>NC_143191.1:58145000-58500000 GCF_051530095.1 Phoenix dactylifera
ATGTGCGTTATAATATGTTTTTTTTTCGGTGCATGTGTGCCATAATATGTTTTTAAGAATCATAAAATAGTTTCTCTCTCTCTCTCTCTCTCTCTAGCATCATTACTTGGCACAAAATACCCTTCCGGCATTATTAATGTTTCGGGAAAGGAACATCACCAGCACGAGCACGGGCGGTGGCGCTTCAGGGAGAGAGCCAAACTTGCGAACGGTGTGCCGGCTTTGCTCCATGAAATCTCCAATTGTTTCAAAAATTTAAGCTTATAGAATAAAAAAGATTTATTGATATATATTTTTATTTTTTTATTTTTTTATATGTGAATTGGACTTTTCTTTAATAAATGAGCCCAACATGTGAGTTTTTTAATAATAAAGTTAAAGAGTGCAGAGACAAAATTTGAACTCAAACTCTGATACAATGTTGAAATCACCATTTTTTCCAAAAGCGCTCGCCGAAGTCCCTTTCATGAAAGTCTCCTCAAGTGTTGGGGGCGACAATTTCACAAAATGGCCAGGTCAAAAGGAATAAAATAAGAAAGGAATGGGATAAGATTAAGTAAATTAGAGAAGCAAATATAAAACAAATATAGAAAGCCATATGATGATGGCGATATTGATAGACATGTGATCAAAGTACTACTTCCAAAATTTCATACTATTCTCGCACCAGAAAACCAATTAAAGCAACAATCACCACACAATCATAGCTAGAATACATCTAGTTATATGAAATTTATTTACAGCACTAAACCTTTCTACAATTCAGCTTTAGACATGAACCACTTCAATTCTTAGACTGGCCTTATCAAACAAACAATGCTTGACGAGATATTTCTAATCAAACCAAAAAACAGAAAGCAGCATACTATGATACTTTGCATGGTCAGGAAATATTATTAAGCTAAATAGTTGATATTGTACCAAAAATGAAAAACTAAATAGTTGTTAAATTTCTTAATGCATGAAAAGTCATATGTATTAATAGCTCCATTAAGCATCAACATCGGGCTTCATCCATGAGTGCAAGAACTGTCAGTGTTCTTGTACTTCCCTTCATTTTCTTTTTATTGACAGGAGCTGATGGCCACTGCAATATTTTGTTCAATAGTAACCTCGTGGCAGATTCATGGCCTAATGAATCATTTGACTGGTAACAAATAGCTGTTGACACTTATGGGTCAAGGCTATCAAGACTATTTAGAGGTGAGAAACATGACGAAACTATTGGCAGTGGTTTGAGACGTTGTATGCGGCGACTCCAAGCACAAGCGATAAAGTGAGAAGGCAGGGGGAAAAGGCAAAGACGCTGGCTACCTCATATAAATAGCTCGCATGGTATTGACCGTAAGCTTAACTTGATGGGCGCTGCACGTCCAGCTTATAGTTTTCCGGCAGGTAATCATGGTGATATCTGAGGAAAATGATCCTCCTTGGGTCTTCCTGGCAGCCTATGCTAGCAAAGACTACAGAGAGCGAAAGGTGCTGTGGGACGAGGCCACCAGTCTAATCCCGCAGGGATATCCAGTGATGGTTGTGGGGGAGTTCAATTGTATTGATGGCTCGGATGAGAGGAGGGGGAGAAAGCCTTCATCAACAAAAGTGAAGTCAGGGAGTTCCAGAAGTTCATTTTATCCAATGATTTGCCTGGCTTGGAATTTACAGGACAGTGATTCACCTAGTGCAACAACAAACTAAGCCGGACTCGTGTCTTGGAGAGGATAAACAAAGTATTTACTTCGCCTTGTAGGATCTAGAAGTTTTTGTACTTTCATGTGCATCAACTTCCCCGAATAGTCTCAGACCACCGTCCGATCCTGGTGAATACCTCGTACCCTGTTTCGTTTCGTAGCCCTAAGTGATTTTTAATAGTGTCTGCTGCTCAAACTTCAGCTGGAAACAGACTGTTACCCTCCTAAGTGATTTTTATAACTCTATTAGCATTCAGTTATACTTAACACGTCAATCACCATTATATTTTCTACACTGACATTAAGATTACTAATGACAAGTGAAGCTACAGGCTGAGTTTTGATTCTTGGTGTATGCATGTCATTTGTGTAAGGTCCGCATGAACATCCATTGTATTAACCACAGTCTTTAATCTCTTTCTCTTAAGCAATGTTTTAGGAAATATTATTTAGTTCCATCTGTCGCTCTCTACCTTGCAGAGGAATTGCTTGTGAAAGGTGATTGATTCATTGGACTGTGAACAACCCTGTTTTTGTTCTGTTGCTGTAAACTTATTATTATCATCATGCATTTATTTTTTTTAATATATCTTTTGATTTCACTTTGCACGCCACAGAAACTGTGTTATAATGCTGTCAATGCATGCCTTTGAAATAGGTATTGGGGGACAAACAGCGTTGAAGCTTATCTCTAAGCATGGCTGCATAAAAAACACATTGGATAACATAAACAAAGAAGGGTGCATCTATCAACATGGTTACATTTTTGGGATAATTAATTCCCCATCCTCTAAAAGACTGCGCTATAACAAAAAATCCCTATTGACCGGTCTTAAAACTTTCCGTCCAGTATCTCTACCAACTTTAATTTCCGGTCCCTTAGCTTCTTTCTTTTTTTTTTTTCAAAAAATACCGAAAATGCCCCTGCCCCTTTTGATCTCCCATTTCCAGAAGAACAAGAAAAAAAACGCACGGCCGCCGCCGACCACTGCCCGTCCCCGCCCGAGCTCCCTCCCGCGGCCGCCGTTGACGCTGGCTCGCCCCCTCCCGAGCCCCATCCCACGTTCCGCCCCCACTCGAGCTCCCTCCCGCGACCGCCGCCAGCCCCGGATTGCCCCCTCCCACGGCCGCGCCGCCAGGAATGCCCCCGCCCCCGCCTCTTCACGAGCCCCCTCCTGCGGCCATCGCCGGCCGCGGCCCGCCCTCCTCCTGCGTCCGCCCTGGCCCAGCTCCTTTCCGGAGCCGCCGGCCTCGCGGGAGGAGAGGTGTTCTCCGTTGGCCAGCCGCGGCCGCCGCCGATGGTGGCCCCGCCCCCTCCCGCGGCCCCCTCCAACGGCCACCATGGCTCGGCCCCCTTTCGGCGTCGCCGGCTCGCGGGAGGAGAAGAAAAAAGAAAGAAGAAGAAGGAAAGAAGAGAAGAAAGAAGAAGGAAAAAAAAGAAAAGGAAAGAAGAAAAGAAAGAATAGAAAAAAAGAAAGAAAAATAAATAAATAAATAAATGCATAAATAAATAAATATAAATAAATAAATGAATAAATACATAAATAAATAAATAAATAAATAAATAATATAATCTAATGAAATAAAAAAATATAAAAAATAATAAATAAAGCCGCCATGGTCGGGCCCTCTCCCGCGGCCTCCTTCTGCGGCCGCCACGGCCCGGCCCCCTTCCGGCGCCGCCGGCTCGCGGGAGGAGAAGAAAGAAGAAAGAAGAAGAAAGGAAGAAGAGAAGAAGAAAAAAAAAGAAAAGAAAAAAAAGAAGAAAAGGAAAGAAAAAGAAAAAGAAGCAAAAAAAAGAAAGAAGAAAAAAAGAAAGAAAAAAAAAGGAAAAAAAACAGAAGAAAAGAAAAGAAAAGAAAAATTTAAGTGTGTGCAGATAAGACTTGATTTTGTACAAAGAACACTTAACTGTGTGATGCATACAATTAAGTCTTCTCTGCACATACTTAACTGTGTAATGCATAGAACACTTAACTATATGCAGAAAAGATTTAAATATGTGCAGAGAAGATTTAATTGTGTGCAGAGAATATTCAACTTAACTGTGTGATGTATAGAAAACTTAACTGTGTGCAGAAAAGATTTAAGTATGTGCAAAGAAGACTTAATTGTGTACAGAAAATACTTAACTGTGTGCAGAGAAGATTTAAGTGTGTGCAGAAAAGACTTAATTATATACAGAAAATACTTAACTTAACTGTGTGATGCATAGAATACTTAACTGTGTGCATAGAAGATTTAAGTATGTATAGAGAAGACTTAATTGTATACAAAAAATACTTAACTGTATGATGCACGCAGTTAAGTGTTCTCTGTATACAATTAAGTTTTCTCTGCACACATTTAACTGTGTGATGCAAAAAATACTTAACTGTATGCAGAGAAGGAAAGAAAAAGAAGCAGAAAAGAAAAATAAGAGAGGGAAAGAAAAAGAAGAAAAAAAAGGAAAGAAAAAGAAATAAGAAAAGAAAAAGCAAATAAGGAAAGAAAAAGAAGAAAAGGAAAAAAAAGGAAAGAAAAGGAAAAAAAAGAAAAAAAGGAAAGGAAAGGAAGAAGAGGAAAGAAAAAGAAGAAGAGGAAAGAAGAAGGAAGAAAAGAAAAGAAAAAGAAGAAAAAGGAAAGAAAAGAAGAAAAGAAGAAAAAGAAAAAAAAGAAACGAAGAGAATGAAAGAAATGTGATGCATAGATTTAAGTATGTGCAGAGAAGACTTAATTGTGTACAAAGAATACTTAACTTAACTGTGTGATATATAAAACACTTAACTATGTGCAGAGAAGATTTAAGTGTGTGCAGAGAAGTTTGGCACACATGTAATATACTATGGGACACATTTAAGTAAGCTTGACACACAGTTAATCAATATTTGAACACTTAATCTAGCCTGACACATAGTTAAATCTTCTCGGCACACAGTTAAGCAAGATTTAACTGTGTGCTAGACTAGATTAAGTGTTCAAATATTGACTAACCGTATGCTAAGCTTACTTAAATATGTGCCATACTATATTACATGTTACTAACCTAATTGTCACTCATTGATTATTTTCCTTTTTCTTCCTTTTTTTTCTTTTCTTTTCTTCTTTTTCTTCTTTTTCTTTCCTTCTCTTCTTTTTCTTTTCTTTTTCTTCTTTTTTTTTCTTCTTTTTCTTTCCTTTTCTTCTTTTTCTTTCCTTTTCTTTCTTTTTTTTTCTTTTCTTTTTTCTTCTATCCTTCTCCTCCCATCTTATTTATTTATTTTTATTTTATTTCATTGAAATATATTTAGTTATTATCTTATTCATTCATTCATTCATTCGTAGATATAATTATTTATGCATTTATTTATTTATTTATTCTTTTATTTTTTCCCTTTTTCTTTTTTTTTCCTTTTTCTTCTTTTTTTCCTTTCTTTTTTCTTCTCTTCTTCTCCTCCCTCCTTATTATTTATTTATTTATTATTTTATTTTATTGAAATATATTTAGTTATTATCTGAATTATTTATTTATTTCTTTATTCGTTCATCCATAGATATATTTTTATATGCATTTATTTATTTATTTATTTTTCTCTCTTTTTTCTTCTTTCCTTTTTCTTCTTTTTTTTCTTTTCTTTTTTCTTCTCTTCTTTCCGAAGCTTCTTCTTTTTTCTTCCTTCTTCTCCTCCCTTCTTTCTTCTCCTCCTGCGAGGCCGGCGGTGCCGGAAGAGTTCCGGGTCGTTATTTATTTATTTTATTTATTATTTTATTTTATTAAAATATATTTATTTATTATCTTATTTATTTATTTATTTATTCGTTCATTCATATATATATATACACATTTATTTATTTATTTTTCTTTCTTTTTCTTTTCTTTTCTTTCTTTTCTTTTTTTCTTTTCTTTTTTCTTCTCTTCTTCCTGATGCCTCTTCTTCTTTCTTCTTTCTTCTCCTCCCTCCTTCTCCTCCCGCAAGGCTGGCAGCGCCGGAATAGTGCCGAGGCCGGCGGTGGCTTGGCGACATGGCCGGTGGAGCGCAGTTGAGACTCTTTCTCCTCCGGATTCTCTCACGGGCGGCGATGGTGGGGAAGAAGCACGGGTGGAGGTCGAGGGCAAGGGAGGTGGCGACGGAGACGGCGGCGGAGAGGGAGTCGCACTTGGCCTGGAGGTCGGAGCCGATGATGCAGAAGCGGAACGGGCACACGCGGACCTTATGGAAGGAATAGGATTCAAAACAGGGGAAAAAAAGGAAAAATGAAGATGAAGGAGGTGAAGGGCATTATGGTCTTTTTATAAAAATTATTATGCATTGGAAATGGGTATGGACCAGTTGTTAAAGTTATGTTCAACAGGGATTAAACATTACAGTCCGGTCAAAAAATGGACCGGACATTAGTTTCCCCTACTTTTTTTTGTTTTAGGTCTGAGACATATACGCCTAATTCTTTTCTTTTTATTTTTTTCTGGTAAAAGTTTCTTCCTTTGTTTTTTTTGTCTGGTTTGTATAGAATTGTTGAGTAGAAACATGATGGGCCACCAAGTTAGATAAACACGAGTTTGTTCAAGAGGCAATTGCCAATATGATTACACAAATATATGTGCTACATAAGCTAATTTTTGATCTAATGGAATATAACTTCAATATAAGACAGTTGTGATCCAGTGATTACGCTGCAAAAGCATTATTTATGCATGTTAAATGTATATCATATATGTGTGTGTGTTTCTGTTACGTATGTTACTGTAGATGTATAAAGTATCAGTCTTCTCAGGAGAATATTCTTCCTCTATTTACTTTTCAATATGATGATCACTTGGCCGATTTGCTGGTGGCTGCGCATCTGAAAAATCTATCAGAAGGTCATCACCAATGAACATGACCAGATATTTAGTTGTTCTTTTCTTTGTTCCATTTCACTTTTTGTCAAGTTGTGTTGCCCTTTTAAGAAACTGCTGCTTAAAACAAAGAACGGTAATGATCCCCATTGACTAATGGCTATTGAAGAGAATCATAAATATCCACTCAAAGTGGACGTTTTGCTAGGATAAATCGGCTTCTGTTTATGACAGGTTTAGAAGTCAAAACTTGCATAGACAATGGCTCCTTGTAATTCTTTTGTGGTCACTCCATGGAAGATGCCTACACAACTTCACATCACCACATCTGATTGAAGCCTCCATAAGTTGCCTTGGGTCTTCATTATATATCAAGTTATTTCATAAGCAAACTTTTCTGAATTTTTACTACCCTTTTTTTTTTATAAAATACTGTATGCTAGCAATATGCTATTCATGGGCAATGTGTTGTAAAATTTGTGAAGCAAAAAGTTCAGTGATTTTTCTTTAGTACCTCAATCGAATTACTTATAATCAATTTTATCAAATTATGCTCTTGAATTGATTGCTAATCAAGGTTTTACAAACCTATACCAGCCTGGTACTGGTTTCTGGCTGAACTGGCACAGTGCCGGGCTATCCCATACCGACACGATATGGGTCATCATACCGGTACAACACCAGCATAGCTGGGAATCATTTTTTTTGCCTAGGTTGGCGATATTTCATTACATAAACGGTTGATAATGCTTTGTGGTTTTCTTGTCGACACCGCGTGGAACCAAATATCAATGAAATTGTGCCCATGTATATGGAAAAACTTTTTATTCTTACCATCTTTGTAGGTGATTTTAGAATAATATTCAGTCATTTTAGTTGATGCTGGGAAGTGATGACCTTAAAAAAGAATCTGGCATCTGGTGGCTTCAATTAAAGATTTATCTGCCTAGGTTGATGATATTTCATTCGGCACACACTTCATAATGCTCTATGACATTGCAGAGTGACTTGTATGGTTGAGGTTGAGAAGGATGAAATGTTTGGTGGCACATATCTACCTTGCAATAACTCTCCTTTTCAATCCTTGTGGAAAAAGAATTACCTTTTGTAAAATTGTCATTTTTCTATCTTGTATGTCATCTCTTGCTACTTCATATTTAGAAGGAAAACAATGTACAGGAGCAAAATACTTTTGTCATTTATAGAGTGGTCAGATGACCAGAATATCATTGGACCTTTTCCATTATATGTGAATGAAGACAAGGGTTGTATTGGGCTTTCACTTCTTTATAAATACTCCAATAAACCTTATGTTTATCAACAGCTCGATCTTTTATAAATACTCAAATATACCTTTTGTTTATTGGTAACCCGTTGTCTGAAGAGTGGACAAATGGGTAGATAGAGTAGCTTAAAGTGTTTTTATACTCGCTGTTTGACAGAATGAAATTGGAAGGCTGGGTTTTATTTGTTCATGCAGCCTGTTTAAATTGCCTAGGGTACATGCCTGACACAGTCTTTCTGTCAATGGATTGAGGTTGCTTTCTGCAGAATCTCTTCCCCACATGCAAAAAAATGTACGGATGCATATGTGCACCTGTTGATGGCTCATGTAACATGGATTTCGTATTCGTTGGCCTTGTTTTGTTTTGTTTTTTTTTATTAAAAACGGCTATTCATTTCATATAATTCTAACATGAGTACAACCTACCAGATCGCAGAAAAGTACAAAGAAAATCCCCGGCGGGCAACAAAGGAGGCGACCCAATCTGCTGTCATGTTCGTCTTTCTAAACACGTGTCCAATCTAAACATCACTCATCAACTGGGTCATCCTACTAGTATCCCGGATGAGGGGATGACAATCCCCAAACCGATCCGCCCTCCAGAGCCAGTCGATAACCACAGATGAGTCTCCCTCGAGGCAGACCCGCTCCATACCCAGTACTTGCCACACATAAGATATGCCCTGCCAAGCAGCCCGCAGCTTTGCTCCGACCACTGTGAGTCCTGACGTGCGCCGCCCTCCTGCTGTAATCATTCTACCAAGGTGGTCTCTGATCACAAATCCAACTCCTCCAGTCACACTATTCAATGACCGACTGCCGTTGAAATTTAATTTGAGATAGCCAAAAGATGAGGGTACAGAATTATTACAGAACTTCCATTAGTCGTGTAGTGACATTACAGAAATTCTCCGTGTGTGTTGTCAGAATTTTGTTTAAGGCATTTGTTTTGCAGGTATCAAATGCCTGGGGACTGGCCATGCCAAGAAGCTCGGCACCTGTTCAAAGAACCTACCGTGTCTCAAGAATTCCAGACCTCAAATTAATGGACTGCTCCAGATGAGGAGGCATCTAGTGATATCCAAGTTAGTTCGCACACCTCTTAGTTTGGCTTCAAACAGATAACAAGATGCTTTCTTTTCCTCATCTTTTAGGGTCTTGTGGACTTTCTGGTGAAAGACAATGGTTTCAACCATGACCGAGTAATAAAGGTATTCATTCATGCCATAAAGCAGTATTTCCTGTGAGCCTATTTCCCTCAAAATCCTCGATAATGACCAATTGTTTTTTTTTTTTTGTAAATATTCAATAGGCAATAGAAAAGATTAAAGCAGCAAAGAATAAATCCTCCCAAGGGCGGTAAGCACTTTAATGTCATTATTTATGTTTTTCTCCTTTTTTTTTTTTTTTTTCTCCAGATAGTCTATGGCCCCATTTAGGTTTTTGTAGACTGGAATCCTTTTTTAAGCCAGTTGTGAGTGCATCCATGTCTCTTAAACGGAAGGTTTGTTTTACAAGCCTATTGCACCTTTCCTTGTTTCCTTTTTTTCCAATCCTTCTGTCACCATAGCAAATGTGTTCAAGGATTAGCACCTTCTCTGCATTTAAAAGTCCTGCTGTGGTGATGTTTAAGTTTGACATGGACATCTTTGAGACATCTGGAGTGTTAAAATTCATCAGAACTATTTGTCTTTGACCATTGATTTTGAATAGTATTACATTGACCAAATAAATAATTACGTGGGCCTTTTGTGAATCCTGTCTCATGCATCATGTCAAAATGTGTAAGGGTCTTTGGATGCTTCATTCACAGCATACTTTTTTTTTTTGTCGGTAGCAGACCATACAAACAGTAAATATTTATTTTTATTTTCCACTAACTAGGAAGGATTGTCACATTAACATAAAAAAAGAATTTTAGGCGACAGGCATTGTGAGCTATCTTTCTTAAGGGTTTATTTTGAAAAGCATTAATGTCAATGCTTCTGCATATGGAAAGGAAAATGAAAAACTATGATTTCTGATGGCTGTCGTGATATTCAAGTTTCCATTTACATATGTTTGTTCATTTTTTTAAAAAAAATTAATTTAATTTTAGAAGTTGAATCCATTGCATCACAGTCCTTCTGCTGGATTTCTAGTACCATTTATTATCTGCAATTTCTTAATCACATATTACACTTCTGCATACATATGCACCACATACAAATAAGTAATCATTATGGCATCAATGATCATAGAAAAAAAAATACCAGAATGAATTAGCTTTCTGAGAATTTATGCGTATAACTAGTTTGTCAACTAACTTCAATTTCATGACCTTTTAGTTATATATATGTTGCTGAAAATTGGACCCGGGGGCCACCGTGAAGCCGGAGAAGGAGGAGCCCCGCTGCTGCAGGGGGCGGACGGTGGTGCGCCGGCTGGCTGCGTCCTCCGCCGGGGGGCGTGGGAGCGTCCAAAGAGGGGTGGTGCGTCCAGTCCTGTCCTGTCCTGCAAAAAAGCCGGTGGCCGGGCTCCCCGGCACCGGCCCTCCGATGCCTAAGTCAGAGGGGGCAAGTATGTGGAGAGAGCAGGGGAGAGAGTATGTGGAGAAGACAAAAAGAATCTCGTGTTCAATTGTGTCTGTGCTGTTTTCTTCCTTTTTCCCCCGGTCTAGGAGGGTTCTCTCCAGCTCCGGATTTTTTCCTCTGGTTTTTTTTGGTCCTCCTCCCCTTTTCCCTCCAGGTTTCCTTTTATAGGAGGATTTTTGTTACCTGGGAGGTGACAGGAGGTTTGTCCTGTTTTGTAATAATTGGGCACCATGTGGCCCATTAATGGCGTAATGGAGAACGGGACCGGATCAGACCGGAATCAGGGAGTTGTCACGGTCGATCGGACTGTCCTCCTCCCCTTTTCCCTCCAGGTTTCCTTTTATAGGAGGATTTTTGTTACCTGGGAGGTGACAGGAGGTTTGTCCTGTTTTGTAATAATTGGGCACCATGTGGCCCATTAATGGCGTAATGGAGAACGGGACCGGATCAGACCGGAATCAGGGAGTTGTCACGGTCGATCGGACCTGTTGGAGTGGTTGAACCGCCGGCTGCGGCGGGCCTGGGGTCTGTAGATGGTAAGTGCATTTATTACCGAATGAACCGGCGGTCAGGGAGAGCCATACGTTCTGATGGTTCAGTGATCCGGAGATCGTCTTGGGCCGTGTTCATTAAATGCCTGAGTGCATCGGAGACTTGAGGGAGTCTCATGCATTAATGGCAGGTCGTGCCGAACGCCTGAGGAGATCTTATGCCTTGATGGCTTGGAGATAGTGGCAGGTCGCAAGCCGTAGGAGTTGTCAAATCTTTTGGACTTTAGGCGGAGGTTGATCATTTGGTCAAGGCATCGGCTCGGCGAGGGTGCCGAGCCGAGCTGATCGCCCAATGGGGCGCCCTGTGGCGGGGCTGCTTTCGAGTACTCCTGGTCGGCGCCCTTTAGGCGAGCACCTTCTAGCAGAGCGCCTCGGCGCTGTCTTTGGTCGGCACTTTCTAACCGAGCAGCTTATTTTGGTTGGGCACCTCTTGGCGCGCACTCTGGTCGGCGCCTTCTAGTCGAGCGCCTTCCTGGTCGGCATCCTTTGGCCGAGCAGCTTTCTGGTCGGCGCTCTTTGGCCGAGCGCCTTTCCGGTCGGCGCTCTCTAGCCGAGCGCCTCCGTGGCGGTATGACTTGGGGTTTTTCCCCCAACACTACGTTGGCATCCTTTGGCCGAGCAGCTTTCTGGTCGGCGCTCTTTGGCCGAGCGCCTTTCCGGTCGGCGCTCTCTAGCCGAGCGCCTCCGTGGCGGTATGACTTGGGGTTTTTCCCCCAACACTACCCTCCGACATCCGAGTTCCAGTTGGCTACCAGCTGGAGCGTGGGAAGTAGCTTTAGTTGGGGCACTACGGATTCCGAAAATTTTAATTTGTTGCGCGTTTTGAATTATCGAGCGCTTTGAGGTGCCTTTAATAGGCGGCGTCTCTCTTTTCCCGAAGAGTCTCATTATTGGGGCACTTTTTGCGAAGCGTCCTCGCGTCGTGGGCTCATGATGGGGCCGCACGATCTTCGATTGCGGACGCCTTTCCGCATGATCCGATGGGGCGCTTCGATGTTCGAAGTGCTAGCCCTAATTAAATGCGCCGTTCTGTCTTTTAGACCGACACGTGTTATCATCTAACCGGGACGCAGCGTTTTCTTCGCTGATCCGGGCCGTTGGGGAGGTCTATATAAACTCTCCCCCGGCCCCCTGTCCTCTTTCTATTGCTTTCTGCTTCCAGCTTCCTATTCTTCCAGTCTTCCTCAGACCGAAGTCCCTTTTCTCCGGCATCTTTCCCAGGTCCCCCTTCTTTTTGATTTCCCTCTCTTGTAATGGGTTCGTCGCCTAGCGAAGTAGTATCCACCATGAGTGTCCTGGAGGTCGAGATGACCGAAGAGTGGTTTTTTCCTCTTCACGGGTTCCGTTTGGAACCCGCCAGGCGAAGGGATCGGGTAACCGATCCTCCGGTAGGCTGGATCGGAGTGCACTCGGAGTCACTCTGGGCCGGCCTCCGATTTCCTCTTCACGGCTTTGTGAATGAGTTGCTGGCGGTATGCCAGTTGGTTCCGGCGCAACTCACTCCAAACGCTTGGAGGGCAGTGATGGGTTTCCTGTCACTGTGTTTACTACAGGGGATTCCTACCTCTGTCAACGTCTTCCGGCGACTTTTTATTTTCAAGTCGAACCCGGGAGACGGGGAGTGGCTCTACATCGCCCTCCGGGTGGGTCGGCCACTTTTTCATGGTGCCCCCTCATCCATTTATGGTTGGAAGGAGAAATTCTTCTTCCTGGGTTCTGAACGGTCCTGGGGGTTTGACCCTAGGTGGAGGCCGGCCCAACTTAAATCCATCAACAGGCTCCCCCAGCTTTCTCCGCGTGAGTAGGAGATCTTCGATATCATCCGCAGCCTTGGGGACGGGATTTGGCTGAACGGCCTCATTAGCGAGGACGCCCTGGTGAACGTGGGCTTGAGCTCGGCACGTCCTCAGGGTAAGGATAGTTATAGCAACTTCTTATTTCCTTATTGTTCTAATGTTCTAATTTTGCTTATCTTTGCAGACATCGCAAAAATGGTGACCAAGAGCGAAGTCCTTTTCGCCCGCTTCCAGAAGAGGGCGGCCGAACTCTCAGGAGAACCGACCGAGCCGAGGAAGAAAGCAAAGACCTCGGCTAAGACCTCGACGAAGACCTCGACGACCACAACAGTTGAGGCGCACGCCTCTCGCCCCGTGCGCCCTGAGGCTGGTCGGGGAGAGGGCGTGGGCTCTGGTGGAGCCACGACGGCACTTCCATGTCCGGTGCCGATTTCGCAAGTCCCTGGTCGGCGGGAAGCTCCAAATTCTGACCAGGAAGGGAGGACCTCAACAGATCTGGCACTCGCACGCCCCACCTCTACCACGCAGCGATCCGGTCAGCCGTCTACTCGACCCCAATTCCCCAGCTCTGAGCCGGGGAATAGCCAAGAAGCAACGGGGTTGGCCGCACCCAGGCCAGCTGAGGCTGGTCTGGCGGGTTCTTCGGGTCCTCAGGAGCGGGTGCCTTACGCTCCTGGATGGGCTGTTTTCGAGGGCGACTCGGCCCTCGATAATGCACAAGTGGCGCGCGAAGTTCTTCGGGTCGCGCTGCTCCCGGCCGACCAGGCCAAAATTCGGTCCATGAACTACGGCGAGTTCATGGACTCCGCTATTTGCTCTTCCATCCGAGTAAGTCAACTTTTATCTCTGTGCAAATTTGTGTTTCGGCTTAAAACTGTTTCTCACATGTCCCTCTTGCAGCGCCTCCACGAGACCGAGACGATGATTCACATCATCCAGGACTATCGGGACCGGGCCCGAAGGCATCAACGGGGGCGCGAGGAGGCCGAAACAAAGTTCCTCGCGTCTGAGGCCGAGCAGAAAGTGCTTCAAGCGAAGCTAGGGGCGGCCGAAGACGAGGTTCGGACTCTGGTCGCCGAACTTGAAGAGGAGAAGGGCGCGCACTCTTTGACTATGTCTGAAGTGCGCGCCGCGGAGGCCCGCTAGACGGAGGCCGAATCGTCGCTCGCTATACGCGAGCAGGAGGTGGGGGAGGCTCGAATAAAGGTCCGAGATCTCGAGATCCGTCTACTTGACGTGCAATCTCTGCTCGCGGATCGCGAGAGAGAAATAAAGATTTTGGAGCGGAAGGCCGCCTATCACGAGGCTCGAGAGAAGGAGGCCCGGGAGCAGGCCCAGGACGCCGTCAAGCTCTTCCACGAATCGGAAGAGTTTCGCGACTTGATGGAAGAGGAAGGCGTCAATGGTCTCATCCAGGGCTTCAAGGACTTCCGCAATCAGTTGCGGCGACTTCTCCCAGATTTCGACCTTAGCCTACTTCAACCAGGCGCTGGGGTCGAAAACCCAGAAGCGGAGGCGGAGGTAGAGGTTCCAACCTCTGGCGGGACCGACCAGGAGGGTCAAGTTGAAGAAGGCGAGATCGCTCTCGAGGTCACCGAGGCAGCTCCCAAAGCCACCGTGGGGGCCTCGGCCGCAGAAGAGCCAACTATTCCTGAAGTCGCCGGGCCTGAGCCCTTGGTGTAGTTTTCCCCTTTTTCCTATCTTCTTTTTCTTTTTTGTAAGCCGGAGCGGCCTCTATACTTTGTTAAGGCCGGGTCCGAGCTCTTGTACTAGGTCTCCGGGCTTTTTGAAATGAATATTCATTTGTGTGGAAATTCGTCTATTGTAGTTTAAACAAGTTTCTCTGCTCGGATCTGTTTTAGGTTCCGAGGATATGGGCTCTAGGGCCTGAGCTTTTCCCGCCACAGGGTTGAGTTAGAGTTTGGCTTGCCGAGCTCCATTGCTCGGTTCTTCGACTAACGGTGTAGCAACGCTTGTGCTTATACCAAGGGTTTGGGCTCGGAACGTTTTTCCGAGCCTAGTCCAGAATTCGACTAAGCCCTAGGGCGGTCGTTAGGACTTGGGACTTCTTAATGCGACGAATTTCGAATCCGAGCCTCGGGTTGCCGGGGCGAACCGGATTCTTTTCTTACAAATGGACTGCATACCCGTCAGCCCGTGACGGGAATTCACCGGACTTGCAACAATGTGTCGGTGTCATGAGCATCCAATAATGGGTAATGTAAAAACATTAAATAAATGGGTACCTTGTACCGTATGCGTCCTTGCGCCGAGGCGACTGAAGACGCTTCTCTGCTCGGACTCCGTTCTTCGAGGACGTCGGCAGAGAAATCCGATAACACGTAATGTAAAAACATTAAATAAATGGGTACCTTGTACCGTATGCGTCCTTGCGCCGAGGCGACTGAAGACGCTTCTCTGCTCGGACTCCGTTCTTCGAGGACGTCGGCAGAGAAATCCGATAACACGTAATGTAAAAACATTAAATAAATGGGTACCTTGTACCGTATGCGTCCTTGCGCCGAGGCGACTAAAGACGCTTCTCTGCTCGGACTCCGTTCTTCGAGGACGTCGGCAGAGAAATCCAATAATATGTAATGTAAAAACATTAAATAAATGGGTACCTTGTACCGTATGCGTCCTTGCGCCGAGGCGACTGAAGACGCTTCTCTGCTCGGACTCCGTTCTTCGAGGACGTCGGCAGAGAAATCCAATAATGGGTAATGTAAAAACATTAAATAAATGGGTACCTTGTACCGTATGCGTCCTTGCGCCGAGGCGACTGAAGACGCTTCTCTGCTCGGACTCCGTTCTTCGAGGACGTCGGCAGAGAAATCCAATAATACGTAATGTAAAAATATTAAATAAATGGGTACCTTGTACCGTATGCGTCCTTGCGCCGAGGCGACTGAAGACGCTTCTCTGCTCGGACTCCGTTCTTCGAGGACGTCGGCAGAGAAATCCAATAATGGGTAATGTAAAAACATTAAATAAATGGGTACCTTGTACCGTATGCGTCCTTGCGCCGAGGCGACTGAAGACGCTTCTCTGCTCGGACTCCGTTCTTCGAGGACGTCGGCAGAGAAATCCAATAATACGTAATGTAAAAATATTAAATAAATGGGTACCTTGTACCGTATGCGTCCTTGCGCCGAGGCGACTGAAGACGCTTCTCTGCTCGGACTCCGTTCTTCGAGGACGTCGGCAGAGAAATCCATCGATGAAGGGACGAGCCGAGCTCATTGGTTGAAGCTGGTAAAGAATGAGCCGTGCTCGTTTGGCCAATAAAGACAACATCCCAACATATCGGGGCATCCCGATGAACCGGGGCGTCTCGACGTCTCGAGGCATCCCGGCCGAGGTCGGGGTAGGAGCACGAGCCGAGCTCAACAATCGATGGAGCACGAGCCGAGCTCGTCCGGTCAGAGAGGACCGCTACTCAATAGTCGATGGAGCACGAGCCGAGCTCGTCCGGTCAGAGAGGACCGCTACTCAATAGTCGATGGAGCACGAGCCGAGCTCGTCCAGTCAGGGAGGACCGCTACTCAATAGTCGATGGAGCACGAGCCGAGCTCGTCCGGTCAGGGAGGACCGCTACTCAATAGTCGATGGAGCACGAGCCGAGCTCGTCCGGTCAGAGAGGACCGCTACTCAATAGTCGATGGAGCACGAGCCGAGCTCGTCCGGTCAGGGAGGACCGCTACTCAATAGTCGATGGAGCACGAGCCGAGCTCGTCCGGTCAGGGAGGACCGCTACTCAATAGTCGATGGAGCACGAGCCGAGCTCGTCCGGTCAGGGAGGACCGCTACTCAATAGTCGATGGAGCACGAGCCGAGCTCGTCCGGTCAGAGAGGACCGCTACTCAATAGTCGATGGAGCACGAGCCGAGCTCGTCCGGTCAGGGAGGACCGCTACTCAATAGTCGATGGAGCACGAGCCGAGCTCGTCCGGTCAGAGAGGACCGCTACTCAATAGTCGATGGAGCACGAGCCGAGCTCGTCCGGTCAGGGAGGACCGCTACTCAATAGTCGATGGAGCACGAGCCGAGCTCGTCCGGTCAGGGAGGACCGCTACTCATGTCTCGACGCCTCGAGCTTCCCGGTAACCGGGGCGTCCCGACGCCTCGGGGCATCCTGACCGTGGCCAGGGTAGGAGAACGAGCCAAGCTCGCTGATGGAGAGCGCACCATAAACTCATGGACATCTTCAGGGAGTCCACGCAGGTACTCCATCCCGAGGTATCAGGGCATCCCAACCGTGGTTAGGGAAGAAGAATAAACCTGATGCCATGGGATAATCAAGAAAATTGGTGAGCTCGGAATAAGTCCGCAAACCATCAGTTTATCGTGAAATGAAATTCATAGAGTGAAATTCATAGAATGGAATTTAATGGTTGAATAACGAGGGACCCCTTAGGGTTCTACTGGTGGTACACGCGGAGATTTTCAGAGCTCCAGCTCCGCGGAATGGGAGTCCCATTTAGAGACTCCAATTGATAAGTTCCGGGTCGGCGAATGCGCGTGACTCGGTATGGTCCCTCCCAATTCGGGGCCAGCTTCCCTCGCTCAGTTGGTCGGGAGGTTTCAGCTCTTCTTAGGACAAGGTCCCCTGGTCTGAAAGATTTGACTTTGACCCTGGCGTTGTAGTACTGAGCTGTCTTTTGTTGGTACCTCGCCATACGCACTCGGGCGACCTCCCTTGTTTCCTCGATCAGGTCGAGGTTGCCTCTGAGCTGCGAAGAGTTGGAGCTAACATCGTGGTGCTCGACTCTTGGAGAGGGGAGCCCAATCTCTAGTGGAATGACGGCCTCCGTCCCATATGTCAGGTTGAAGGGAGTCTCACCGGTGGGGACGCGGAACGTAGTCCGGTAAGCCCACAGGACATTGTATAGGTCTTCGACCCATTGTCCTTTGGATTTGTCGAGCCTGTTTTTGAGACCCTGCAAAATAGTACGATTTGTTACCTCGGTTTCTCCGTTCGTCTGAGGATGCGCGACCGAGGTGAAGCGGTGGTCAATGCCAAGCTCGGAGCAGAACTCTCTGAAATGGATGTTGTCGAACTGGCGACCGTTGTCAGAGATAAGGATGCGGGGGAGCCCAAATCTGCAAATGATGGATTTCCAAACAAAATTCCGCATCTTCTGCTCGGTGATCCGGGCGAGGGGCTCAGCTTCTACCCACTTAGTGAAGTAGTCGATGGAGACGACCAGGAACTTCCTTTGCCCGGTGGCCAGAGGAAATGGCCCGAGGATGTCAATTCCCCACTGGGCAAAAGGCCAAGGGGAGCTGATAGAAGTCAAAGGAGCCGAGGGCCGGCGCTGAACATTGGCATTCCTTTGGCACCGGTCGCATCTTTGGACGAAATCCATAGCATCCTTCTGGAGTGTCGGCCAATAATATCCTTGGCGCAGAATTTTATGGGCCAAGGCTCGTCCTCCCAGATGGTTTCCACAAATTCCTTCGTGGACTTCGCGCAGGGCATAATTAGCTTCCGTTGGGCGAAGGCATCTGAGAAGGGGAGAGGTGAAGGATTTTCGATAGAGCTTTCCCTCGTATAGTATGTATCGGGTGGCGAGGCGCTTGATTCGGCGAGCCTCTCGTACATCAGCAGGGAGGGTTTCGTCTTGCAGATAGCTGATGAGTTCATCCATCCAGCTTGGCTCGAGCTCGGTGCAGAGGGTCTGCTCGGGCTCGTCTGTGCTGGTCTTTTGGAGATATTCCAGGACTGCCTCTTTGGGAAGCTCGCTCATGCGAGAGGACGCCAGCTTTGATAGCTGGTCGGCCCTGAGATTTTCCGACCTGGCAATATGTTGAATGTGGAAAGAGTCCAAGGTCGAGGCGAGATCCCGTACCTTCTGGAGATACTTCTGCATGGTCGGGTCTCTAGCTTCGAAGTCGCCCACAATTTGGTTGACGACGAGCTGAGAATCACTGAAGGCCTTCAAGTCCTTCACTCCTAGCTCTTTGGCTAGCTTAAGCCCGGCGACGAGCGCTTCATACTCCGCCATATTATTGGAAGCAGAAAACTCGAGGCGCAGGGCCTGCTCGGCGACTACCCCCTCCGGGCTGGTGAGAATAAATCCTGCTCCACTACCCCCCGAGTTTGAAGAGCCATCGACATGTAGAGTCCATGTCAAACTTGGGGTCTGTTCCAACGGTGGCTCAGGTTCAGGCTCGACCTCATCTGGTATGGTGCACTCGGCTATAAAGTCTGCGAGTGCTTGTGCTTTGATCGCCGGTCTGGGCCGGTACTCAATGTCGAATTCCCCAAGCTCAATGGCCCATTTAGTGATCCGGCCCGCACGATCTGATCTCTGCAGGATCTGCTTGATCGGCTGGTCAGTCAGCACAGCCACTGTGTGAGCTTGGAAGTAGGGTCGGAGCCTCCGAGCTGAGATGACCAAAGCGTAGGCGGTCTTCTCAAGCTTGGAGTATCGGGTCTCAGCATCCCTTAAGACCCGGCTGGTGTAGTACACCGGTTTCTGAAGTTTCCCCTCCTCTCGGACCAGGACCGAGCTTACTGCTACAGGGGAGACAGCTAAATACAAGTAGAGGAGCTCACCCTGTTGAGGCTTCGTGAGTAGGAGAGGGGAAGCCAGCAAGTGCTTGAGCTCTTCAAAAGATTGCTGGCACTCATCCGACCACAAAAAGTTCTTCGGCTTCTTGAGGGCTGCAAAGAATGGAAGGCAGCGCTCGGCTGAGCGGGAGATAAACCTCTCGAGGGCTGCCACTCGGCCCGTGAGCCGCTGTACCTCCTTGACCGTCCTGGGAGGCGTCATCCTTTGGAGGGCTCGGATCTTCTCTGGATTGGCCTCGATTCCTCGTTGTGTAATGATGAAGCCGAGGAATTTGCCGGAGGTGACCCCGAATGCACATTTAGCTGGGTTGAGCTTCATCTGGTACTTTCGGAGTGTGGAGAATGCTTCATTGAGGTCGGCTATGTGGTCTTGCGCCGCCTTGCTTTTCACCAGCATATCATCCACGTAGACCTCCATGTTTCGGCCTATTTGGTCTTTGAAGATCCGGCTGACCAGCCTTTGATAAGTCGCCCCGGCATTTTTTAGACCGAATGGCATCACTTTGTAGCAGTAGGTTCCCCCGTCGGTGATGAAGGCTGTTTTTTCCTCGTCTTCTGGCGCCATGCGGATCTGGTTATATCCGGAAAAGGCGTCCATGAATGCCAGCAGCTCGTGACCCGAGGTGGAGTCCACGAGCTGGTCAATGCTGGAAAGTGGAAAGCTGTCCTTCGGGCAGGCTTTATTCAGGTCGGTGTAGTCCACGCACATACGCCACTTTCCGCTAGCTTTTTTGACGAGGACCACATTGGCGAGCCATTCCGGGTAGGATATCTCCCGGATGAAACCGGCTTCAAGGAGCTTGCCGACCTCCTCGGCTGCTGCTCGTTGTCGTTCAGGGGCGGCGCGTCGCTTCTTTTGCCGCACGGGCTTGCAGGTCGGCTTCACTTGAAGCCGGTGGACCATGACCTCCGGGTCTATCCCCAGCATATCTACAGGCGACCAGGCGAAGACATCCATATTGTCCCGTAGGAAGTCGACGAGGCGACTCCTCTCGTTTTCGCCAAGGCCAGAGCCGATCTGCACGGTTAGCTCGGGAAAGTTCTCTCGTAAGGGAACTTGAATTAACAACTCACCAGGCTCTACCCGCTCTTTCTGGGGGTTGACCCGTGCCTCCATAACTTCAGTTGAGGGCTGGTCAGTCGTTGGGGCGGGCACCTCGGCTGGTCGTCTTGCCTCGTGGGTCGCTAGGTAGCATCGCCTTGCCACCATTTGGTCCCCTCGGACTTCACCGACTCCCTGGCTGGTGGGGAATCGCATCAGCAGGTGGTGAGTTGAGACCGCTGCTCGGAGGGCGTTGAGTCCTGGCCTTCCAAGGATGGCGTTGTAAACCGAGGGCAGGCGTATCACAAGGAAGCTCATACCCATGGTACTTTCACGAGGGGCGAGCCCGGCTGTGACCAGAAGGTCGATCTCGCCCTCTACTGGGATTGAATCCCCAGTGAATCCAACTAGCGGAGCATTCATCCTCCGTAGCTGTTCTTTTGTCATCCCCATTTTACAATAAGCATCAAAATACAAAACATTCGCCGAGCTTCCATTATCAACCAGGATGCGTTTTACATCAAATTTATTTATGATCATGGAGATGACCATGGCATCATCATGGGGAGTTTCGACTCCCTCTAGATCGTCATCTGAGAAGGAGATGGCTTCAGAGGTGCGCGGGCACTTCGAGGAGGCTCCTTCCCCTGAGGCTTCCCCAGCCGAGGTCCCTCCTCGGATAGTGTTGATGACGCCGGCGATGGGCCTGTTGGCATTAGAACCTTCAGGCTGTGCTGCTCCTTCGGCTGGCTTCTTTCCTTCACGCCGGCCTTGTACAAACCGATCGAGCACCCCTCGGCGAATGAGTGCTTCGATCTCATTTCGGAGCTGATAACAATCCTCGGTATCATGGCCGTGATCCCGGTGAAAACGGCAATACTTCCGGAGATCACGCCGGATTCTGGTGTCTGGCTTTGGAGGGGGGAGCCGGATGCAATCCCGACTCTCAATCTCCATGAGGATTTCAGCCCGAGGAGCATTGAGGGGAGTATACTCTTCATACCTCCCTTCAGGTGCACGGGCCTGCAGTGGGAACCTCGGGCGGAGTGACCTCTGCTGCGGCGGTCCTCTCAACCGAGGTGGACTTTTCGGGCGGGGCGGATTCTTAGCTCGTCGTGGAGACGGGCTTCTGGGTCGGCTGCGTTCCTCACGGCGCCTCTTCTTGGGGTTCTGCTCGGTCCCGCCCCGCCTGACGGCCACGGCTTCCTCAGCCTTGGCATACTTCCGGGCTCGAGCGAACATTTCTGTAAGGTCCGCTGGGAAATTCTTCTCAATCGAGAAGAGGAATCTGTAGGACCGGGCTCCAGTCTTCAGCGCCGACATGGCGATTGACTGGTCAAGCTCCCGGACTTCCCATGTTGCGGTGGTGAACCGGTCCAAGTATTCCTTGAAGGATTCTCCCTCCTTTTGTTTGATATCAAGGAGGGAGTCAGATGTCCGCCGCTGGGGCTGGCTGGCGGCAAAGTTGCCAGCAAATTGTCTGCCGAGCTGCTCAAAGGAAGAGACAGTACTCGGCTTCAGCCCGGTAAACCAAAGCCGGGCTGGTCCTCGGAGTGTCGCCGGGAAAGCCTTGCACATCATGGCTTCCGAGGCTCCTTGTAGGGCCATTAAGACCCGGTAACTCTCCAGGTGGTCAAAGGGATCTGCCTTGCCGTTGTAAGGCTCCACCTGGGGCATCTTGAACCGGAGGGGAACCGGTTCATCTTCAATCTCCTGGGAGAAGGGCGACTTCGTATTGAACTCGTAGTCGCCGTTACGTCCCGATTTTCTCCCGTGGAGTGCCTGGATTTGGCGCTCCAGCTTTTCGACCTTCTTGTCGAGTTCATCATTCTGGAGGATCGCTACAGCGGTTCCTCCGGGTGCAGGTTGCCCTGGAACCGACTCAGCTTCTGAAGGCTGTGGCCAGCCTCCGTGATTTCTGACTGGGTGCTCTCTCCAGAGGGAGGCCTGGACTTGAAAGTCCTGACCTCGAA
This sequence comes from Phoenix dactylifera, assembly GCF_051530095.1. Taxonomy (NCBI): domain Eukaryota; kingdom Viridiplantae; phylum Streptophyta; class Magnoliopsida; order Arecales; family Arecaceae; genus Phoenix; species Phoenix dactylifera. The sequence continues at coordinate 58,167,280 of NC_143191.1, forward strand.
GAGGAAGCCCGCTTGTAGGGGGCTCCGGTTGAACTGGAGCCGGGGGAGGCGGTGCTGCTGGGATGCCCCTGGGTTGCAAACTTTGGACGGCGGTAGCCAACGCCTGCACTTGCTGCACCAGGGCATCAAATTGTTCCGGTTGAACTTGAGGTGCTGGCTCAACCGGGGGTGGTGAGTTCCGAACGGAACATTCTGGGCTTGGTGGAGGACGTCGAGAGGCGTTGGAAGCCCCTTTGCTTCTTAGCTTCATGGTAGCGAACTCGGTCCCCTCCTTCTAGCGCCACCAAGTCATACCGCCACGGAGGCGCTCGGCTAGAGAGCGCCGACCGAAAAGGCGCTCGGCCAAAGAGCGCCGACCAGAAAGCTGCTCGGCCAAAGGATGCCGACGTAGTGTTGGGGGAAAAACCCCAAGTCATACCGCCACGGAGGCGCTCGGCTAGAGAGCGCCGACCGGAAAGGCGCTCGGCCAAAGAGCGCCGACCAGAAAGCTGCTCGGCCAAAGGATGCCGACCAGGAAGGCGCTCGACTAGAAGGCGCCGACCAGAGTGCGCGCCAAGAGGTGCCCAACCAAAATAAGCTGCTCGGTTAGAAAGTGCCGACCAAAGACAGCGCCGAGGCGCTCTGCTAGAAGGTGCTCGCCTAAAGGGCGCCGACCAGGAGTACTCGAAAGCAGCCCCGCCACAGGGCGCCCCATTGGGCGATCAGCTCGGCTCGGCACCCTCGCCGAGCCGATGCCTTGACCAAATGATCAACCTCCGCCTAAAGTCCAAAAGATTTGACAACTCCTACGGCTTGCGACCTGCCACTATCTCCAAGCCATCAAGGCATAAGATCTCCTCAGGCGTTCGGCACGACCTGCCATTAATGCATGAGACTCCCTCAAGTCTCCGATGCACTCAGGCATTTAATGAACACGGCCCAAGACGATCTCCGGATCACTGAACCATCAGAACGTATGGCTCTCTCTGACCGCCGGTTCATTCGGTAATAAATGCACTTACCATCTACGGACCCCAGGCCCGCCGCAGCCGGCGGTTCAACCACTCCAACAGGTCCGATCGACCGTGACAACTCCCTGATTCCGGTCTGATTCGGTCCCGTTCTCCATTACGCCATTAATGGGCCATATGGTGCCCAATTATTACAAAACAGGACAAACCTCCTGTCACCTCCCAGGTAACAAAAATCCTCCTATAAAAGGAAACTTGGAGGGAAAAGGGGAGGAGGACAGTCCGATCGACCGTGACAACTCCCTGATTCCGGTCTGATCCGGTCCCGTTCTCCATTACGTCATTAATGGGCCACATGGTGCCCAATTATTACAAAACAGGACAAACCTCCTGTCACCTCCCAGGTAACAAAAATCCTCCTATAAAAGGAAACCTGGAGGGAAAAGGGGAGGAGGACCAAAAAAAACCAGAGGAAAAAACCCGGAGCTGGAGAGAACCCTCCTAGACCGGGGGAAAAAGGAAGAAAACAGCACAGACACAATTGAACACGAGATTCTTTTTGTCTTCTCCACATACTCTCTCCCCTGCTCTCTCCACATACTTGCCCCCTCTGACTTAGGCATCGGAGGGCCGGCGCCGGGGAGCCCGGCCACCGGCTTTTTTGCAGGACAGGACAGGACTGGACGCACCACCCCTCTTCGGACGCTCCCACGCCCCCCGGCGGAGGACGCAGCCAGCCGGCGCACCACCGTCCGCCCCCTGCAGCAGCGGAGCTCCTCCTTCCCCGGCTTCACGGTGGCCCCCGGGTCCAATTTCCAGCAACAATATAACTTTTTCATTAATACATCGCTTTGGAAGCTGACAATTAACTTAAATTTTAAAAACATGATTACTCAAGGAAGTTGTCATATCAGCATTATATAAGAAGCTCATGTTTCAATAATACTAGTATCAGGGTTAGTGCAAAATCTGCATCCATTGGGGTATGTACAGTGCCAAAGTTTAGCAGTTCTTAGTTTTTATAGGAGTCCAGAATAAAGTTTTGTCTTTCTCATCTCTTTTTTTATTCCAAGCTGGCCAGACCTAGCCGTAATCTATTTTACTTGAACCAGTGCCGCGAGGGGTGGGCTAACATTCGGTTAGTTGTTCTGGGTCTTCCAGCTCACGACATGGAGTTTTCTGAAAGCAAAACATCAGTTTAGGGGATTTATGAGTTACCTCATCCAATGCACTTATAATGACAGCTTTTGACTCGTTAATCTACGAATATTTCCCTAGGAGATAAGGTTTTTGAATGAGCTGACACTGAAGTTTGGTTCACATGACACCACCAAGCCCATTTTTGTGGATTGATTCAGGATCAGTTCTTGTTGCTGATCCCTCTCTTCTCCTTTTTTTGGTTGTTGGGCCATCGTCTCTCCCTTGATACCAATTTCCATTTCAATGCTCGCCTATTCCATGTCATCTCTGTCGATTGCAGTTATTTCGGCGAATCGCTGGATTGATCACAGACAAGCCTCCCATGTTTCGGTCCTTTTCTTCTTTCTTCCATTTTGGTTGGCTGTCGCTAGGTGTGGCACACTGCTGGCACCGCATGGGTCGTCAACCGCTGTGAGTTGCCGGCCACGAGTGGTTGCCGCCGTCGAGCACCTCTCACTGCTCGAGAAGAGAGAGAGAGCGGTTCTCTCTTCTGTTGTTTTCTCTCTACTCTTTAGTTCCTCCCCTCTAAGGCTCTCCAAGATGGCGATCGCATCTCCTTCACTCTCTTCTCTCGCTTCGAAATTGTGGCTATCCGTTATTGTGCTTGCCGGAAATCGAGGTCGTCGGCACCTTCGGAGCCGAGGTAACACTCCGATCTTTCTACCATTTTTTTCTTCTTCGGACGACTAAGATTCATGGCCTCTGGCCGAGAAATCGATCGAAAACCATTCGGAGAAAAGGATCCACTATTTTGCACTATTTTTGCCTCTTCTCCCTTTTTCGACCACCGTTGCTGTCGGCGTTTGTCACCAAGGCTGCTCCAGACCCCAGCCGCCGGCAAGTTGGCTAGGATTCGAGAATGATCATGCCAATAAACTCCCTTCTTGGCCCTCCTTTTAGGTTGAATTTGGCCAGCCGGCCTCCGCCGCCAACCCCCCTGCCGGCTGCCATATTGCCGGACCACCACGATCACAGCCACTAGTTGCCTCCCTTCCTCCTCTATTTTGCCAAGAAAGAATTAGAAAGAAGAAAAAAAAAAGAAAGAAGGGGGAGAGTGAGAACTATCTCTCTTTCTCTCTCATATTTTTTCTATTCTTTCTCTCTCATCTCCCTCTTTTCCTCTCTAAAATGACTCATGGATTCATGAACCAAGTCCCATCGACATGATCTACGAATCCGAGTTGACCTCTGGAAAGAGGTCTTGATCCGCCTTGGTGCTTGGGCCGCCTACTGGACCGATCACTTTGGCCCTATCGAATATCTCTAAAATCTCCATTGATGAATTATGTTTATTAATCTTGGTCCTAATTGAGTCTAATTCATTGAGCAAATCATCTAGACCCGATCTACACAAAACCACCATACGCTTGATCAAGTCTTTTCGAATTATTTTATTAAAGTTGTCAAATGGGAATTAATGGATAATAAAATTGGACTTTTATTATTATATTTTGTTCTAGATGAATTTGGAAGTTGAATGAAACATTTGGCTTTGTGTTATCGTGGGTTGTACCCCTCGGTAACATGGCCATAGCATGCTTTGGATCGGGGTGTAACATAAAAGGGCCTCATTGATTGGTCTACTGAGAAGGTGGAGAATCACTTTATCAATTGTATTGAAACTTCATGGGTTTGAACTTTGAAGGAGAAAGAAAACATAACTTTTTTATTATGTTATATTTGAGCAAGTACTTCCTTCACATATGAAAATAAAAGAGTGGCATCCTCTTGAACTTATCGGTGCATACAGATCTTGAAGAATGAGCTGATTCTCATCCTTTTAGCTGATGCATCGCATAATTGTCATCATAATCTTCTTTTTCTTGAGAAGATTTGATATATATTATGTCTTTTATTACTTATGCATAAGGGGATCCATGAAAATTTGAATCTGGCACATAATCATAGAGGTTTTCCTTGCCTCGATACATAGCTTGAAACTCTTGCTTTAAGGGGGAGCAAAGCTAAAATTCATTAGGCATTCTACTTGGATAAGATAGGGGGAGCTTTTGGTTCATTCTCTAAATTGGACTATTTGAAACTTTTACACCAAAAGCATTTTCTATACATTAAACCTTACTTCTCACATGAATATTGTTGTGGGGGGGGAGGGGGCCTTGAATTTAGTCTCACATCGGCTAGAGCGGAAAGGTTCCGTGCCTTATAATGAGGAGGGCGAAGCCTTTTCCTCACGAGGGCCCTTTTGTGGGACAAAACCGTGAGGGCAATCCCCCCGTCAGCGCTGGACGCGCGGGCCGGAAACGTCTCCCTCCGTCAGCGCTGGACGCGCGGACCGGAGCGCCCAAAGCGGACAATACCTCGTGGGGGACGCGGTCTCTTTCTGCTCGGCTCGGTTGGGACTAAGGCTGTTGCCGGGGTGAAAATCCCGCAACAAATATCAATTTGCTTATACTCAATATTTTGTAATCATCAAAAAGGGGGAGATTGAGGATCCTAGTGTTATTTTGATGCTTACAAAGCCATTGAGGCCATATGGAAGTGCTAATGCTATTAACTCAATTAATCCAGTACATAAGTGAGTAAGGAAGAAAGATTTGATACATCCTTGACACGCGTTGCTTGATACATTTAAAAGAACCTTCAAGAGTGTATCTAAAAACAAATTATATTGGAAGAACTTGAGAAAAGAACTAATTTACAGTTTAATATGCCTTAGAGTCAAGTTATTTTGATTGAAGCTTAACTCTGTCATTTACATGCTTAATGAGCTTAAACTTTAATGTATCAAGCATCCTAAGGAGAAAGAAATGATTTGCAATATTGTTACTTTTTTTATATGTTTAATGTACAAATCTAACCTTAAGTTGCAGCAAAGTGTGGAATGAGTCGATCCCAAGATTGGTGGTCGACCCCGGCACATCATGGAACCATCAGACACACTTCTGCAAAAATGACACGGATGAACAGTAGTTGAGTCGACCCCAAGCTTACTTGAGTCGACCCCACCTTAAGTCGACCCCAACTGAACATGAGTCGACCCAAGACTGTGTCATTCAAAATTGGATCTCTAGAATCCCTGAGAGGATCGACCCCAATGTAACTTGAGTCGACCCCACCTTGAGTCGACCCCAACTGAACATGAGTCGACCCCAAGGCTGTGTCATTCAAAACTGGGTCTCTGGAATCCCTGAGAGGGTCGACCCCAATGGAACTTGAGTCGACCCCACTGAACCTTGAGTCGACCCAAAAAGAGTTGAGTCGACCCCAGTGAAAAATAGCTGAAATATAAGGTTCTGTGTGTCCTGAGAGGGCCGACCCCAATGTAGCATGAGTCGGCCCTAGTGAAAGTTGGGTCGACCCCAGTGAAAGTTGATTCGACCTCAAGTATGATGAACAGTGGTTTGAGTCGACCCCAGAAAAGTTTGGATCGACCCCAGCACGGCTGACAGCATAACGGCTAGTTCTGCAGAAGTATTTTTTGAGCTCCCAACGGCTATAAACGGCTAGTTTCTCCATTCCAATGGCTAGGAAGTCATCTTTGGAGGTTGGAGAAGTATTTAAGAGCCACTATTCATCAAAGGAAGGCATCTTGGTGGGAATCTAAGTGTGCATTCAAGAGAAAGAGGAAATCCAAGAAAGTAAGGTTATTGCTTCAAGTTCAAACCCAAAAGAAATGTGTTGAGTAGAATTCAAGTGCCTTCAAGAGCTCAACCAATTCATTGAAGAGTGAAGCAACCTTGAAAAAGAAGAGAAGAGCAATCTACAAAGCGATAATTATTTTCTACTCTCTTCTTTTTGTGCATACTTGTTATATTTGCTTATTTAGGAGCTTTAAACTTCTTTTCTATTATTCATTGTAAGGTTTGTTGGTGAGCCCGTAAAACCAACGGTGTAGGTTGTTGGTGAGCCTGCAAAACCAACGTTAGGTTGTTGGTAAGCCCGTAAAACCACGTAGGTTGTTGGTAAGCCCGTAAAACCAACGTAGGTTATTGGTGAGCCCGAAAAAAAACCAACTCAGGTTATTGGTGAGCCCGCAAAACCAACATTGAGGTTTGTTGGTGAACCCGTAAAACCAATTATGAAGGTTTGTTGGTGAGCCCGTAAAACCAACATAGGTTTTTGGTGATCCTGGAAAACCAAAGTGTAAAGGTTTTTGGATTGTGAGCTCGGAAAACAATCCAACTGTAATCCGACGGATTATAGTGAATTTCCAAGGAGAGGCTTGGGAGTGGACGTAGGTGCTTGGGGTGCACCGAACCACTATACATTGTCTTGTTTGTGTTGTGCTTATTCTTGTATTTATTCTTGCTTTATATTTGATTTTTGCTCTAGGGTAAGTTCACACAAATAAGCTTAAGAAAGCTTCCACCGCTCTTAACAAGAAAACATTTAAAGTACCAAAAATTTAGAAAAACCCAATTCACCCCCCCCCCCCCCCCCCCTCTTGGGTTGTCACCTTGGGCAACAGAATTAAGTCAAGTGGATGTTGAGATGTAATTCCAGTAGAGTTGAAAGGTAGTTTGTGGCTTTTGGCCATGCAACAGGTGGAGCAGACTGTGACGGGCTTATGAGTAGCTTGAATTGGAGCGTGTTTGGCTATTTGAGAGATGACGAAGGCAGCCGGATGTCCAAGACGGTGATGCCATGAGTCGACTGAGGTAAGGGTGGATAGATGTGCTTGTGGTGCAGAGGTTGATAGCGGGTGATGTGGTACAAAGGTGAATGGAATGCGGTATAAGCCTTCAGTGCAGTGGCCCTGGAAGAGGATCTGCTTGGTGTTTTTGTCCTTAATGACGCACCCATTAGAGTCAAAGAGAAGAAGGCAATTGTTATATGAAGCAAGCTTATGAAAAGATAGCAAATTATGAGAGATACGAGGAACATGAAGAATTTGTGAAAGATGGAATGGATGAGTTAGAGTGGGAAGAATACCAGCCCCTGAATGGCGAATTGGAATTGAGTCACCATTGCCAATAGTTACTTGCTTAGCACCTTGATAGACTGATGGCTGGCAAATGGTTGAGGGATCAACAATCAGATGGGTGGTCGCTCCGCTGTCCACGATCCAATCTCCTGGAGTAGATGTAGTGACGGGCGTTGTGAGATAGGCCTGAGGACCAGAGGAAGTTGAAGATGGTCCTGAGTAATTGATGTCCATTCTATACCAATAGTGTGCTGCAGAATGACCACGTTTTCCACATATTTGACAGTCAATGATGGGCCTTCTTTCTTTGCCACGGCCGGAGATGAACTAGGCTCCAGATCGGAAGTCTGAGCGGGCTCTGCCTCGACCTCGGTATGCAGAATAAAATCGGCCACCACGATCTCGTCCTTGAATTGCAGATAAAGCAAATGTAGAATCAAATGTGATATGTTGTTTTTCCTTAGTGAACAAGATGGTCTCCTCACTGCAGAGAAGAGCGTAAAGCTCATCCAGAGTGAGGGAGGAGGAGCGGGTACGAATTGCAGTGGCAAAGGAGCCATATATAGTGGGTAAGCCATTTAGAACATAGAGAATGACATCTTCTGAATCAGTCTTAGAGCCTGCTACAGCCAATGCATCAACCTTGGTACGAATTTCGTTGAGATATTGAGACATAGATTGAATCTCACTGCTCTGTGTCCGCAGGGAGATGTGCTTCAATACCATATACATGTGATTTGCTTTGTTTTTGACTAAATATTATTTGTGCTTTTCTAAGATGATATGACATCTCTCTGTCTTTTCCTTATTTGTTTTTGGCAGACTCTACATTGTCTTCTTGTTTGAAAGAGCAATAGCGCAATCTCTTGCTAAATTAGCTGCTTCAATTACTTGTATATTGAAATGGGATTTTGCATTGCTTTTGCTAATCCTTTATAATATTCGCTCTTCTGATTTGTTAAATACCAGGAAACAGCAGAGAAGGTAGCCAAAGAAGCAAGAAACAAGAAGTCTAAGACTAGAGGTGGGAAGAAATAATAGTATGAAGTGCGGTCAAGATATGAAAGTAGAAGGGCAAGTTCCATTGGGCAGATCAGAAACACTAATACATGCCTGTGTTTCTTGTTTTTCTGTGCATAGCTGTCGCAATCATCATGCGACCATATGTAGATTTTGGTAGTCTTGCTGTTCATATCTAAAAAAATTTCCTGTCAGTACCGCACTTATGTTAGGATTTGCAAATTAGAAATTCCGACAACAATTGAGATACCTGCGTAGCTGTAGGGATGGAACGTCTCATTATTCAAGGGCACCATTTGCTAACCTTGCCCTTCTAGGGGTTTAGGGTATGAGCTGCACCTATCTTTTGAGTTCTCTGATCGTCGTACTTTACCCAATAACATTCGTACTCTTATCATCTTCCTTCTATTGCCACTGATCAATATAATTTGTTAGGTAATCTCTTGAATCACCATAGTTTTGCACCTCTGGAGTAGTTCTGAGAAGCGAAAATGTTGCTTTTGCCGGAAGCTGCCCAACAACTGAAACACAAGCAAGTCTCTACAGGGATATGGCGATGTGGAATGCCTTCAATGAAGAGGCGTCAAACCTGGGTGGTGACTGGTGGTCCTTGTTAAGGAGGAGGCCATACGTCTCTATATGTAATAGCCCGCTCTTTTGGGCTAATGGGCCGGCTTGAAGGGGACAAGCCTATTTTTTTGTGATCGCGGTCGACCACGATCTTCCATTCGTGGGAGGTGGAGAAGAAACCTCTCCGATCAGGCCGAGCTCCGTGGTGGACGTTTGGAGTGCCGGGGTGGTGCTTGACATAATGTTGGCACCCTTTTAGGGTGACATGGTGGTTGAGATCCCTGCGGAATACGAGATCGGACCAGAGATCGGACGGGGAGGTTCGACATCATGTATTGATGCATCGCGACGGAGACCAGCAAGGCGTTTGCCATCAAGTCCATCGAGAAGGCCCTCCTCTCTGACATTGTTGACTGCGAGTGCGTCAAGCGGAAGGCCAAGAGTGCCCCGCTTGCCGCACGCCACCCAGGTGCACGCGGTGTACGAGGACGAGGCGTGGCTCCACGTGGTGGAGCTGTGCCCGGGGCTAGACCTCTTCAACCGGATTAGCCGCGGGGTGGCACACCGGGGCATCAAGCCGGACAACGTGCTATATGATGAGCGGGGGCCCCTGAAGCTTGTGGACTTCGGGTCGGTGGAGTGCTTCGAGGACGGGTGGGGAGTTGCCTAGAGTGCTCTGAAACTCGTTGTTTTCTAATCTTATTGGATGTATCCATATTAGTGCTGTATGAATCATCCGTTTTAGCAGCGACCCATATCTTTTCGCCATCACATCGCCACCGAAGCCCACGTCAGAGGAGCATGGTGGGAAATCGGTGACGTCTTCTCGATGTCAGCCTTGTATAGAAAAGTAATTTTATTTCTCTGTTCCATCATATTCGATATACATCAAGAGTTATATATACTCATATATATACTCCATACAAAAAAAATAATATAGGCTGATATAAGATCAACTAATAAAAAAAATAATATTTGCTGATACAAGTTGTTATGTGATTCCAAAAATTAATCTAACAAGATCATGCTAATAAAAAAAAACAATATTGATCGATACAGGATCCTGGTAACAAAAAAAAAATAATATGGCATGGGGTGATACAGGTCATTACGTGATCCCTAAAATTATTCTAACATCTCTCCTCAAACTCAAGATGGTACTATAAGTGCCAACTTGAGTTTGAAAACTAGAACACAAATATATGTAGAAACCGATGTACTAGATCAAGAGCTAAGATGCAACTTACAAGCTGATGTAGCAGATAAGGAGTTGACATAACAACTCAGAAGTCGATATGACAAACTAATGTGTCTGACTGACATGACAAATTGATGTATTTGATTGACGTAACAGACTGACATGTTTGTTGATGTGGTTGATTGATTTATCTGATATGTGGTAACAAGAAGACACATAGAAGATGACAGTTGTAGTAAAGACAGAGCTCAAAGAGAAGGCAACTAAAGGTCGATGATCCTCGTAGACGGAGGCACCATTGAAGAGGAGCAATTGACTTCGATCTGAAGGGTGAAAGAGCCAAAGACAGCAAATAAAATCGGAGATGGAGAGAATAGGGCCGAGCGATGGTGAGGAGAGACGACCGAAGATCTGAAACTGAAATAGAGGATATGCAGATCTACTAATGAGATCAATATTGATTCATTAAAAAAAACCTACGGAGAAATAGAGAATCTGCGGATCCCCCAAAAATAGAAAATTTTAGGATGTTGATTCATCCGAAAATAGAGATTGATAGATCGGCAATGAGGGTCTTCAAAGCTTCTAGACATGGTGATGACAACCACAACAAAGGTGGAAAAGATGATGGCAACAGGTTACATGATCGGTGGCTCTAATACCATTTTAAAATATTTGCAGAAGAAGTAAAAACTAAGAGACAAAGAGAGGAAGAAAAGTAATTTTATTTCTCTATTCCATCATATTCGGTACATCTCAGGAGTTATATATATTCGTGTATAGACTCCATACAAGAAAAATAAAATAGGTTGATATATATATAGATCAGCTAATAAAAAAAAATACTCGCTGATATAAGTCGTTATGTGATCCCAAAAATTACTCTAACAAGATCATGCTAATAAAGAAAAAAAATATTGACCAATACAGGATCATGCTAACAAAGAAAAATAATATGAGATGTTATGTGATCCCTAAAATTATTCTAATATCGATAATGATTGCGGGTATGGTCGATGTCTATGGCAGCGGTGTTACTACTTACCTACCAGACGACTGGCAAGGCATTGTCGTCAAACAAAGGCTATTACTTTGGGCATGTTAGATGTTGTCCTAAATTGCTACATCAATTATCTTTTTCAGAGGTGATGGGTCCTTAAGCCGCTCCATGCAGTGGACCCCACCAAGAGGAATGATTCTGTCGTGCCGCCAGCGGCGACATTGGTTATGATGGTGGGGGCGGTGGTGGAGAAGAAGAGGAGAAGAAGAGAGGAAGAGGAAGAGAAGGCAAATTGCAATCAGCTGGCACGAGAGCACAAGAATACTTCTCCTATAGAGATTATGGATAAGGCTTTTAGAAATTTGGAAAGGATTTGGCATCGCCTTCAAGTTTTGTTTTTTTAAAAAAGAAATTATAGGACGCATGCCAATTCGACTTTTCTTTGATATAAAAAGTTTCAAATGGTTCTTTCAAAATTTCCAAAAGATAGGAGATTGTTCGATGCCTAAATTAAATATGTCTCTCAAAAAAATAGGAGATCAAAGAGCGGAAGTAGTGTAAGAGGCAAAATAGAATTACTTGAAGAGACCCTGAGAATACAATAAATTGATGAGAGCCGGAGCCCATGTTCGGACACATATATTGGCCACAACAACTCTCATATTTCTGTGCTTTTTGAATCAGTCATGTAGCAAGTTTTGAGTGGTCAATCCACTATATGCTGAGCCCTCATTGATCAGTTTATCATATGAAGCCGGCTCTGATGTATAACAGGTAGAAATCTCTAACCAACTTACTGATATATACAATTAATGTTATGCCACGATGAAAGTGCTAAAAAATCTTTGATCTCCTGTTTTGTGACAACATCGAACAAGAGAATGAAGATGCCAAATTACGCTCACAAAGCCAAATATCATACCAGAAGCATATTTTTGTTCCTCCCTCTAAGATGAATCAATAGGTTATTAAGAAAACATTAACACTTCTCAAACCCCTAGCCAAAAGAAAAATCTTCTCAATCATTTTTCGAAAAAAAAGGAACTATAGTCTCATTGATGAAGGAAGGACACAGACTGATGATGCGAATGTAAAGAAATGACAACTTCTTCTAAAGTCCAACCTCATTAATAAACAATTTGATGCAGGAGCAGGAGCCCAAGTCATCCTAGATGTGCGTCGTATTTGGATTGTCGCTTGGGTGTGCCCGAAACATAATGGGTCCAGTATTTTCAGCACATAGTTACATTGGGTCCTTTATTTAGGTTTGTAATTTACTGATTTGTGTTTGATGATTGAGTCCATGTAATTGAGTATCAAGTAGCAATTAGATGGCATAAAGATCAAAGCATGATGTGGAGACTTTGACTTGGTTGAAGTTGAGTTCTCCTAGGAGTCCTAGATTCTATCTATTGTCAAGAGATTAGGAGGCGTCAATAGTCCATGAAGAGAAGGACTTTTCCACGTCGAGAAAGTAAATTAATCTCCTCAACTGTGCAAGGAATATGCTGAGGAGTCCTTCTTAGAGAAGGATTTCCAATGATGCATAGGAAAGAATTGCGTGAAGAATTTTGAAGAGAAGCCTTGGCGCATGAAGACTCCTTCCGCTAGGAGACCTTATGTTTGCTGATTTTTAGGATCCTTTGATGTGGCGCTATCCTTGAGGAATCCCATGTTGAAGGAGGACTCCTCAACGTCAATCCAAAAGGGTTTAATGCATGAAGTGCCAACGCATGGAATTACTTTGCGTGAAGGAGTTCCAACGCCTCAAATAAGTTTCAACGCCATCACATGGAGTTTATCCAACGGTGGAGAATTTTTGCTGATTCATTCATCACGTGAAGATATGAATTCCTTGCCACCGTGGAGTGCTTTGAAGACCTTTTGATTTGCTTCAATAGGCGTGTGGAGTTTCTTTTGACTTGGTCCACTCCTACTTTGGTTACGAGTCTTATGTATTCATCTTGACTTAGTCAAATCCTACTTTGGTTAGGAGTCCTAATAAGTCCTTAGTATTTGAGTTTAGTCATAAGTCTAATATGAATTTTTGTCACGTTTTGAAGTCCCTAATTTGTGCCAATGCCACATCTATTTAAAGGGTGGATGTTGAAGAATAAAGCAGAAAACTATTTGGCTTTTACTTGCCCTTGAGATCTAGAGGCGTATGGCTTCTTCTTCCTCCTTTGGTAAGACTCCAAAGGCTCCTTCTTTCTCGGTGAGATGTTGGAAAAACCCTTTGGTTAGGATAAAGGTGAGACTCTTCTATTCATCCCATAGTTATCATATACTACCCAAACTGCAGCACCTTCCATTGATCATTCTTCCATCCGCCCACCTTCTTCACACAATAGCCCTAAATCCTTTGATGCTCTATTCATCACAAAGTTCTTTAGGTTTTAGATCTAAACAGCAGGTCTAAACTCTTCCTCCCACGTCCTAATTAAAGCCCAAACCATTCAATCGGCCACCACTCATTGAACCCAATTTGATTCAACTGGCAACCCTTCTCCTTCCCCCTCTCTTCCATCCACGTAGAACCCTAGCTGCAATTGCCAAAGAAAAAAGAGAAGAAAAATAAAAAGAAAACAGAGTTATCAACTGCCATCATCCTAAATTTTAGTAACCATTTCACCCCCATCTGCCTCACAATTCTTTCCACTCCTTCCATAATAATGATTTGTTAGGTGATGCCCGGTTGGTAAGGAGTAAGAAAGAACAATAAGTAAGCTAATGAATGTTGCACGGTCACTCATTTGCTCTCGAGATACAACCATTCAGGCATTCAGGAATTTTAGCAGCAGTACAAAAATCGTGTATATTTTTTTTCAGAAAAAGCATGACCGTCGCTTCTCTCCCCGCCATCGCGCCGGTGTCCCCACTGCAGACCCAACGATACTCACGGCCTCCATCGGGACTGGCCCTCCCTCCGTCGTATCGTTGCTGAAAAAGGCCAATGTCGAGAAGATGATGACCGAGAAGACCTTCGGCACTGCCGACTTCCCACTGCGCTCCTCCGACTTTTGGTCACCATGGTGGGCTTTGGTGGCGATGTGGTGGCGGAGAGATTTGGGTTGCTGTGCCGCTATGTTTTGAGAGATCAGGGATGGATAGAAAATGAGTGGGACTTTCGCTGGGTGGGGCAGTTACGACGGTTTCATGAATTTTTTTTTTTATTCTTTTAACCACTGTTATCTATAATTAATTTTTCAAATAGTAGCAATTTAACTTGGCTGACATGGCCAACTTTTATTGGGCTAGTCCATGGCTGATGTGGTAGACTAAGTCTACCTGATAATTTCTCCAAGCTCAGTGCCACTCTTTGCATGTTGGCAGAGAAGAGAGTTGATCTCCCGCAATTATTTTCTTGAATGGAAAATAGGAAAGAAAGAAAAAAAAAGGAACAACTAGAATTTTCAACTGTGTAGCCGCCGCATCGGAGAATACTATGCATCTTGGATAGCCATCAAGATGGATGGCCATCAAACAATGTACATCTTGTATGATCCAGTATATGCTCTGAACTATTTTATTCGATAGCCATCTATCTTATGGTTGTATAGCACTTTATTGTGCCGCCTGTCCGTCATAGAAGATCCGTGCTCAAAGAGAAAACAAGAATCCATTTTATTTCCCACCATGAGATTAGTTTATTAAGCAACTTTTTGGGAGTATCATTTTCCACATCTACCACATGGTAGGGACCTTTAGGTACCAACTCCCCCACGAGCCTAGGATTTCTCCTCCCGGTAATAGTAAGATAATAAAGTTAGCACAATTTGGAAAACTAACAAAAACTGAAAAGTTATCTCTTGATTTTCTTATCTAGATCAGTTTAGGAATACGAGTACAATTGAAACCGATACTCCGCTATGCCATTTATCAGCATATGATAGGCAGGTCATCATGCACCAAAAAAAAAAAAAAAAACATACGTATGATTATAGACAACTAACCCATTGTTTGATATTAATATCATCGTAATTAAATGGTTTCGAATGAAGCTTTGTCTCATGTGCTCTAACAACCCACTAATGATAATGCATGAGAGCCAACAATAAGGATAAAGCCGAGGTAGATGAGCTTGTCTTTATATATTTTATGGAATACATTAGGTGGTATTAAATTCCTATGGAATACCAAAAATATTACTTGTGAATACCTTGAAACATAGCCAGACATGGTGATCTTAAATTATCAAAAAAATACTAGAATAAGGATCACTGGTGATCTATAATTATTTCGGTAATCTCATTTGTGTCACCAAACGCCACTTTAATAAGTATTTTTCCTGGGTTCATAAAAATAGAGGAAAGATGAGAAACAAAAATTTACCAATCTGAGTTAGTCGTACCCAAGATCAACAAACATGAGATAAATCTAGAATATTGGCTCCATGGATCATTTCAGCTAGTCCATTTTATTCTGTAGTTTTTCCTTTTGTTTTTGTTCCAATTTCATTTCTATTTTTAAGAGCAAGTTCTAATTGTAACCGGAAGATAGTTTGTTTAATTGGCAAATTGAGACTGATGGACTCCAATAACAAGCTCGTTCCATCCTTAGAAGTACATCCTCAAACCAATTTATTCTTTTTGTTTCTTAACAAGTTAACATGCAAAGTATAGATGCATAAAAAATTCAACAACTAAAATCTGATATGGTGATCTGGAGATGAGGAGGACACTAATCAATTTGCTGCGGTGGAAGATGAAGCGCCAATCTGCATATAAAAAGAAAAGCAAAGACGATTGTTGGAGCTGATCCGATTGGAGGGCTTTCGATGCTTAAGTTAGCAAGACTTTAGGAGATAATAGAAAAGAGAAAACAGAAGACTATTGCATAATAATTTGAGATGAATACCTCATATCTTGAGCATCTCTTTTACAAATGGAGAATCCTTGTCCTACTAGGGTAGGACTCTTCAGAGTCCTAAAACAAGTGAAAAATTATCTCTCGATTTTCTTATCTAGATCGGTTTAGGAATACGAGTATAATCGAAATTGATCCTTTGCTATGCTATTTATCGGCATATGATAGCCAGGTCATCATGCACCCACAAAAAAAAAAAACAAAACATACGTATGATTATAGACAACTAACCCATTGTTTGATATTAATATCCTCATCAGTAAATGATTTCGAATGAAACTTTGTCTCATGTGCTCTAACGTCACACTATTGATAATGCACAAAAGCCAACAACAAGGATAAAGCTGAGGTAGGCGAGCTCTGTCTTTATATATTTTATGGAATACATTAGGTGGCCTTAGATTCCTATGGAATACCAAAAATATTACTTGTGAATACCCTGAAACATAGCTAGACATCGTGATCTTAAATTATCAAAAAAATACTGGAATAAAGATCACCGGTGATCTATGATTACCTCGGTGATCCCATTTGTGTCACCAAACGCCACTTTAATAAATGTTTTTCTATGGTTCACAAAAACAGAGCAAAGATGAGAAACAAAAATTTACCAATATGAGTTATTCATAACCAAGATCAACAAACATGAGATCAAACTAGCATATTGGCTCCATGGATTATTTCAGCTGGTTCATTTTATTCTATAGTTTTTCGTTTTTGTTTTTGTTCCAATTTCATTTCCGTTTCTAAGAGCAAGTTCTAATGGTTTTTTGTAACCGGAAGATAGTTTATTTAATTAACAAACTGAGACCGATGGACTCTAACAACAAGCTCATTCCATCCTTAGAAGTACATCCTCAAACCAATTTATTCTTTTTGTTTCTTAACGAGTTAACATGCGAAGTATAGATGCAAAAAAAATTCAACAGCTAAAATCTGGTATGGTGATCTAGAGATGAGGAGGACACTTATTAATATGCTGCGGTGGAAGATGAAGCACCGATCTGCATATAAAAAGAAAAGCAAAGGAGATTGTCGGAGCTGATCTAGTTGGAGGGCCTCCGATGCTTAAGTTAGCAGGACTTTAGGAGATAGTAGAAAAGAGAAAACAAGAGAGTAGTGTACAGTAATTTGAGATGAATACGTAATATCTTGAACATCTCTTTTATAGATGGAGAATCCATGCCCTACTAAGGTAGGATTATTCAGAGTCCTAAAACAAGTAAAAAGTTATCTCTCGGTTTTCTAATCTAGATCAGTTTAGAAATACAAGCACAATTGAAGTCAATTCTTTGCTATGTTATTTATCAGCATATGATATGCAGGTCATCATGCACCCCTGCAAAAAAAAAGAAAAAACAAAACAAAACATATGCTATGATTGTAGACAACTAACCCATTGTTCATTTGTTTGATATTAAAATTATTGTAATTTAATGGTTTTGAACGAAGCTGTGTCTCATGTGCTCTAATGACCCACTAATGGTAATGCAGGAGAGCCAACGGCAAGGATAAAGTTGAGGTAGATGAGCTGAGTCTTTATATACTCAATTAATAACAACTCAAATCTAGGACAAAATGTATTTTATCTCCATTCCTAAGAAAAAATCGTTGTTGTTTTTGGCCATCCGTCAAATCATCTACGCTCAACTTTCCATCCAACTGCCAAACCACCTTTATTCAATTGATAATATGTACATATATATCCAGCATGGCCAAAGGACGTGACCCGACACAGGAACATGGGGGGCATCCAAGAATCTCACATATATAAACATGTATCAAATAATTAATTGAGTATATAATTGAGTATAGGTGGTGTGACAGATGGCTTTTGTCCGCCTATCAAGCCACGTACACCCAATTCATTAATAATAGCGCGTGTGTATAAAAGTATGCATAACGCAAATCGTGGACAAGGTGAATTTTATCTCCACTGCTCGGAGCCTGCAGAGAAGTGGATCGGACCTCCATTGGTTCTCGTCTGTGCCGCCATGGTAGGCTCAGACCCTCCTTGCTCCCGTTCATCTAAAAGTTCGGAAAGAGCTGTATATGGATTCATACACATGAGCTCTAATTTATCTTGTATGTCTTTGTGGTTTTGCATGAAACCAAGGGCAAGAAGACGATCGTGTTAAAGGTCACCATGACGTGCAAGACAAGCTTCATGCTGAGGGCTGTCGGCAAGCTTGAAGGTAGGAGCTCTACGAGTTGGATTATATTTGCTTTACTCTCGTCCATTAAGCGAGCAGTACTTTTGGCAGGCATCGACGAGATGACGGTGGATATGGAGAAAGGCACGCTGACGGTGATCGGAACTGTCGACCCGGTGTGCATAGTGAAGGCGTTGAGGAAGATCAAGGTGGCCGTCAGCATCGAATCCGTTAACCCTTACAAGCCCCCGGCTCCCCCAAAACCCCCGGAGAAACCCAAAGAGAAACCTAAGCCCTGCCCGCCGCCGTGCCCACCGCCATGTCCGCCGCCCTGCCCGCCGCCGTGCCGGTCGGTGCCATGCTGCTGTGGCACGTGCCCACCACCATGCGCACCGCCATGTCCGCCGCCCTGGTGCCGGTCGGTGCCATGCCGCTGTGGCACGTGCCCACCACCATTCCCGCTGCCGTGCGGGTTGGTGCCATGCCGCTGTGGCACGTGCCTTTCCGGCTACCATTCCATGGGCTACGAAGACCCCAGTTGGTGCACCATCGTCTAAAACAGCAGTTCCCGATTGCTGTTTTGCTTTCTTTAATTTGCTCCTACACGAAAAGGAGAAGAAACCAGCTAGCTGTATCACTTCCTTTTGATTATTGGTTTGTTTAATATGTTTTTTGTTTCGGTACATGTGTGTTATTATATGTCTTCAAGAATCGCAGAATAGTTTCTTTCTCTCTCTCTCTCTCTCTCTCTAGCCATCATTAACTATAGAGAGAAAGACTGGCATATACTTCGCACAAAATATATATATCCTTCCGGCATTATTAACGTTTCGGGAAAGGAACATCACCAGGACGAGCACGGGCAGTGGTGCTTCAGGGAGAGAGAGCCAAACTTGCGAACAGAACGAAGGAGAAAAAACAAGTCCCTTCTAACGTCCCTTCCACTTGCTAACAGAACGAAGGAGAAAAAACAAGTCCTCCATGAAAGTCCCCTCGAGTGTCTGCCCACTTGTACATGATATCTATAATATGTGCATGTCATATTCATGATTAAAATAAGAAAGGAATGGGATGAGATTAAGTAAATTAGAGAAGCAAATATAAACCAAATATAGAAAGGAATATGATATATGATGGCGATATTGACAGACGTGTCACTACAGACGAACTTATCTTTTCCGACGCTTTTTAGAGTCTTTAGCGACGCTTATAAGTGTCGGCTAAAGATTCGGCAACGCTAATCAAAGCGTCGCAGAAGCGTCGGCGATACCGGAGTGGGAAAACTTTTTGCCGACGCTAGATGAAAGCGTCGGCAAAAACTGTGATTTGCCGACGCTTAAAAGCGCCGGCAAATATGAAAAAACCATCGTGGCACGCGGGTTATGTCTAGGCCGACGGTTTTTACCGACGCTTTAAAGCGTCGGAAAATGTAATTATTTAAAAAAAATAAAAATATCAAACTTTATAAATTTACATATACCATAAAACACACATTATACAATATGAACCAAACATTCAGATCATTCGAAATATTTATATTATCATATCTGATTAAATTTACATAAAAAGTTATGAATTACAATGTACTTTTACATATCAAACTCCATAAAAAATAATCTAAAAAGTATCAGGGACGGAAATTACAATGCCATTTTAGACGAACTCCCCGCAGAGGAATACCAAGATGCTTGTCCGGGCCGCCACTGCAACGAACGCCAAGAACTGCACTGACTTGAGCTTGCTGCCTTTGTTTGTAGAGAAGCTTGAAGATTGAAAGTAACAGTAGACTTGGCCGAATCACTCGCTGACCAGATTACATGCAATAAGACTGGATGGCTTTGAAGGCTTTAGCATCCTGCACTCTGGCTTTGGATATTAAAAAAGTAATCATCTGCTAACTATATGTGACTAGTAATTCACTAGCCAATTTGGAACAGTTTTTCTTTAAGAGTAATTCACAAGTATTGTTGCTCTAACAGACTCTGATATCCAGTCAATTTGGAATGAAGAAGCACCTTCTTTAAGCTTTAGGTCGTTCACTGTTTTATCCAAACAGCTACCTTATCAAAAAATTTTTTTTTACCTCATTCCTATTTTGGCGTCTCAGTGCTAGTTTCGTAGCTTGCAACTTCTAGGTGACCCTAACAGCTGGAGAACCAGAACTATTTCCCCTCCGTGCATCAAATCCTACATCCATGAAGCTTCATGTTCCGTCCAAATCTTCTCAAAATGAAATGGTGTTTGACCTTTTTGTCTTACGAATCTGCGAAAATTGACAATGGACAATGATCTGAATTGGCTCTTCGTAGATTCTTCAACATAGTTTCAGGGTAGATATAAGAAATTATCTTCTACAGGCTGCAGAGGAGCTGGGAAACCAAGATGGGAGACTCGCTAATTAGACAACTGAAATTCATGTCTAGTTTTAATAAATAAAATATTGTCTAGAAATTCATGTGGTAATTCAAATTTGATATATTTCTTGAGAACATATTCGTTTGTTGCCCATATTCATTTGGCCCTTCTTAAACTAGAAGACTGTTAAGTGTTTTTCCCTACCTAAGCAATGTGGTAGCCCAATGTGTTTATAAACATTATACTCTTGATGTTTGCATTGATATGTATAGCAGGGAAACAAAAGTTGCCAATTATTCAAATCTGACCTACCTAATCACAAACAATTACATTTAAACATGATACATCCATAAGGTGTTCATGGGGCATCCAGGAGTTTCCACCTACCCTGGTATCCTAGCATCAAGTTGATAACTTGCTTTAAGCTGAACAACTAGAATTTTAATGAATGTGAATATCCCTACATCCTTATCCACTGAAGATCTGACCCCCCTCCTGTACCTAATAGCCCACCAACATGAGAGAGAATATAAAAAGCCCTATGTTTCTTACCTTTCCCACAAACCAAACAGGAGTAGCTCTTCCTGTTGCAAATTAATTCTTTATTCGCTGAATCCTAGTGAATCTTGACATAATTTGAGAGGGTAACCTGTGCTAATTACAAGCAGATTCTACCTGACCAAGAAGCCAGACCGCTAAGTCAGCACAAATGACAACCTAAAGTATGCCATGCCAACCTAGATCCTTGTAAAACATCTCAAGTTGCCAGAGTATCATTATCACAACAATCACAGTGATGCTGGTCTCCAATACTGATAACACATTCACATGCTTGTTTCCAATTCAATCATACTCAGAAGCTGTTATCTCTTTCATGCTTAATATGCGCTACGTTAAGTTCAACAAATCATATAAAAGAAATTATACGGCCATCAATTCTTGCACAGATATCGTAAATTGACTAAATAGAAGTATATTCAAATGACATGTTAGACAAATTAAGAAAAACACGAAAATTCAATTAAACTTACATCTTGTAAGGATCGGCACCAGTGAAACCAGTAGGTTTTGGTATCGGAATCAACACCTGTGCACAAAATCAAAAGAAAAACAAACAAATAAAGAACAAATCAGGAGGGCGGAAAACCCTAGAACAAAACCAAAGATCTTACCTCCCGGTTTAGCAGAGGATACGTCCTAGGAGACACAATTATCGAGAAAACCGAGATAAATTAAAGGCCCTCTCCCCTTCTTCTTGCAGCCATTATTGGAACATCGACGAACAAATAAGAAATCGAGTATTCAGGAAAAAGACATCTTATTGTTTTTCAATCATGCAGAAATATGTGAATATCCAGATAGATTGAAGGAAAGCAGGAGGAAGAAGGGTACAAGGGGACCTGCTGCTGGTGTCGAGCGAGCTTGCGGCGTTGGGTCTTGAGGGAGAGGATGGCGCGATCCACGTCCGTGATCTTGGGTTTCTTCACAAATATATTCCCCATCTCTGCACCTCTCCAGATAAGCCCCAAACCCTAATCCTTGCTCTCCTGTCACAAAAAGAGAGGGGTAAGGGAAATCCAAGGAAGGAAGGAGAGAAGACGAGCTTCCTTTTACGGCTCCTCTCTTGTCTTTTTTTTTCTTTTGGCTTCGCTGCCCGCCGCTTCTCTCCCTCTCCGTCGGGGTTCCGAAAACGAAGTGGATCACGAACGGATCCAGATAAAACGAGGGTTTCAGTTCGAGTTTTTACCCCGTGGTACTAGCCCGCCTTGCTCATTGGCATGATGTCTCCCGGCCTGTAAGCGAGCGAGATCGAGAGTAGAGACGAGATCCAGAAGAAGAAGAGGCAACGAACTGGAAAAGCTCTTCGATCGCCGGCCATGGCCAAGACTCCGACCCGAGCTTTTGGGGGGAGGAAAAGAAGGGAGGAGGAGAGGAGGTCGCTCGGCGCCGGAGAGGAGGGTGAAGGACGGGACAAGGGTCGGCGTCGGAGACGAGGGAGGAGGAGGGGACAAGGGTCGGCTAGCTCTATTAGGCCTTGATCGATCGAGGATAGAGGAAGAAGGGGGGCGGCTGCGGGTTTCGATGAGATTTGGTTTTCAACGATGCGCATAAGCGTCAGTCTTATTCCAACTCTACGACGACGCTAATAAGCATCGTAATTGGCCGATGCTTCTTACAAGCGTCGGCTATTTTTGGCAGTAGTTCGGAAATTGTTCCAAGCGTCGGCAAAAAAATGTCGTTAAAACCCATATTTCCTGTAGTGTGTGATCAAACTAGTTCCAAAATTTCATAATATTCCCGCACTAGAAGACCAATTAAAGGAACGATCTCCACACAATCATAGCTAGAATACATCTAGATATATGAAATTTATTTACGGCACCAAACCTTTCCACAATTCAGCTTTAGAATGGAACCACTTCAATTCTTAGACTGGTCTTATCAAACAAACAATGCTTGCCTATACTACTCTCTCTCTCTCTCTCTCTCTCTCTCTCTCTGACGCGCAGGAGAGGGGAGGAATTCTACGTTTAAGACGGCAACGAGTCTTGTTTAAACATTGATTAATTTGATGTTTTGACCGAAGAAAAACATTTCCTTCTTTTTTAAAAAAAATCAAATTTGAGGTAGAATGAATCAAAGTACATGCATTTTCTATGTATGTATGTATTCGGCTACTTTCATTGATGAGATATTTCTAATCAGACCCAACTAAAAACAGAAAGCAGCATACTATAATATATTGCATGCTCAGGAAATATTATTAAACTAAATAGTTGATAAATTTCTTATTGCATGGAAAGCCATGTGGCGACTCCGAGCACAAGCGAGAAAGTGAGAAGGCAGGGGGAAAAGGCAAAGACGCTGGCTACGTCATAAAAATAGCTCGCATGGTTTTGATCGAAAGTTGATGGGCGCTGCACGTCCAGCCTATACTTTTGGGCCGGCCAAGCATAGTGGGCCAAGGCTCCACATCGATAGCAACCAAGGCGGGCTGAACCCGTCCCTCATCTATGGTGATCGGATCTCACTCCGGAGGCGGGAAAAGCGGGGAAGCCCTCGCTCCCTTCTTGTCCTTTGCGTTGGAGACCCCTCTTTCTTTTCTTGCTACGAAATCCCCCCCCCCCCCCCCCCCCCCCCCAAATCTCTCCTCCGCCGTACTCCCCGCCGCCATGGGCATAAAGGTTAGGACCGTCGATCCATCGACCCCTCCTTCGAGGCTCAATGCCTCCTCCTCTCGCTCTGATGGTCTCTCTCTCTCTCTCTCCGCCGCACTCTGCTAGGGTTTAACGAAGCTTCTCGCCGACAACGCCCCCAAGGCCATGACGGAGCAAAAGTTCGAGAGCTATTTCGGGAGGAAGATCGCCATCGACGCCAGCATGAGCATCTACCAGTTCCTCGTCCGTCAACAAGCCTCCTCCTTCTCTCTATCTGATCGGCAATCGAGTTCGCGGATTCAATTCTTTCTTCCCCTCCTTCTTCCCACATGTTTTTTTCAGAGTTTTGAGTCAAAATTTCTTTGATTTCGACACTAGAAAAGAGTTGTCCCTTCGCTATATGAGTTGTAGGGTTTTGGGTTTCCGAAAAGGTTTCGATTTTTATGCTCCGTAACCTTTATCTTCTTGTTAGATTGTTGTGGGAAGGACAGGAATGGAAACCCTTACCAATGACGCTGGTGAAGTTACGAGGTGATTTTTCTTTTTCTTTTTTTTTTTTAAAAAATCCATACTGAATTTTGGCTAGCAGTCTCTACTGCATGTCTCAATCTGTAGGACCTCTCTCTCTCTATCTCACGACACTTGATGTATTGGTACTTGGTAGTCACTTGCAAGGGATGTTCAACCGGACGATAAGATTGCTTGAGGCCGGAATAAAGCCTGTGTAACTTCCTCCCCTCTTTCTTGAAGACCATGCATATCTCACAATTCCAATGGTTAATTTTTGTTATTCATAAAGGTAATTTCTTGCTGAAACTTGTAAACTATATGGCAGGTATGTTTTTGATGGTCATCCACCAGATTTGAAGAAACAAGAGCTTGCAAAGAGGTATAATTTGAGAAGTTTCCTTTGGATGACTTTGAAATATTTAAGTACACTTCGAGGTTGCATGTGTAACATTCGGTAAGCTATTGCATTCTACAGGTTCTCAAAAAGGGAGGACGCCACCAAGGATTTGAGTATAGCAATAGAGGTAAGTGCTTGTCTCTTATTGACTACCGATTTAGAATGCTGTGCTCTACCCGTTTGATACCTTTCTTTGTCCTATGTCAAGCAATTTCCATTTTATCCTTTTTATCCCTTTGCAGGCTGGAGATAAGGAGGGTATTGAAAAGTTTAGCAAAAGGACTGTAAAGGTAGTTTTCAGCGTCCTGCATTTACATCCCACATTCTGTTTTTCAAAGAAGACAGATCATGCATACTATTGCCTTATCCACGAGTGACCCAAAGATTCAAAATTCTGGAAGTATGGAAATTTTCCTCTATCCAAAAATCTAGTTCTTCCCTTGAATTTGCTTTTTGACTTTTGAACATTGACACTCAACATGACAAATGCAGAATATTTTACCACAATGGCATGATGTTGTCTTGTTGAATGATGGAAATTACTGTGAAGACAAAGCATCAAGAATTATTTATTTTCATGATTGTATTGAATGTAACAATAAAAACCACTCTGCCATCAGAGGCAATGAAGCGGGATCATTTTATTCCCTAGTAGCAAGAGATGAGAATATTTCAGACAAAAGTTTCAAATACCGGTGGGACGGCAGGGCATCCCATCATCCTGAGTGTTGGTATGGAGCGCCGTCTCAAGTGTTGGAGAGGAACACGTCAGGAAATGGATTGGCATGGGACAAATATCCACCATTCTGAGTGTCGGGATGTATGGTGTCTCATTCCATGGAAGAATTGGGACGATGCTTGTCCCACAGTATTTAAAACCTTCATCTAGACTTGATGTTTGGTGCTATGATAGAACTGAGGCCAAAGTTACATGTTTAATTGTTTCCAGCTCAACTGTATCCAACCTTACAAAACATCGTTACAAGTGAGGGTCTTTAGCTTAGAACAGGCACTTAGATTGTCTGCTACATACAAGTTTGATTCATGATCTATGTGCAGCTTAGAGCTGCCGATTCTACTGAGTTTAAGTGTTGGTATTGGAAAAAGCTACCAACTTTGAGTACTTTCAACTTATGACATCTCAAACCACATTCAATGGTTCACATAGTGTATCTATTGGACTTGCCACTGTCGTTGATGCTTGCTTCATAGTCAAAGTGTGGCTGAATATTCAGATTCTTAAGAAAATGCATGCCCTTGCCTTGAAGTTTGGTCCAAAGTAATATGCCATTTCATCCTGTGACTTTTCTTGTATATTATAGTGTCTCTCTTTGTGGGCCATGTCGGTGAATCTCCAGTTTGATACTATAATACATGTATTGACTACATTTTGGTGCTCAAAACTCCTCACGGTTAATTTGGTACATATGGGATACTTTTTTCCCTAAAGTTTAAATGATAAATTTCTGGGTTTTCCTGAAATTGTTTGTTTCTGGCAGGTTACAAAGCAACACAATCAAGACTGTCAACGACTTCTAAGATTGATGGGTGTGCCTGTCATTGAGGTGATATCAGAACTTGATCCATTTTGTTTATTTTTATTGAACTTGTTCATTCATGTATTTATCACTCAAAGAGCTACTTCAACATATTTTAGAAGACTTGAAGTTGGCATGACCAGACAGTAAATGTACTTGTCTTTTTCATGTAAGACTCATTTGAACAAAATAACCACACTTATGAAAGTGAAATCCATCATACAAGGATGACAGTGCTCACCTGTTGACTTGTGGCATAAACAGTGCATGACGAAAGACGTATGCTGCTCTTAGGGCATGTTTTGATATTCATATAGAATTGGCCTGAAAATTCTATAGGATTAGGCTCAAAATTCTGTAGGATTCATGGATTGGGCCGTCTATTTAAGCATGGCCCTGTATCAACCAAATACCACCTAGCTCAAATCTCGTGGGAAGAAATAAAAGATCTTTATTAGTCTTTTTTTCCTTCCTGTAGCCCAAAGGCTAGGATCTAGGCTGGGTTTGGACAGGCTCTCAGAAAATAAAAGATAGATGGGCCAACAAGCCTGATTTCTATAGGATTTTCAGCTCGATCCTATAGGAATTTTCAAGCAAGCCCTTAATCTAGAAATTTTCTTGACTTGCTTACTACATTCTACAGGCACCTTCTGAAGCAGAAGCGCAGTGTGCATCACTTTGCAAAAGTGATAAGGCATGAAAACGGTTTGATGGCTAGTGGTTACTATTTCAATATTTATAGTTTTTATTGTCATGATTATTTTAACCTCTAGGTACATGCTGTGGCATCCGAGGATATGGATTCACTAACTTTTGGGGCACCAAGGTTTCTTCGCCACTTAATGGATCCAACCTCCAAAAAAATCCCTGTGATGGAATTTGAAGTCTCAAAGGTGCCTTATATTGTAGACAGTGTTATGCTTGTTACTTCATCTTGAACTCTCTGATCTCATGTTTAAGTTTCAGGTACTGAAGGAGCTAGAACTCACCATGGACCAATTCATCGACTTGTGCATTCTTTGTGGATGTGACTACTGTGATAGTATCAAAGGTATGATGGCTTTGAGAATATAAGTAATTATGTATAAATACTAACCACAACTTGCAGGACATGATATGTTCAAATATTTAATCTGCTGCTCCATCCTTCTCAGCTTAACACCTCTTTTGTTTTTCAAATGAAAAATGAAGTTTTAGTAACGAGAAATTTACAACCAGTTGCCAATCTGGTGCAACCCACCAACTTATTTTGCCAATATCCCTAATCTAGGCCAACTAGAAGGCAAGTGTAATCACCCAAAAACACTTGTGGGGTTGGGGGGATGGGTTGTGTTTCTAAAAGTTGTCATATAAATATAAATATAAATATAAATGAATACATAGAGATAAAGGGAAAAATGTTGGAAATAGAATAAATGTTAATAGTGTTTGCTACTCAAACTTCAGCTGGAAACACTGCTTTTATCCTACTGATAACAGACTGTTACCCTCCTAAGTGATTTTTATAACTCTTTTAGCATTCAGTTATCCTTAACACATCAATTTCCATTATATTTTCTATAAATGACATTAAGATTACTAATGACAAGTGAAGCTACTGGCTGAGTGTTGATTCTTGGTGTATGCATGTCATTTGTGTAGAGTCTGCATGCACATCCATTGTATTAACCACACTCTTTAATCTCTTTCTCTTAAGCAATATTTTAGAAAATATTGTATAGTCCCATCTGTTGCTCTCTACCTTGCAGAGGAATTGCTTGTTAAAGGTGATTGATTCATTGGACTGTGAACAACCTGTTTTTGTTCTGTTGCTGTAAACTTATTATTATCATCATGCATTTATTTTTTTTAATATATCTTTTCACTTCACTTTGCATGCCGCAGAAACTGTATTATAATGCTGTTAATGCATGCCTTTGAAATAGGTATTGGGGGACAAACAGCGTTGAAGCTTATCTCTAAGCATGGTTGCATAGAAAACATATTGGAGAACATAAACAAAGAAAGGTGCATCTATCAACATGGTTACATTTTTTTTCTTTTATGTCTGAGATATATTTGCCTAATTCTTTTCTTTTTATTTTTTTCTGGTAAAAGTTTCTTCCTTTTTTTGGTCTGGTTTGTATAGAATTGTTGAGTAGAAACATGATGGGCCGCCAAGTTAGATAAACACGAGTTTGTTCAAGAGGCAATTGTCGTTATGAGTTCTTATTATCAATGATTACACAAATATATGTGCTACATAAGCTAATTTTTGATCTAATGGAATATAACTTCAATATAAGACAGTTGTGATCCAGTGATTACGCTGCAAAAGCATTATTTATGCATGTTAAATGTATATCATATATGTGTGTGTGGTTGTGTTACGTATGTTACTGTAGATGTATAAAGTATCAGTCTTCTCAGGAGAATATTCTTCCTCTATTTACTTTTCAATATGATGATCACTTGGCCGATTTGCTGGTGGCTGCGCATCTGAAAAATCTATCAGAAGGTCATCACCAATGAACATGACCAGATATTTAGTTGTTCTTTTCTTTGGTCCATTTCACTTTTTGTCAAGTTGTGTTTCCCTTTTAAGAAACTGCTGCTTAAAACAAAGAAGGGTAATGATCCCCATTGACTGATGGCTATTGAAGAGAATCATAAATATCCACTCAAAGTGGATATTTTGCTAGGATAAATTGGCTTCTGCTTATGACAGGTTTAGAAGTCACAAAACTTGCATAGACAATGGCTCCTTGTAATTCTTTTGTGGTCACTCCATGGCAGATGCCTACACAACTTCACATCACGACATCTTATTGAAGCCTCCATAAGTTGCCTTGGGTCTTCATTATATATCAAGTTGCTTCATAAGCAAACTTTTCTGAATTTCTACTGGTCTTTTTTTTTATAAAATACTGTATGCTAGCAATATGCTATTCATGGGCAATGTGTTGTAAAATTTGTGAAGCAAAAAGTTCAGTGATTTTTCTTTAGTACCTCAATCGAATTACTTATAATCAATTTTATCAAATTATGCTCTTGAATTGATTGCTAATCAAGGTTTTACAAACCTATACCAGCCTGGTACTGGTTTCTGGCTGAACTGGCACAGTGCCGGGCTATCCCATACCAACACGATATGGGTTATGGGTCATCATACCAGTACAATACCAGCATAGCTAGGAATCATTTTTTTTTTTTTGCCTAGGTTGTTGATAATTCATTACATAAACGGTTGAAAATGCTATGTGGTTTTCTTGTTGACACCATGTGGAACCAAATATCAATGAAATTGTGCCCATGTATATGGAAAATCTTTTTATTCTTACCATCTTTGTAGGTGATTTTAGAATAATATTCAGTCATTTTAGTTGATGCTGGGAAGTGATGACCTTAAAAAAGAATCTGGCATCTGGTGGCTTCAATTAAAGATTTATCTGCCTAGGTTGATGATATTTCATTCGGCACACACTTCATAATGCTCTATGACATTGCAGATTGACTTGTATGGTTGAGGTTGAGAAGGATGAAATGTTTGGTGGCACATATCTACCTTGCAATAACTCTCCTTTTCAATCCTCGTGGAAAAAGAATTACCTTTTGTAAAATTGTCATTTTTCTATCTTGTATGTCATCTCTTGCCATTTCATATTTAGAAGGAAAACAATGTCCCGGAGCAAAATACTTTGTCATTTATAGAGTGGTCAGATGACCAGAATATCATTTGACCTTTTCCATTCTATGTGAATGAAGACAAGGGTTGTATTGCGCTTTCACTTCTTTATAAAGACTCCAATAAACCTTATTTTTATCAACAACTCTTTTATAAATACTCAAATATACCTTTTGTTTATTGATAACTCTTTGTCTGAAGAGTGGACAAATGGGTAGATAGAGTAGCTTAAAGTGTTTTTATACTCGTTGCTTGACAGAATGAAATTGGAAGGCTAGGTTTTATTTGTTCATGTAGCCTGTTTAAATTGCCTGGGGTACATGCCTGGCACAGTCTTTCTGTCAATGGATTGAGGTTGCTTTCTGTAGAATCTCTGCCCCACATGCAAAAAAATGTGCGAGTGCATATGTGCACCTGTTGATGGCTCATGTAACATGGATTTCGTATTCGTTGGCTTTGTTGTTTGAGTTTCTGAAAATGCAGGACTTCCATTAGTCGTGTAGTGACATTACAGAAATTCTGTGTCTCTTCTATGTTATCAGAATTTTGTTTAAGGCATTTGTTTTGCAGGTATCAAATACCTGAGGACTGGCCATATCAAGAAGCTCGGCGCCTGTTTAAAGAGCCTACTGTGTCTCAAGAATTTGCAGAGCTCAAATGGACTGCTCCAGATGAGGAGGTATCTAGTGATATCCAAGTTAGCTCGTACAATACCTATTAGTTTGACTTCAAACAGATAACAAGATGCTTTCTTTTCCTCTTTTAGGGCATTGTGGACTTTCTGGTGAAAGACAATGGTTTCAACCATGACCGAGTAATAAAGGTATTCATTCATGCCATAAAGCAGTATTTCCTGTGAGCCTATTTCCCTCAAAATCCTTGATACCGACCAGTTTTTTTTGTAAATATTCAATAGGCAATAGAAAAGATTAAAGCAGCAAAGAATAAATCCTCCCAAGGGCGGTAAGCATTATAATGTCATTATTTATTTTTTCCCCCTTTTTTTCCGAGATAGTCTATGACTCCATTTAGGATTTTGTAGATTGGAATCCTTTTTTAAGCCAGTTGTGAGTGCATCCATGCCTCTTAAACGGAAGGTATGTTTTACAAGCCTATTGCACCTTTCCTTATTTCTTTTTTGGGTTTTTTGCATGAATTCCCTCCTAAATATTGAATTTTGCATGAATACTCTTCCAAAATTGATATACCCACGTCAAATGCTTGTTTTGCTATTTTACCCCTTTTTTTATCCTTGATTTTGCATATGTGCCCATGTCATCTAACGTTGTTAAAAAATTAACGGTTTCAAATTAAAATGACTAAAATATCCTGAATGGGTAGATGTGCAAAAAGAAATATTTATAAGGTGATTGCGATGGGGCACAAAAAATTAATTTCAAAATTTTATTTTATTTTTAATTAAAATAAATGTGGTTTTTATTAATAGTGTTAAAAGAACCGTTATATTTGGGGCATTTGTACAAAAACAGTGTTTTATGAGGATACAAAAATAAATATAAATTTGAAGAGGGTATTCACGCAAATTTGAATTTTTAGAAGGGTATTCATGCAAAAAAACCCTTCTTTTTTTTTTTTCCTATCCTTTTGTCACCATAGCAAATGTGTTCGAGGATTTGCACCTTCTCTGCATTTAAAAGTTCTGCTGGGGTGATGTTTAAGTTTGACTTGGACATCTTTGAGACATCTGGAGCGTTAAAATTCATCAGAACTATTTGTCTTTGACCATTGATTTTGAATAGTATTACATTGAACACAAATAATTACGATTTACGAGGGCCTTTTGTGACTACTGTCTCATGCATCATGTCAAAATGTATGAGGGTCTTTGGATGCTTGATTCACAGCATACTTTTTTCTTTTGTCAGAACTAAGACATGGTTGTTACAAGCAGTAAATATTTATTTTTATTTTCCACTAACTAGAAAGGATTGTCACATTAACATAAAAAAAGAATTTTAGGCGACAGGCATTGTGAGCTATCTTTTTTAAGGGTTTATTTTGAAAAGCATTAATGTCAATGCTTCTACATATGGAAAGGAAAATGAAAAACTATGATTCAGATCAGATGGCTGTCGTGATATTCAAGTTTTCATTTACATGTTTGTTCACTTTTTATTTTTTAAATTTAATTTAATTTTAGTAGTTGAATCCATTGCATCACAGTCCTTCTGCTGGATTTCTAGTACCATTTATTATCTGCAATTTCTTAATCACATATTACACTTCTGCATACATATGCAGCACATACAAATAAGTAATCATTATGTGCATCAATGATCATAGAAAAAAATTACCAGAATGAATTAGCTTTCTGAGAATTTATGTGTATAACTTGTTTGTAAACTAACTTCCAATTTCATGACGTTTTAGTTATATATAACTTTTCCATTAATACATCTCTTTTGATGCTGACAATTAACTAAATTTTAAAAATATGATTACTCATGGAAGTTGTCATATCAGCTTTATATAAGAACCTCATGTTTCAACAATACAAGTATCAGGGTTAGTTCAAAATCTGTATGTATTGGTGTATGTACAGTGCTAAAGTTTAGCAGTTCTTAGTTTTTATAGGAGTCCAGCATAAAGTTTCGTCTTTCTCATCTCTTTTTTCTTCCAAGCTGGCCACACCTACACGTGATCTATTACTTGAACCAGTGCCGCGAGGAGTGGGCTATCATTCGGTTAGTTGTTCTGGGCCTTCCAGCCCACGACATGGAGTCATCTGAAAGTAAAACATCAGTTTAGGGGATTTATGGGTTACCTCATCCAATGCACTTATAATGACAGCTTTTGACTTGTTAATCTATGAATATTTCCCTAGGCAATAAGGTTTTTGAATTATCTGACACTGAAGTTTGGTTCACATGACATGACCAAGCCCATTTGTGGATTGATTCAGCTTCAGGTTTTTTGAAGAACCACCATTTTGGTTTAATTGCTCCCTCTTGAACATTCTCTCATATCTTTCTATCTGCATCTATGGCTTGTTTTTCTTCTGAAACCGACTGCATATAAAGAGAACCTAAGACTCCATCCGCTCTAATTTTTTCCCCCCATTATCACCTAAGTGCAATATCCTTCTTCATGTCTCTTTGCTTTCTTGTAAATAATGTTCATTAATTTGCAATAAATCTTTTCTTCTGAAGATAGCTTTAGCGCGAAAGGGGTACAAAACTGTGACTAAAGGTTCATAAATTTATAACAATTTTCAAACTAAATCAATAGTGTTACTTTTCTTGAGGTAGCATTTTCTTATTTTTACTAGCCTGAATATGTGGCCTTAGAAAAGTGCTTCGTTGGCTTACTAGGGCATGTCTTATATCAAGTTAAAGCTTCTTTTACAAATGAGTACGCAAGCTAGAACTGACCACTCCATGCTCTCCGTGGTACCTGGGTAACAGAAAAACAAATGCACACTTGGCGCTCCCAGACCAGCACTCAAGTGTAGGATGTTCACTCTGCAAGTCTGTATGAGCTCGCGCACCAATATTGGCAGATTAAAACAGCCAATTTCAGGGATGCAATTCAGAAATTGTGAGCTGATATCGGGCGACAAAATTCTAGTGATCCTTAGAAGTAACTGATGAATTGTTGGATCTTATATGTTAAGACTAAAATTTGTAAAGAACATCCTTGCATGGGAAATTCCTATAGCATCTTCTGCAGTACAAACATATGTAGCTAGTTGGATTATGTAATTATAATCTTTGTCACTCAAAGTGTGAGGGCTCGGTCCACTTGATTGGCCCAGTCTTTTGACCCAAACAAAATAAAAAGAAAAAAAAATACAGAGAGGGAACGATGTTCCCTGTTTGAGTAGGACCGATTTCGGCTCCTCTTCTACTCCATCGGAGGCTAGGAAACTCTAGCTTTTATGTTTATTTAAGGGACCTCACTCCTTCGAGCCTCACCATTAATTACTGAGTTCGCCACCGATTTTGAGGAGAAATTTGAGTTTATTACCGTGGGATATACTTAGGAATTTTGCCGTTGATCTAGCCGGAAGACCTCGTTGGAGGTAAGTTCTTGTTGTTGACCCCTCTCCTCTTTCTTTTGGTTGTGGGGCCATCGTCTTTTCCTTGAATCTGGTCGGTGAATTGGTATTTTGATTGCAGACAAGCCTTCCATGATTTAGTATTTTTCTTTCTTCCATTTTGGTCGGCCGTCGTCGGACGTGGCACACCGCTGGCACCGCATGGGTCGTCGACCGTTGTGGGTTGCTGGCCACAAGCGGCCGCCGCCGTCGAGCACCTCCCACCGCTTGAGAAGAAAAGAGAGAGCCTACAATTCTCTTTCTATTGTTTTCTCTCTCCTCTTTAGTTCCTCCCCTCTAAGGCCCTCCAAGATGGTGATCGCATCTTCTTCACTCTTTTCTCTTGCTTCGAAATTGCAGCTGCCAGTCATTGTGCTTGCCGGAAATTGAGGTCATCGACGCCTTCAGAGCTGAGGAAACACTCCGATCTTTCTACCCTTTTCTTCTTCGGACGACTAAGATTCATGGCAATCGGCCAAGAAATCGGCCGAAAACCGCTTTGGGAAAAGGATCCTCTATTTTGCTCTGTTTTTGCCTCTTCTCCTTTTTCCAAGCACCGCCGCCGTCGGCGTTTGTCATCGAGGCCGCTCCAGACTCCCAGCCACCGACAAGCGGGCTGGGATTCGAGAACGATCGAGCCAATAAACCTCCTTCTCGGCCCTCCATTTAAGTTGAATTTGGCCAGTCGGCTGCCGCCGCCAACCCCCTTGTCGGCTGTCATTTTGCCGGACCACCACGATCACAGCCACCAGCTGCCTCCCTTCTTCCTCTGTTTTGCCAAGAAAGAAGAAAAAAGAAGAAAAAAAGGAAAAAGAGGAGAGAAAACTATCCCTCATTTTTTTCTCTCTTTCTCTCTCATCTCCATCTTTTTCTTTCTAAAAGGACTCATGGATTTATGAACCGAATTCCATCGACTTGATCTACAAACTCGAGACCCCTGAAAAGAGGCTTTGATTTGTCTTGGTGTCCGGGCTGCCTAATGGATCGATCACCTTGGCCTTATTGAATATCCCTGAAACCTCCATTAATGAACCATGTTGATTGATCTTGGCCCTGAATGAGTCCAATTCATTAAGCGAGTTGTCTAGACCCGACCTACACGAAACTACCGTATGCTCGATCTAGTCTTCTCGAATTTTTTTATTAAAGTTATCGAATGGGAATTAATGGATGATGAATTTGGATTTTTATTTATTATATTTTGTTCAAGAGGAATTTGGAAGTTGAATGAAACGTTTAGCTTCATATTATCGTGGGTTGTACTTTCGGTAGCATAACCATGTCATGCTTCGGATCGGGATGTGACACGAAGGGGCTTCATTGATTGGTCTACTGAGAAGGTGGAGAATCACTTTATCAATTGTATTGAAACTTCATGGGTTTGAACTTTGGAGGAGAAAGAAAACATACCTTTTTTGGTATTGTTATATTTGGGCAAGTACTTCCTTCACATATGAAAAAAAATAAAAGAGCGGCATCCTCTTGAACTTATCGGTGCATACAGATCTTGAAGAATGAGCTGATTCTCATCCTTTTAGCTGATGCATGACATAATTGTCATCATAATCTTCTTTTTCTCGAGAAGATTTGATATATATTATGACTTTTATTACTAGTGCGTAAGGGGATCCATGCTTATTTTCTCTCTCTTTCTCTCTCACTCGCTTGATTGCTCTCTTGCTCTCGTGCAGGCATGTAAGAATTATTGTTCTTATTATTAAACTGCTAGGTTGGATTGGAAATACCAAAATTGATAACATGTAAATGAGACATGGAATTCTGTAATCAGGAATAAAGAAATTAGATGGGCAGGCTTCTTGTCGTGAAATATAGGCTTCACCTTGGTTCCATATACATGTGATTTGCTTTGCTTTTGACTAAATATTATTTTTGCTTTTCTAAGATGATATGACAGCTCTCTGTCTTTTCGTTATTTTTTTTTGGTACGCTCTATAATGTCTTCAGTTGTTTGAAAGAGCAATAGCGCAATCTGTTGCTAAATTAGCTGCTTCAATTACTTGTATATTGAAATGGGATTTTGCATTGCTTTTGCCAATCCTTTATAATATTCGCTCTTCTGATTTGTTAAATACCAGGAAACAGCAGAGAAGGTAGCAAAAGAAACAAGAAACAAGAAGTCTAAGGCTAGAGGCGGGAAGAAATGGTAGTTTGAAGTGCAGTCAAGATATGAAAGTAGAATAGCAAGTTCCACTGGGCAGATCAGAAACACTAGTACTTGCCTGTGTTTCTTGTTTTTCTGAGTATAGCATCGCAATCATCATGCGACCGTATGTATAATTTGGCACTCTTGCTGTTCATATTTAAAAATTTTTCCTGTTAGTACCGCACTGATGTTAGGATTTGCAAATTAGAAATTCCGACAACAATTGAGATACCTGCGTAGCTGTAGGGATGGAACGTCTCATTATTCAAGGGCACCATTTGCTAACCTTGCCCTTCTAGGGGTTTAGGGTATGAGCTGCACCTATCTTTTGAGTTCTCTGATCGTCGTACTTTACCCAGTAACTTTTGTACTCTTATCATCTTCCTTCTATTGCCACTAATCAATATAATTTGTTAGGTAATATCTTGAATCACCATAGTTTTGCGCCTCTGGAGTAGTTCTGAGAAGCGAAAATGTTGCCTTTGCCGGAAGCTGCCCAACAACTGAAACACTAGCAGGGCTCTACAGGGATATGGCGACGTGGAATGCCATCCATGAAGTGGCGTGAAAGCTGGGTGGTAGTCCTTGTTAAGGAGGCCATATGTCTCTAAATGTAATAGCCCGGACTGAGGAGGTCAGGCCCATTTTTTTTGTGACTGCGGTCGACCATGGTCGTCCGATCGTGGGAGGTGGAGAAAAAACCTCCCCAATTGTGCCGAGCTTCGTGGTGGACGTCTGGAGCGCCCAGGTGGTGCTTTACATAATGCTGGCTGGGGCCCTGCCCTTTTAGGGAGACATAGCGGTCGAGATCTTGGAGGAATACGAGATCAGACGGGGGAGGTTTGGCATTGTGTATCAGTGCATCTTGACGGAGATCGGCAAGGCGTTCACCGTCAAGTCCATCGAGAAGGCCCTCCTCTCCGACGTTGTCGACCGTGAGTGCATCGAGTGGGAGGCTGATGAAAACCTTCCAAAACCACAGCCATGGCACTCAGTCAGGCGAGGTCTAAGCAACACTCAGGGACCAAATCGGACAACTAATGAGCCTAGAGGCTGACCAAGCCTTAGGCGGCCAAAATGGCGTAGGATCAGCAGTAGCGTGCACGACCAACCTGCGTGCCAGAATTTGCCCCATCAGCACAACGAGCGCCAACCGAGCAAGACAGAGGTCGAGTGCGCCACGTATCAGTGTCTGTGCGTCCGACCAGCCGAGTGCGCTATGCACCAGTGTATGCTGCCAGCCAAACGAAGCAACGGCCGCACGCACTACACACCAGTGCTTGCGCGCTTGGCCAGTCGTGCGCACTAACCAAACGAGGCAACGACCGAGTGCACAACTCACAAGCTTCTGTGC
The DNA here is from genome assembly GCF_051530095.1 of Phoenix dactylifera. NCBI lineage: Eukaryota > Viridiplantae > Streptophyta > Magnoliopsida > Arecales > Arecaceae > Phoenix > Phoenix dactylifera. The sequence continues at coordinate 58,204,319 of NC_143191.1, forward strand.
GTCCAACCAGCCGAGCGCACCCGCGCTCTTGCCCAAACACACAACCCACAAGCCTTGGCGCGCCCATCTAGCCGCGCGCGCTCTTGTCCGACCCCAACAGGCAATTCCTTGCTTACTACCCCAGCAGAGCATCCGGCTAAAGCTCACCCCGAGGGTTTCAAAGTTTGAGGAGCATTGCAAATGAATTTGGCCGAGCCGTGGTCTTGGCCGTGCGCGGGCGCCCGTGGCCGTGGCCTTGGCCATGTGCGGGCGCCAGTGGTCGTGGCCATGCGCGGGCGCGCCACAGCAGCGGCCCCCTACTATATCAGTAGGGTATCCACCCATATCCCACCCCAAGGGTCCAAAAGACCGAGGAGCATTGCTAAGAACCTCACTTCGGTGTGCGCCCAGTTTTCCAGAATGCGCGGCCCGGTCAGCCGGATTCTGCAAGCCAATCGCAGCCAACCCACGAACTGCAGCCAACCGCAGTTAAGGGCAACTGCATTCCAGCAACTGTATCCAACCTTGCAGTCTATAAATATTCTTGAATGACAGAAGTGCGGGGGATCCATCCAGATTATGAAGAAACTTGTGGAGAGTCCATTTGCATAATTCGGCCTTAGAGCTTGGGCTAGGAAGAACCACATCAAGTTCTCACTAGATTAGGCTAGCCAGAAGAATGTCTACCTCTGCTAGATTGGGCTATTAAGGATTCCTTCCGAGTCCTTAGTAGATTGGGCTAGTGACGGAACCTTGTATACCCCACTAGATTTATTTGTTTGCACTTGTACTTGTGTTCTTCATTTCAGTTCAAATGAATAGCCACTGTGCAATCAATTTCCATCCATCCGACTGTGTGTTCCAACCAATTTGGGCATAGGAATTTGCTGCCACTTCCAATTCCTATGAGCAAATCCTTGGCATTTACCTTCCAATCGGTCCAGGGCAGCATTGCAACTCGGCAAGAAGCCAAGAGGCAGGGAAAGATAATGGTGTGGGGCTTGGGGACCAAGAGCGCCCTCCATTATTGGTGCTTTCATTGAGATAATATATCTCAAGAGGTAACGCCATACTTGAACTTTATTTTCTTTGAATTTCAACCTTGTAAAAATGGGGTCCATAGGGAACTCAAATGACCACCAGTAAAGTCTTGGAAGGCCACTCAGTGCAACTTGGCAAGGCATTGGAATCCCTATCCAATACCTTGGCCAAGATAAGAAGAGAAGGAGTAGAGATGAGAAGAAAAACGAATGCTAACTTAGAAAGATTGAAGAGGAGAATAGAAGAGGGAGAAAGAAAGAAAAATCAGAGGGAGAGGCCTAGGTCGCATGCCTCAAGGTAGGGCCAGGCGAAAGAAGAGGGTGAGAGTGAAGGAGGCAGTTGGGGTTATGGCATGAGATAAAACAGGAGACTGGGGAGTAGAATAGAGGGACCCGAGATAGTATTGGAGAGATGGGTTGAAGAAAATAGAGCGGGTGTTAGGCAAGAAGACTACTATGGAGAGAAAATTATAGCGGAAGAGGAGTCATTCCCTGCTCAAAAGCCTCATGGCCGAAGAGAGCATAGGGATGAAGACTTTGGTGAGAGGGGTCCTCGGCCAAGGGAGCGAGGGCTTAAGCCATCCAAAATAAATTTTCCAAAGTTCAGCGGGGGAGATCTATATGAGTGGTTAGGCAAGGCAGATCAGTGCTTCGATGTGTATGAAGTGCCAAGAGCTGATTGAGTAACCCTTGCTAGTTTCCACCTAGAAGGCAGGGCAAACCGGTGGTAGAGGTGGATCCCGACCTTGTATGAGAAGGAAGGTAGGAGAATAGGTTGGTCAGCCTTTGTAGATGAATTCATGATGCAGTAGGGACCTTCTCCCATCATCAACCATCACAGCCAACTTGCCAAACTCAAACAAGAAGGCAAGGTCTGAGGCTACATCGATGAATTCCGGTAGCTCCAGACATTAGTCAGCGGATGGTCCGATGAAGCCTTGCTTGGGACTTTCATAGACAATCTCAAACCATGGCTAGCCAGGGAGATAAAGCTCAAGCAGCTGACTAGGCTGCAGGAGGCAATGCGCATGGCTGAGATCCTTGATCAAAGCTATCGGCCAAAGCGACAAATGGCCAAGGATGGGTCCGACAATAAGGTCACTGAATTCCTACCACCCAAGACAAATTTCAAAGGAAAAGAGGTCGTGACACCCAGCAGCAAGCCGCAGCCCGTCAAAAAACTCACCCAAGAAGAATTTCAAGACCGCATGAAGCGCGGTCTATGTTTCAAATGTTGCGACAAATGGAGCCGTGAGCATTACTGCGGTCTATGTTTCTTCCTCTCCTTCCCATGAGTTCTCTCCGGCCGTAAGGCCTTTGAGCATGAAAGGGACGTTCTTCGGGTTCACTATCGGCCTCATTATGACTTTTATGGCCATTGCTAATCCGCTCATCATCAAGCCACCTCTCAAACACTAAGCCCTTGGCTTCAACTCTTCCTCCCCTTCGTGAATGGTGCCTGACGCCATAATCTATATGATGTGTACCATGAACGCTAATGGCATCACTCTCATACCTTGCCCGGCCCTGTCGTGCGGCATGCGACCTAGGCACTTCTTCTTGTACCCTCTTATGTTCCCTCTTTAGTATCCTCCTTTCCAACCTCTCAATGGTGGTATTATTCTCCCTTCTTATTTCAGCCATGTTCATAGCTAAAGTATTGAACAAAGTTTCTAATGCCCGGTTAAGGTTGGCCGAACTAACTTGAAGGGCCTCTAACCTCCTATCCTGGTTGTTGTTTTGCGGGGACTCCATCTCCTTTTAATCCTCCATTTTAGGACTCTAAAATTCTGAGACAACAGCCCCTCAAACCTCCTACGGTTGTCACCCAAAGGATGAACCAACCTACCTGATTTGTACACTACTCAATCAGCCTTTAATATATCTCGTATGGGTAGAAAAGAATACAAGATAAATAATCTCAACCCAATAGGTCTTGATGATCTATTTGTTCCTTGAAATATTGTAGTTGGGGAAGGCGCACAAGGTACTACCAGTAGCCTCTTTTTATGCGGCCCCTAATATGCTCTACAATGAACAGTTGGGTCAAATAGCATTGGGTACTACCAGTAGCCTCTCTGTTGTGCTATCCCTAGTTTGAACAAAATATAAATCAAGAGAACTCTTTTCCCTTACAATAAAAAATTTTCACAATACATCAAGAGTTCAATATTTCCCAATGTAATCAGATCTCACCAATAAATACAAGAAAAATATAGATTTGATTTTTAACTTCAGATCTAATAAGAATATACAAGAAAAATTCAGATATGAAGGTTGAAATTTAGATGTTACCTCCTTGAGAGATTATCTCAATGAAAGCACCAATTGATGGGGGCTCACGGTCCAAAGTCCCTCACCAAACCCCTTTGCCATGCGCTCCTTGCGTGCGCCTTTGAAAATCGCTGACGGTGGACCGATTGTAGGTAACGTCGGTAGAATAACTCAATGCAAAGATCAACAATGGAAGTAAGCTGAATTTTATTCCACTCCAATTGAAAAACAAACAAACAAGAAAATCAAAGCAAAACAATCTAGTAGAGCAGTCAAGGATCTCTACTAGCCAAAATCTAGCAAAGGATCGAAAAGATCCCTTCCTAGCCCAATCTAGTGGAGATTGATGTATCGACCACTAGCCCAAGTCCTAGAACACGAGATTTAAGGACCGAAATCTATTGAAGGCTTAACCCCTCAATAGCCCAAGTCTAAAGCCTAACTCCTAGACCGAAATCGGCACAAACGCTGCCCAAGCCTTACGGCCGACTCTCTTACAAGAGAAAAACTCAACTCTGGATTACTCTGGGATTCTGGGATGCCTCACAATGGCCCTTTACAACTCTATTTATAGACCCAGGACCCTAGACAAAATTAAGCAACTCTTCCTAAGATAAACATGGTAAATAGTCTTCTCACGGATCTAAGGCTTCTCCACCGTTGATTGGCATGTGATCAATGGCTTGGAGAGACCCTAGAAGATCTTCAATCTTTATCTTTCGGATTTGCATGGATCCCGCGTCCCGGATAGTTTGACTCGGTCTTCCTTTGCTGAATGGACGACTGAGATGGTTGAGAGGCAAGGCTAGATGGGACACGCATCCCGGATGCACGAGACGCGTCCCGGGAGTCCCAGTCTGGCCGAGGTCGGCTCGGCCTTCGGCAGGGCCCGAGGTCAGCCTGGCTGAGGTCGGCTTGGCCTTTGGCAAGGCTCGAAGTTGGCCTGGTTGAGGTCGGCTCGGCTTTTGGCATGGCCCAAGGTCGGCCTAGCTTAGGTCAGCTTGACTGAGGGCGGCTCGGCCTTTGGCAGGGGCCGAGGTTGGCCTGGCTGAGGTCGGCTTGGCTTTTAGCAGGGCCCGAGGTTGGCCTGGCTGAGGTCGGCTCAGCCTTTGGTAGGGCCCAAGGTCGGCCTGGCTAAGGTTGGCTCGGCCCGTGGTGCAATTTGCGGGGGTCCTCAACACGTTGCTTGCGTGGGTCCTCAACACCATGGCCATGCGTGGGCGTGCTGCAGCAGCGGCCCCCTACTATACCAGCAGGGCATCCGCCCAAATCCCACCACAAGGGTCCAAAAGACCTAGGAGCATTGCAAAGAACCTCACCTGGGTGCGCGTCTAGTTTTTTAGGATGCGCGGCCCGGTCAACCGGATTCCGCGGGCCAACCGTAGCCAACCCACCAACTGTAGCCAACCGTAGCCAAGGGCAATTGCATTCCAGCAATTGTATCCAACCTTGCAGTCTATAAATATCCTTGAAGGGTATAAGTGTGGGGGATCCATCCAAATTGTGAAGAAACTTGTGGAGAGTCTACTTGTATAATTCAGCCTTAGGGCCTGGGCTAGGAAGAACTACATCAAGTTCTCACTAGATTAGGCTAGCCAGAGGAATGTCTACCTCTGCTAGATTGGGCTATTAAGGATTTCTTCCGAGTCCTTAATAGATTGGGCTAGTAAGGGAATCTTGTATACCCCACTAGATTTATTTGTTTGCACTTGTACTTGTATTCTTCATTTCAGTTCAAATGAATAGCCACTGTGCAATCAATTTCCATCCATCCGACTGTGTTCCAACCAATTTGGGCATAGGAATTTGCTGCCACTTCCAATTTCTACGAGCAAACCTTTGGCGTTTACCTTCTAATCGGTCCACGGCAGCATTGCAACTCGGCAAGAAGCCAAGAGGCAAGAGAAGGTAATGGTATGGGGCTTGGGGACCGAGAGCGCCCTCCATTAAAGGTCAAGATCGCCCAGCTCATCGCCGTCAGGAACCCAAACGCCGTCCAGGTGCACACAGTGTACGACCACGAGGCGTGGCTCCTATTTATGTTTTAATTAAAAAAAAGATTTAAATTTTCTTATTCCTTAAACTTTAGTTGTTTTAAATGTTTTAAAATATTTTTTTGTGAGCGTTTCTTTCAGAAGAGTGGTGACTCTTTGAGAGAGAACATTGATTTCCAAAACATTAGGTACCTTCAGAACATTGATTTCCAAAACATTAGGTACCTTCAGAACCATCACGCCTTCGATCTTTCGGATAGTCTATAAATAGACTCCTTCAAGATTAATCCAAAAAACAATTCAATCTCTCTCTCTTTCTCATTGGTATTATGTCTTCCAAGAATTTCTTCCACCGACAGTTTTTTCTACTCTTCAACTTTTTGCTTTTTATTTTTTCTTCTTTTCTAAAGGAGTTAGTTGGGTCAAGCCTCCCCAGCTATTGTGCTCGTTAGAAGACAATCGAGCTAAGCCGGATTGTTGTACCTTCGGGACGAGATCATCACAAACTTGTACGTAAGGGACAAATCATATTCTTACAGTAGTATATACCATATGCTTTGATCCAGACAAGCTTCTTTCAATTTTCTATTTTTTTAGTAAATTATTCTTTTATAATACTTTTTATAATATAAAGATATAGTAGTTTTTAGATAAAATATTCTAACAATTTCTTCTCATGATAATTCTTGGATGTAAATGACTTTTTCTTTTTAGAAAAAAAAAGGAATAGAAACGAATCCTACTTATATATAATTACCGGGAATGTTCCTTTATTAACATTATTAACATTACTTGGGTAGAATCATGAGTAATAACACTACTTTCAAGACTTGAATGCTGACCCACCCGTTTGTAAAGAGAGGCCTGTAATAAAAATGCAAAAAAAAAAAAGAAAAAAAAGAGCAACCGGCTCACCGATCCACGTAATATGTCATTAAATTAAACTTAGGGGTGTTTAGTAGATAATGATGGCAAAGTAATGAACAAACAGGCAAACGACTAACATGTTACTAGGTTCCATCCATGCTCTTATAGAATACACGCACAGAGGATCACCTTGCCATATGTTCTCATCAAAAAAATTGGGCCCACTTTCCAAAACGCCCACCTCACGCGCTGTTTACGTGTCGCCTTGCGGCATCGTTAAACCATTTCTGAAACATAGGCTCACGTAAACAACCTAAACTATTTGGAGATTTTTAATTTCTGCTTTTACTTTAATTTAGTGTAACCAGGTTATCGAACTTTTAAATTCGTTCAATTCGGAATCTAGCTATGATTTATTCTGGCTACTGTGATAGAATTATCACATAATGTCACATAAGACATCATCATCTTCTACTATATAAGCTAGTCACCTAACATCACATGACATTTCCATCATGACAAAATTTATAGTCAGGGTCCGAATTGAACGAATTTAAATGTTTGATGACCTGATTACACTAAATTAAAATTTAGAAAGAAATAAAAAATTTTTAAATAGTTCATGATTTTTTGCGTGATTATTCTTCTGTGAAACACGACCACGCCTTGACCTGAACCACCCCAATAACTGCACTTCCAAAAATAGTATGGCCCTTTTTTCTTTTCTTTTTATAATCTTATTGATTCGGCTACATTTATCCCTACAATGTCATCCAGAGTTTTCAATTAAGGGAAAAACATCCAAGGAAAATGTTTTATAGTTAGAGTGGCTGCCAATTTGGCAGGATCATGCATATGGTTTATGAAGATCGCTTTACAACATTACAATGTCTATGCATGGGATGGCTGGAAAGATGTGCATGGCAGTATATATCCATGTGCATATATACATACATACATACATACATATATATATATATATATATATATATATATATATATATATATATATATATATATATATATATATATATATATATATATATATATATATATATATATACACGATTCCACCATGACAACACTAACTCCTTATATTAAATTAGTTGAACTGAAGGGATATATTTTTCCAAGAAATACAAACAATGATAAGTAGTCCAGAAAATAAAATTTACGATCATCTCCCAAATAGAGAAAAATATAATAAGTCTGTTTATTTTCTATCTTTTTTTTTAAAAAAAGAGTTGTTATTGCATTAAAAGTAGGGGTGGCAGAATACAAGCAGGATCCACCAAATTGCATGAAACCAACTGACCTAAATAGATTTAGGTGTGTTTTTTCCTAATCAGGTCCCTTCTGAGTTGACCCAATATCAATCTGTTTATAAACAGATGGTGTGGAGTTTGGACCACTCAGGATGATCTGGTTGGGAACCAATTACCTCCTAGATTGAAAATAGTTCATATATATAGTAATCTCTTTATATAGTTCTTAATTCACTCAAAAAAAAGAGAGAAGGTTATAGTGAATGATGGACATGTTAACCGTATGACCAACTCCAACTCATCACACTCTCAGCAATATCTGGACTCAGTCAAAGGTCCAAAACTACTTGCTAATACATAGCTCTATTTGTTACAACGAATGTAATCTCCAGCTCTATGTTTATCTTATCACAAATGTAATCTCCAGCTGTACAGTTTTATTATAAATACAAAACTCATTCGTTGGTTTTGGCATTGAAGCCAACCCACTCAAATACTCTGTTTTCATGGTATCAGAGCACAACCAGCTAACGCTTTCGATCTCGATCAGTCCTCATGGCTTCATCAAGTTCCGCTGTCACCCTTTCTACTGTTCCCCAGCTTCTTTCCATCAAGCTGGACGATACCAATTACATGGTGTGGAGATCGCAGTTTCTGCCTATTCTTCGAAGTAATGACCTTATGGGCATCATTGATGGTTCAGAAGCATGTCCCCCTCTGTTTTTGTCAGATGCTGACAAAGCTTCGAACATAACAAATTCTGCCTATTCAGTGTGGCAGAAAAAGGATCAAACTTTACTTAGCTGGATCCTTTCCTCTCTTTCGGAGAAGATCATGTCTACTGTCTGTGGCTTAGACACTTCTTGCCAAGTATGGACTTCATTGGCGAGTCAATTTGCTTCACATTCAAAGTCCCGGATCTCTCATCTGAAGCGTCAGATTCAAACGCTTCATCAAAATTCCAAAAGTTGTTCGGAATATCTCAGCACTGCAAAATCCTATGCTGACCAGCTTGCAGTTGTTGGCAAGCCTATAGACAGCGAAGATCTAATTTCATTTGTTATTAGTGGTCTTAATCCTGCATATCATGGTTTTATTACTGCATTTAATCTTGCAGCTCGAGACAAGGTTTTCTCCTTTGAACATTTCAAGTCTGAATTACTTACTGAAGAATTGCTTCTTGAAAATAAACACTCTGCTACTACTTCTGAGAATGGTGCTTTTGCTATGTATGCTTCACGTAATGGACGACGAACTCAGCAAAAGAAGACACGTTCTCCATCTAATAAACGTGGTTCTTCATTCACTCCAAAGAAGCCAAATAATTATGTCTCTACACGCAACCATCTTCCTCGTGTTGCCAACAAACAAAATCATGAGGGCGAACTATGTCAGATCTGTGATAGCACCAGTCACACTGCACTTGACTGCTACAAGCGTATGGATTATGCTTACCAGGGGCGTCATCCCCCTAAGAAATTGGCTGCCATGGCTGCTGAATCCAATGCTGTCTATGATGATGAAGAATGGTATGCGGATAGCGGCGCCAATGCTCATGTAACACCAGATGCTGATAATATCTTAGATCCGCAGCCCTTCAATGGTAATGACTCTGTGCAAGTTGGAAATGGCTCAGGTTTGACCATAAAAAGCACAGGCTCTTCCTTTATTTGTTCATCTTCCTCAAATCTTAAATTATCAAATGTTCTCCATTGTCCTTCGGCCTCTGCCAACCTTATTTCTATAAATAAGTTTTGTAGAGATAGCAATTGCTATTTTATTCTAACGGGGTCTTCTTTTACTATTAAGGATCTACTGACTCGGCAAACCCTGTTCCAAGGGGCAAGTGAAAATGGACTCTATCCTCTTCACCTCCGTAAGCGTCGTCTCAACAACTACAAGGGTTTTACAGTCTTCGTAGGTGTCCGTACTTCACTTGCAACATGGCACTCCCGTCTAGGCCATCCAGCCAAACCGGTATTGCAACAAGTGATTAAGTGTCAAAATCTTCCGCATTTAGATGGTTTCAATAAAATCAGTGTTTGCACCTCATGTCAACTCGGCAAGGGAAAGCAGCTGCCTTACTCAGATTCAACTAGAAAATCTGAACATCCTTTAGAACTTATCCATACTGACGTGTGGACTTCTCCCATAAAATCACTTAGTGGTTGTCGATACTATGTGATTTTCATAGATGACTTTTCTAGGTTTTCTTGGTTGTATCCGATCTACCAAAAGTCTGATGTCTTTTCATGTTTTGTCAAGTTTAAAACCCTTGTAGAAAATCAATTCTCATGTTCAATAAAAAAGTTGCAATCTGATAATGGAGGTGAATACCTTTCCAAACAATTCTCCAATTTTCTAGACGAACATGGCATTTTTCATCGTCTTACTTGTCCTCACACCTCTCAGCAAAATGGTGCTGCCGAGAGGAAGCACAGACATGTAGTAGAGACCGGCTTAACATTACTTGCAGAATCACATCTTCCGCAAGCTTATTGGGTTGATGCTTTCTTAACGGCGAGGTATTTAATTAATCGTTTGCCTTCACGGGTCCTAGATAACAATAGTCTTTATTATAAGTTGTTTCACAAACATCCTGATTACTCTTGTTTACGTATATTTGGGTGTTATTGTTACCCTCTTATGCGACCTTATATGGAACATAAATTATCTTTTAGGAGCAAAAAATGTGTGTTCCTTGGTTACAGCTCAAATCAATATGGCTATAGGTGTCTAGACCTTTCTACTAAACGTGTCTTTGTATCACGCAATGTCATTTTTGATGAAAACTCTTTTCCTGCTGTTGACGAGTCCATTTTCACTACCTCGAAGACATCTTCTACGAGTTCAGCAACAACCCTTGATGTCCATACACTCCCGTCTCCGCCACATATTTTTGACAACACTCCTCCTAGAACTATCGTCACCCGATCACAAACTGGAATGTTGCGACCCCGTCAATTCCCAGACTATCAGTTATTTTACTCCACAAAACACCCATTTAAAGTGCTATCTTCTGTAGTCATTCCAACTGAGCCTACATCCTACTCTAAAGCAGCTTCACAACCTCAATGGCGGGCTGCAATGGTTCAAGAGTTTAATGCTCTGGTGCACAATGAGACTTGGACGTTGTGTCCGCGACCTCTTGCACATAAAGTGGTTCGCAACAAATGGGTTTTCAAGATTAAACAAAAACCAGACGGGACTATTGATCGTTATAAGGCGAGGCTTGTTGCTAAGGGATTTGATCAAACAAGTGGTGTCAACTATCATGAAACATTTAGTCCAGTCATTAAGCCGACTACTATCCGACTTATTCTTGCATTGGCTGTTCAATTTCGATGGCGAATTCATCAACTCGACATCTCTAATGCTTTCCTCTATGGGTACCTTGATGAGGTTGCATATATGGAACAACCCAGAGGATTTGTCGATTCTTCTCATCCGGATTATGTTTGCAAGTTGCAGAAGTCACTTTACGGACTCAAGCAAGCACCCAGGGCTTGGTTTAATCGCCTTGCTAATTCTCTTTTAACTCTTGGATTCACAGAATCTATGGTGGATTATTCTTTATTTACATATCATGCTCACAGTATTCATGTCTTTGTACTTATCTACGTCGATGATATTATTGTAACTGGAAACAACACTCAAGTCATGTCACAGCTCATATCTCGCCTAAAGACAGAATTTTCTATGCGTGATCTTGGCTCTTTGAGCTACTTCCTCGGCATTGAAGCTTATCGGGATGATGCTGGACTACACTTGCGCCAATCAAAGTACATTTCTGATTTACTTGATCGCACTAAAATGCTTGGCTCAAAGCCCTATGGTGCACCTTGTGTTTCAGGTCCAAAAATATCTATTCATACTGGTGATCCACTTCCGGACCCATCTGAGTACAGACGCATCGTTGGAGCCCTTCAATATTGCACTATTACGGGCCCCGACATTGCATACTCCGTCAATCAACTGTGCCAATTTATGCATTCTCCGACTACAGTCCATTGGATGGCCGTAAAGCGAGTGTTGCGCTATCTTAAAGGCACTGCTGAATATGGTCTTCACTATACACCTACAACTCTTCAGCTTAATGCGTATTGCGATGCCGATTGTGTTGACCCCCTAATGGATTTTGATGAATACAAAACACTAGAGTATAATTCCCTTTATATTGACAATTTACTTGAGCATTTCAGGTGTTCAACTAAGAATATTGTTAAGTATTGTCAAGGCATGTTCCCATATTTGTCGGTGGATTTATTGAAGATTTTTGAGATGAAGAAAACGGATCAGGGGCAGCCGAGACGTCTCCGGCTTGTTCCAGAGACGTCTCTGGCACGCAGAGAAGAAGCTGGGACGTCTGGAGACGTCCCCAGCACCTGCCGAGACGTCTCGCAGGGTCGGAGTCGACTCCCGGCTTTCCAGAGTCGACTCTCTTAGAGACGGCAGACAGGCCGATTTCAAGGGATGCGCGCGAGTCGTCTCCGAAGGACGCGGAGCCGACTCTCTCAGGGATTCCAGAGGACCCGCTTTTTCGTTGAAAAAACGTCGGAGTCATCTCCGACGTCGCGGAGTCGTCCCCACGCATAAAGCACAAAAATTCCGAGACGTCCCCCGAGGCATGCGAGCCGGCTCTCTCAGAAAAAAACAGAAAAACAAGAAATCGGGCTGTTCTTCTTCGGAGTCGTCCCCAGAAAGCGCCGAGTCGACTCCAACATTGTCAAAAGATTTTTTATACAGCCGAGACATCTCTCGGTCAAGCGGAGACGTCTCCGAAATGCCTGGGACGCGACTGACATATTTTTGCAGGTTTTGTTTGAAATCCTAACGGCTCTATTTTTGTTTCTAACGGATCTATTGCTTGCAGAAGTATAAAAAGGAGTTTTTAGGTGCATGAAAAAGTCTTCTCACCAACCTAACACTAAAGCATTCAAGAGAGAAGAAAGAGAGAGAGTCTCAAGGGAGTTGGTGCTTTCAAGAGGAGAAATCAAGTGCATTCAAGCCTTCTTCATCTAATTTCGTGCTCATCTACTCACTCCCACTCGGCAATTAAAGCTCGCATTCAAGCCGACGTGATCCACATCGGAAGAACCACCATCATCCAAGCTTTCAACGGCAAAGAGGGTTCTTCCGGTTTTGTTGTTCTTTATCGATTTATTTGCTTTCATAGAAGCTTTTAAATTCTTGTAAAACTCTTGAACATTGTGCTTGTTCCAGTCAAGGGACTTGGAACAAGGGTTAGGCGTCCCAAGCCTAGTTTAAATTGGGAGATTGTAGGGTTCATTGTTAGCCCGGGTTAAAACAACGAGTTGGGTAGTTCCCTCGAAAAACTACCGGACTGTAATCGCCGATTATAGTGGAAAATTTTCAAAGGTGTTTGGGGAGTGGATGTAGGAGCAGTGGAAGCTTCGAACCACTATAAACCTCTGTGTTTGCGATTGATTGTGCTTACCACTTTAATTTTATTTTTGCACCTACACTTGTGTGTATTGTTTAATTAGACTAAAAAAATTTTAAAACACCCAATTCACCCCCCTCTTGGGTGACCATCTCTGGGCAATAAGTGGTATCAGAGCAGGTGCTCTGTGTATTCTTGAAGACCTAACCGTCTTTGCCAAAGATCAAGATGGCAACACCCTTCAACAATGTTCCTGCTGAGGGGCAGGCTACCAATAGACCTCCACTTTTCAATGGGACAAATTATTCCTATTGGAAAACTAGAATGAGAATTTTTGTTCAAGCACAAGATTATGCCTTGTGGAGGGCTATAATCAAAGGACCACACGAACCATCTCACACAGTTAATGGGGTTCAGGTTTTCAAACCTGAGGAAGATTGGGATGAGAATGATAGCAAGATGGTTCAACTCAATGCTAGAGCCATGAATACATTGTTTTGTGCTCTAGATGTAAATGAGTTTAATAGAGTCTCCACCTGTAGTTCCGCCAAGGAAATATGGGATAGGCTTGAAGTTACCCACGAGGGTACTAATCAAGTCAAGGAGTCTAAAATGAACATTCTAGTTCACAAATATGAATTATTTAAGATGGAACCCAACGAAACTATTTCATGCATGTTCACACGCTTCACTGATATAATTAATGGTCTAAAGAATTTGGGTAAATCTTACACTAATTCAGAGCTTGTGAGGAAAATTCTCAGGTCCTTGCCAAAAATTTGGGAAGCGAAGGTCACGGCGATTGTAGAAGCCAAAGACCTCAACACCTTGGCACTTGAAGAACTATTGGGCTCATTGATGACACATGAGCTCACAATGAAGCAACATGAAGAAGATGTGCCAAAGAAGAAGACCATCGCCCTCAAGGCCATTTCAAGTAATTGTGAAGAAGAAAGCAGTGAAAGTGAAGATGAAGACTTGGCCTTAATAGTAAGGAAGTTCAAAAAATTCATAAGAAGAAAGAAGGCCTTCCCAAGAAAGAAGTTTGGAGGGAGAAATGATTGGGAAAAGAAAAAAGAAAAAGAAAGAGACCCAATCATATATTATGATTGCAAGAGACCGGGACACATCCGCTCCGAATGCCCTCAACAGAAGAAGCATTATAGAAAGAAGAAGAAGAAGGCGTTGAAAGCGACTTGGGATGATAATGACGCATCCTCCTCCGAGGAAGAGAAGGAAGAGACCGCCAATTTATGTTTCATGGCATTCGACGACGATGAGGTATGTCAAAGCTCAACTACAGATTTTACTTTAGAAGAATTATATGAAGCCTTCCAAGAACTCATGAATGATTGTAGTATGTTAGGAGTAAAAAATAAAGAACTAAAGGCCTCCAATCAAAAACTGAAGGATGACATTAAAAACCTATTGATTGAAAAGGAAAAGTATGAAAATGATAGCATCATTGACCTAAAGGATAAAATTTCAGAACTTAGCATTGAGTATGAAACTGCAAATACACTCATTAGGGAATTAAATCTAAGAGTCAAATTCCTACTCAATAGTAATACTTCACTTGCACAAAATGTCGAATCCCTTAAAAATGATAAGGAAGTATTAGCTAAAGAAAATTTGGACCTTAAGGATGAGCTACACAAGTATAAACCAATTGTGCAAAAATTTATACATAGCTCGGAAAAATTGAATCTTATTCTATCCAATCAAAGAGCTGTTTTTAATAAAGCCGGATTAGGATACAAAACTAGCAAACAACAAAAATATCTAAAGAACTTTTTTGTAAAAGCAAAAGATGTTAAAACTGAAAAACCTACATGCTTTTGTTGCGAGAAAAGTGGACATAAAGCTTATTCTTGCATTCAAAGAAAGATTCAAACTAATAAGAACACATTTGTAAAGGGTAAAAACACAACCAAAATGTGGGTTCCTAAGGAAACCAACTACACTAACCAAGAAGGACCCAAGAAAACTTGGGTACCTAAGAGCTTTACATGATTATTTTGCAGGTATGCCTTGCAGCCGGGAGCAAAAAGAGAATGTGGTATCTTGATAGCGGTTGCTCAAGGCATATGACCGATGACAAGAGCCTCTTCGTCACCTTGAAATCAAAAGAAGGAGGAGTAGTCACATTTGGAGACAATACTAAAGGTCAAATCATTGGCGTTGGTAAAATCTCTATATCACCCTCCTCATTTATTGACAATGTATTGTTAGTTAATGGATTAAAACATAATTTATTAAGTATAAGTCAATTTTGTGACAAGGGCTTTAAAGTGTTATTTGAATCTTCCCTATGCATAATTAGTAGTCCAATTGACAATGGGATCATACTTATGGGATATAGGCTTGGAAATGTTTACATGGTAGATCTTGATGATCTCACCATGAAAGATGGCCAATGTCTTGTAGCCATGGATGCCAAGGTCAATGAGACTAGCTGGTTATGGCATCGTAGGTTAGGACATGCTAGCATGGATTTAATTTCTAAATTGATTACAAAAGATCTAGTCAAAGGACTACCAAAAATAGATTTTGAAAAGAACAAAATTTGTGCTGCATGTCAACTAGGGAAACAAACAAGAAGCTCTTTCAAACCTAAGAACATAGTCCCAACATCAAAACCCTTAGAACTAATTCACATGGATTTATTTGTACCCACTAGAACTGCTAGTCTAGGGGGTAAGAAGTTTGGTCTTGTAATTGTTGATGACTTTTCACGTTTTACATGGGTTTCATTTCTTGTCCACAAAGATGAGTCCTTTCCCGCTTTTATCAAGTTTCATAATAGGATTTCAAATGAACTTAACCTTAAACTAAAAGCAATTAGGAGTGATCATGGTACCGAGTTTGAAAATCAGCATTTTGAAAAGTTTTGTGAAGAAAACGGTATCAATCACAATTTTTCGGCCCCTAGGACACCCCAACAAAATGGGGTGGTAGAAAGGAAGAATCGCACACTAGCAGATATGGCTCGTACCATGTTGTGCGAATCGGATCTACCAAAGTATTTTTGGGCTGAAGCAATCAATACTGCCTGCCATATTTTAAACCGTGCTTTAGTTAGATCTATTTTAAAGAAAACACCATATGAGTTGTTGAAAAATAAGAAGCCCAATATAAGTTATTTTCATGTTTTCGGTTGTCACCCTTTATTTTAAACAATGGAAAGGACAATCTAAGTAAGTTCAGTGCTAAATCAGATGAGGAGATCTTTTTAGGTTATTCCTCATCTAGTAGAGCATACAAGGTCTTCAACAAGAGAACTCTCGTTGTTGAAGAATCCATTCATGTTGTTTTTGATGAAGCTAATGGAGATTCTTCTAGAAAAGAAGAAGATGGTGATGCAGGTATACTTGAAGACAGAATGAAGGAGTTCTCCATATAAGACAAACAGCATGAGGATGAAATCAAAGAAGATACAATTCAGCAAGATGAAGAAGATCAACCCCCAGCAAGAAATCAAGATCTTCCGAGGGAATGGAGGTTCGCACATGGTCATCCAAGGGATCTAATCCTTGGTGACCCTTCACAAGAGGTAAGGACAAGATCCTCTTTAAGAAACACTAGTAATTATCTTGCATTCGTTTCACAGATAGAGCCTAAATCACTAGAAGAAGCCGAAAAAGATGAAAATTGGATAAATGCTATGCAAGAGGAATTAAACCAATTTGAAAGAAATCAAGTTTGGACTCTAATGAAAAGACCACCAAATGTTTCAATTATAGGCACCAAGTGGGCATATAGAAATAAACTAGATGAAGATGGAATAGTAATAAGAAACAAAGCTAGGTTGGTAGTCAAAGGCTACAATCAGGAAGAAGGCATAGATTTTGATGAAACCTTCGCTTCTGTTGCCAGGTTAGAGGCTATTAGACTACTTTTGGCATATGCATGCTTCATGGATTTCAAACTCTATCAAATGGATGTAAAAAGTGCATTTTTAAATGGTTATATAATAGAGGAAGTTTATGTAGAACAACCTCCAGGTTTTGAAAACCACTTACATCCAGATTATGTTTTTAAATTGCATAAAGCATTGTATGGACTTAAGCAAGCCCCTAGGGCGTGGTATGAAAGATTAAGTAATTTTCTAATTGAAAATGAGTTTAAAAGAGGAAATGTAGATAAAACACTCTTCATTAAAAGAAAAGGGAATGACTTATTGCTTGTGCAAATTTATGTGGACGATATAATTTTTGGTGCTACTAATGATAGTCTTTGTCAAGAGTTTGCTAAGCTTATGCAGGGAGAATTCGAAATGAGCATGATGGGTGAGCTCAACTTCTTCCTTGGGCTACAAATAAAACAATCAGAGGAAGGCATCTTCATCAGTCAGTCCAAGTACATCAAGGAAATGTTGGAGAAGTTCAAGATGAAGGATGCAAAGGAAATCAGCACACCCATGGGCTCAAGTTGCAAGCTAGACAAAGATGAAAAAGGTAAATATGTAGACTGCAAATTGTACAGAGGTATGATAGGGTCTTTACCCTACGTTACTGCTAGTAGACCAGACATATTATTCAGTGTTTGCATGTGTGCTAGATACCAAGCATGTCCTAAGAAATCACACTTACAAGCTGTTAAAAGAATATTCAAATACCTAGTAGGGACATCTAATGCAGGTTTATGGTATTCTAAACAATCTGATTTAAATTTAATTGCTTATTCCGATGCTGATTTTGCCGGATGCAAACTCGACAGAAAAAGCACAAGTGGCACCTGTCAATTCTTGGGTGCTAACTTGGTTTCTTGGTTTAGCAGGAAACAGAATTCAGTTGCCTTGTCCACAGCTGAGGCTGAGTACATTGCAGCCGGAAGCTGTTGTGCCCAAGTTCTTTGGATTAAGCAACAACTTGAAGATTTTGGTATCAAAATGGACAATATTCCAATTAGATGTGATAATATAAGTGCAATCAATTTAACAAAAAATCCTGTCCAACACTCTAAATCAAAACACATAGAGATTAGGCATCACTTTATAAGAGATCATGTGTTGAAAAATGATGTATTGATTGAGTATGTATGCACTGAAAATCAATTGGCCGATATCTTTACAAAGCCCCTTTGTAAAGATAGGTTCAATTTTTTAAGGAATGCCTTGTGCTTGTATGATCCTAGCAAGTAGATTGAATTTGTAATGCAAGCATTATTTGACTTCAATACTATAGCTTAAATGATTTAACTACTCAAACATATGCAATGCTTTGTATGCTCTAGAGGTACATATGAATGCTACTCAAACTAATAATACACTTCAAGGTCACATATAGCAAACCTAGTGCCTAATAAGTGAAAATATGAATCTATCCAATTAGATGACGAATTGTTTGACTTTCCGGAGGATAGTTATCCCCCTTGGACCCTTCATAGAGATATTTTCAGAGCTTATTCCATAGGCATTCGAAATTTGATCAAACATTCCTCATTTCAATATTGATAATTCAAAAATCATTGTCAAGCTTTTATAGGAGGTATTATTAAGGGGAAGGATCACAAGCAAGCTCACTTAATATTCGCCAAAAGAAATTAAACTGATCATTGAGGTTGAATAAAACGAATTGGGAAAAGATTGGAAACATTTTGAAATTTTTTTTTGGTGCCGGAGACGTCTCTGGCAAATCGTAGAGACGTCCCCCCGGCGAGACGTCTCGCATTAGTCGCGGAGACGTCTCGGGGACAGAATGAATTTTTTTTAAATAGGCCGAAACAGCTCGAGCCGTCCCGAGCTGTTTTCCATCGTCCCCAACAAAATCTTAAACCCTAGCATCCATCTTCTCTCCACCACTAATCGAACCAAAATCACTGCCCATTTTCCTAGATTTCCGGTCGATGGCACCTAAGAAAGCTAGGCGTAGTGGTGGGAGGCGTCCTAGGGTGGCGAACGACGAGGAACGGAGGGAAGAGCCCTCCGCGCCGTCTCCTCCGGTTGCTCCGCCAACCGTGACTCCCTCCTGTGCGAATCACACAGTAACAACAGGTAGGCACATAGATTTTCAATTCTTAGCGAGTGAGGGGTTCTCTATTGGAGAGAGACTCCGTGCCCAAGGTTGGGAACACCTATGTTCCCTAAACGTGTCTACCTATCCTGGCCTAATGAGAGAAGTTTTTAGTAATTTGGCCTTAGGGAGCTCGGGGTACACCGGGTATGTCCGAGGCACATTTGTAGAAGTCAATGAGGATATTTTATCTAGTTTATTGCAAATACCTAAGTACGGTGAGGCTCCGACCTCACATCCCCAAAGAGAGATTGCTTTAAACCTAATTCTAGGTAGAGAGAACTGCGGTCCTCTTGACATTGTTAAGTCCCAAGACCTCAATGCTGAAATGAGATTGCTTTTGAGCATAATCAACAGGGTCTTGTTCCCAAAAATCGGTCGCTTCGACTTTGTTTCGGAGCGAGATTTGGCCATTATGCACCACATCCTGTTAGGGATTCTCCTAAATCTTCCTAGGCTCATGTTAAACTACATTTCAATTTGTCATAGGTACTCCAGATTCAGCATACCGTATGGGATGGTCTTTATCCTACTTTTCAAGCATTTTAAGGTTCCTATCCCTGAAAATGAGCCAGAGAAACCCTTGAGAAACACTGACTTCTATAACGAGAGCACACTACATAGGATGGAATTTCACAAGAAAGACAGGTCTTGGGTTAAGGTTTGTAAAAGAAAATCCCAAACTGTAGAGCCTGAGATCCATCATCAGGAGCCTATCCACCTCTCTCCTCCACATAGCCCTATACCCTCTACTGATCATATGGAGAGCTTTCCTTTTCCTGATTTACTTTCCAGCTCGGCTGGACCATCTACTTCCATGCCTCCTCCTCCAGTTGTTGGATCGACTCCCTTGTCGGATGAGCAGATGCACACCTTAGCATCCATGGTGTGCCAGCAAATGAGGGAAGAAATTAGGTCAGTGGTTTCTGCTGAGATAGCTCCTATCCGCACTTCACATGAAGCACTTTTAGAAGAGTTGAAAGCAATTAGAACTCAAATGGAAGCTATAGGGTCAGAGTTGGTTTGTGTGGCATCAAACCAAACTAGAAGATCATGTGAGATACAAGCTGAATTGAAGATCATATCGGATAGTCTTCAAGAGTTGACGAGCCCTGAATGCAATTTGAGCAGTGTGGCTGCCCAGCTTAGAGGGAGGATTGATAGGGCATCCCATGAAATTGAAGCATTAATGAGAGCACTCAATCAGTCTCAGGGAGATGACTTTAGAAGATTAATGGAAGCAATTAATAGGTTTGTGGAGGCTGCTGCTGCGGCTCTTGAGGGTGCTGGCCGGTGAGGCACATTTTGTGGACATCTAGGGTTCATCTTTTTGTAAAGCCCTAGGCTTATATAAAACTCTTTCTTTTGTGTTTGCAATCAATCCTTGTAATGGCATCAAATGTTGTAATGCTATATGAATACCATATCCTTTCTTTTTGAATCTTGGAGTATGTTTTTAATATTGTGATGTGCTATGGATGTTAAAATGTCGTAATATACCTTGAATGTTCAAACTTGACAATGTGCAACCATTTCACTATTTTGCCAACTTGACAATGCATATGAAACAGGGGGAGCACAACTTGTAATAATTAAGTTTAAATGGTCTGAAATGAATTCCAAAACAAAGGGGGAGTAAAATTCACCTTTCCAAATCATTGAATGTTTCACGTTAATTTGATATAGATGCTGAAATCATATGTGCAAATCTGAAAAAGGAAGTAGAATCATTCAAATAGGCATCGCATTTTGGGGGAATAGGCAAAATTTGTCCCCTTCATTGTTGATGACAAAAAGGGGGAGTAGAACACCAATGCAAAATGCAAAATTTTTATCACACTCATACTTGAAAGTTTAATTAAAATCAACAAAATGAAAAGGAAGAATATTGGCTTAAAGACAATTGTCCCTCTGGAAAAGAAAGGGGGAGTCAAAAGTATTTGGCTTTTGATTGTCTTTAGCATCAATATTTCATCAATTTACACTTTAACTTGATTCAAATCTAAAAGTGATAGATGATATGCCAAAATTGCTCAAAGAGCTACTAAGATCAATGCTTATGCATAAGTATAGAACTGACAATTAACTATACTGAATTATGCATACTGTATCTAGCTCTAACCAAAACACAATACTTGTACATCTGATCAAATACTGTGTATATGTCTAATTTTAAATTTTGCATATACTCAGTGTTTTGTCATCATCAAAAAGGGGGAGATTGTTGACCCCCTAATGGATTTTGATGAATACAAAACACTAGAGTATAATTCTCTTTATATTGACAATTTACTTGAGCATTTTAGGTGTTCAACTAAGAATATTGTTAAGTATTGTCAAGGCATGTTTCCATATTTTTTGGTGGATTTATTGAAGATTTTTGAGATGAAGAAAACGGATCAGGGGCAGCCGAGACGTCTCCGGCTTGTTCCAGAGACGTCTCTGGCACACAGAGAAGAAGCTGGGATGTCTGGAGACGTCCCCAGCACCTGCCGAGGCGTCTCGCAGGGTCGGAGTCGACTCCCGGCTTTCCAGAGTCGACTCTCTCAGAGACGGCAGAAAGGCCGATTTCAAGGGATGCGCGCGAGTCGTCTCCGAAGGACGCGGAGCCGACTCTCTCAGGGATTCCAGAGGACCCGCTTTTTCGTTGAGAAAACATCGGAGCCGTCTCCGACGTCGCGGAGTCGTCCCCACGCATAAAGCACAAAAATCCCGAGACGTCTCCCGAGGCATGCGAGCCGGCTCTCTCAGAAAAAAACAGAAAAACAAGAAATCGGGCTGTTCTTCTTCGGAATCGTCCCCAGAAAGTGCCGAGTCGATTCCAACATTGTCAAAAGATTTTTTATATAGCCGAGACGTCTCTCGGTCAAGCGGAGACGTCTCCGGAATGCCTGGGACGCGACTGACACATTTTTGCAGGTTCTGTTTGAAATCCTAACGGCTCTATTTTTGTTTCTAACGGATCTATTGCTTGCAGAAGTATAAAAAGGAGTTTTTAGGTGCATGAAAAAGTCTTCTCACCAACCTAACACTAAAGCATTCAAGAGAGAAGAAAGAGAGAGAGTCTCAAGGGAGTTGGTGCTTTCAAGAGGAGAAATCAAGTGCATTCAAGCCTTCTTCATCTAATTTCGTGCTCATCTACTCACTCCCACTCGGCAATCAAAGCTCGCATTCAAGCCGACATGATCCACATCGGAAGAACCACCATCATCCAAGCTTTCAACGGCAAAGAGGGTTCTTCCGATTTTGTTGTTCTTTATCGATTTATTTGCTTTCATAGAAGCTTTTAAATTCTTGTAAAACTCTTGAACATTGTGCTTGTTCCAGTCAAGGGACTTGGAACAAGGGTTAGGCGTCCCAAGCCTAGTTTAAATTGGGGGATTGTAGGGTTCGTTGTTAGCCCGGGTTAAAACAATGAGTTGGGTAGTTCACTCGAAAAACTACCGGACTGTAATCGCCAATTATAGTGGAAAATTCCCAAAGGTGTTTGGGGAGTGGATGTAGGAGCAGTGGAAGCTCCGAACCACTATAAACCTCTGTGTTTGCGATTGATTGTGCTTACCACTTTAATTTTATTTTTGCACCTACACTTGTGTGTATTGTTTAATTAGACTAAAAAAATTTTAAAACACCCAATTCACCCCCCTCTTGGGTGACCATCTCTGGGCAACAGATTGGGCAGGCAATCTAGATGACAGAAGGTCTACCACCGGCTATGGAGTTTTTCTTGGGTCTTGTCTCATTTCATGGACTGCTAAGAAGCAACATGTGGTATCCCGTTCAAGTACGGAAGCTGAGTACCGGTCCCTTGCTATTACAGCGGCTGAATTATACTGGCTTCGAATGCTCCTTCGGAATTTGTGAGTTCCTCTGATGTCTCGTCCTCGGATTTATTGCGATAATATTGGCTCACTTGCACTTGCATCGAATCCTGTATTTCATGCATGGACGAAACATGTTGAGGTCGACTACCACTTCATCCGTGAAAAAGTTGTCAATAAGGACATCCAGCTCAATTATATTTGTACTTTGGACCAGGTTGCAGATATATTTACTAAAGGTCATACTGTGAAAAGGTTTAAGTATTTGCGTGACAAACTCACAGTTCGTCCACTTCCCATGAGTTTGCAAGGGGGTGTTAGCCGTATGACCAACTCCAACTCATCACACTCTCAGCAATATCTGGACTCAGTCAAAGGTCCAAAACTACTTGCTAATACGTAGCTCTATTTGTTACAACGAATGTAATCTCCAGCTGTATGTTTATCTTATCACAAATGTAATCTCCAGCTGTACAGTTTTATTATAAATACAAAACTCATTCGTTGGTTTTGGCATTGAAGCCAACCCACTCAAATACTCTGTTTTCAGGACAGGGTGGCTCTTTAGGATATATTGTTGTATTTTAGCTAGTTTTAGCCCTAATTACTTCATCACTATCATGTATCCTAAATTTCTAAGTTAGTTATGATTATGATAATATATTTTAAATTGTATAAGTTTTGTTGATTGTGATCTTGATTTCTATTAAGTTTTTTCACTTTTGAGTTGTACATGAATTTAGGGAGAAACCTTGGATGGGTTTATATAAAATAAATAGGTTGAGTATGTGTTTACAATTTCTAACCGGACTGTAAATTGCTTGTGCATAGGTTGAGAATTTTTTGACCCAAACTTGATTCGAGTTGACCCAAAGCCGACCAACCCGGCCTATTGCCACCTTAGCTAAATAACTCGATTGATTAATTCTAAAGTACATTGAAAAGTGGAGTATTCCAATTCACATGGACATCTCCGTCTTCAATAATTCAAGGATCGCTCACACAACAGTCCACCATCCATGTCGATTTGTTCTACCAGGAATGGATCCAATGGAAAAGAATATGTTAAAAGATATACCTTTTTTTGGTATATAAAAGATATACCGAGTCGATCCATCTCCTGATGCCTATCAACCAGCTCATGCTCTCTCTCTAATCCAAGGAATAATTCTCATCTTCCACCAACTTTCACATTTGCTGCTACGTCGGCAACTCTCCACTGTCATATACTTTTATGACATGCTATCTTAATGGAATCTAAACACGTGGAAATCAAAGCAGTAGCCAGAAACATAACTTGTTCAAAATTCAAACATGGTATCTTGTGTGTGAGAGAGAGAGGAATTGGATAGATAGTGGAAGGCTTAGGTAAGCATATTGATCATGACATGCATTTGGAATCTAAATACAAGAGAATATAAGCCAGTGGCCATCTGTCACTCATGCAATCTACAAAGAAAGCAAAAGAGATCGGAGTAAATATTATGGTATCTTGCTTGTGAGTCTGGGAGGGGGAAGAGAGGATAAAATCCATGCTCTTTTTGCCTGGGAATTATGAATCTATTCTATTCTTGGTTTCGGTCTTTATGACAGAGATTCTAATTTGTAATGAAAGAGAGAAGACACGGAAAAGGGGAATGAATGGATTGTTCGGACTAATGGAAGATATTCTCCTCCATCACCCACTGAGAAAATTGGATGCGCAACATGTGTTGCTTCTCCAATACGACCTTTCGGTTCTTTTAAATAGACCTCTTAATGGATCAGCTTAAATCATCAATCCATCACGAGTACTTAGCCATTGTTCTTTCAAACTCGAGTGCTTTTCTTCAGAGGTAACCTTATTCTCATATTCTGTCCAAATTCATATTTTTGAGACACTGGACTGATTGTAGACCCTTGCTGTGCTCCCTCTTCTCCTCTTGTTGTGGTCATAATAGTTCTTACTTTGTTCTGATTGTCTATGAACTGTTCAGGTGACTTGCTTATTGGAATTTTATAAGTTGTTTTATGCTGATCTCCATTTTTAATTGTTCATGAGTTGTTGAACCTTGGACTAATTTAATACCGTTCTGGCATTCCGAGGGCATCGGTTACATCCGTATATACCCGTTGCCATAAAAAATTACAAATTATTTAGTACTAAGATGTTTAAATTTGGAAGCACTATCTGAAAAATTTATGACTTCACAGGTGCTTTACATCTCCTGTTCATGGAATTGCTTGCTTAAATGTCATTTCCCTTTCTGATGGAATATGAAAACTGACCATAATTCTTCATTATTTCACTTATGGACTCTTTCAGGTTTGATTTTTACAAATGGATTCTATTTCAGGCGAAGTAAAATATGAGTGCTTGCTCTTTGGTAGGTGTAATGTCTACCCTTTTTTCAAATAAAAGATTATCTGATAATTTAGTTTACGTTTCACCAAGATTGCAAGCAGTATTTTATTTCTTACATAATAAACAGAGCAAATTATCTTTTTTTTGATAGTTAATCTTTATATGACTGGTTATGTGATGCATTTGCCATCTTTCGGTGTACTATGTATCTCAGACATGGATGATACCTTGTATCCGTCGAGCTCAGGCATCAACTTAGCCTGCAGGAAGAATATACAAGGTAAGCTTAACAGTTCCAAAATGGTTAATTAATTCATGATGTCTTCCAAGTTCAGGCCTTTGTTATGTTAATGAAGATAGAAAGCATAATCGCTCCTAAATTTTAACTGGGGCATCTAAAATAGGAGCACCATGGTTAATGCACACCATTGTTTGGCCATTTGTTATTAAATTCAATAGACTTAAATATGCATCTGTACATAGACAGAAAGGTTACTGATTTTTGTCAAATTTTAGACTACATGTTGCATCATCTTCGAATCGAAGAAAGCCAAGTTCCACGCATGTGCTTGGATTTGTATAAAGAGTATGGAACAACGATGGCCGGTCTAAAGGTAGAGGCACTAGTTTTCTGAAGAGCTTTTGAGAGATTAGTTTGTTAATAAAGTTTTGGCTTTTCTAATCTACTGTGATTCCTATGCAGGCACTCGGTTTTGAGTTTGACAATGATGAATTCCATGCTTATGTTCATGGAAAACTGCCATATGGAATTTTAAAACCTGATCCATTTTTAAGGGGGCTACTCCTTTCAATGCCACAAAGAAAAATAGTATGTTGATCTTAG
This sequence comes from Phoenix dactylifera, assembly GCF_051530095.1. Classification (NCBI taxonomy): domain Eukaryota; kingdom Viridiplantae; phylum Streptophyta; class Magnoliopsida; order Arecales; family Arecaceae; genus Phoenix; species Phoenix dactylifera. The sequence goes on from NC_143191.1 coordinate 58,230,165, forward strand.
AAGTCCCCAGAAATAATAGTTTCATTTTTTATCATGTAGATAAGTGCAACCAACCAAATATGAGGATATATTATTGCTCACGCTCATCAGAAAAATGCTAAACTATTCGATCTCATAATCAAACCTAATTTATTTGTTGCTAGTTTCTCAAGAGAATTATTTTCTCATCACAAGTTTTAAATTTACGTCACTCTCTACAGATATTCACAAATGCTGATAAAGCCCATGCAGCAGAAGTCCTCAAAAGACTGGGCTTGGAAGGTTGTTTTGAGGGTGTCATATGCTTCGAAACACTGAATCCACCAGTTCTACCCAGCGATAGCGATGAAAAGATCGATATCAATCGCTCAGATGAGTTTGAAGATCAGATACTGATTCAAGCAAAACAATCCAAAGGTGAATCAGATACTGATTCAAGCAAAAGTGAATCGGATACTGGTTCAAGCAAAGCAGATGGCTCAAAAGCCGGGTCACCACGTATTCTTTGTAAACCTTCCATTGAAGCCATCAAAACAGCTATTCAGATTGCAAATATTGATCCTCAGAAAACAGTAAGACACATACTGATTTTTAGAACTTTCAGTATTTCATTATTTTAAGCAAGAGTTGGAAGCTAAAACTTTTCTATTTTCAGATCTTTTTTGATGATAGTGCTCGAAATATAGCAGCGGGAAAGGCAGCAGGCCTTACCACCGTCATCGTAAGCCAAAACCTGCTCTGTATTAATTCAACTATGCCATAGTTTCTCTATATTAAGACAAATTCTTACCTATAGAAATGAAGAAACTATGATTATCTTAATTGGAAAACATGCAATTGGCTAACTGAAGTGCTTGGACCAAAATACATAAAGAAATCAATGCTATCCATAGCTCTTAAATTAGTCTCTGCTGTCACTTCTGTCTAAAGCTTGGAAGAATGGAATGCAGGTTGGGAGCTCGGAGCTGGTTTCAGGGGCAGACCATGCCCTCAATAGCATCCACAACATCAAGGAAGCACTTCCTGAGATATGGAAAGGCTGGGATCCGTTGGAACCGGTCCTTCCATCCACTGCAGTTGAAACAGTAGTCCTCGCTTAGCACTTCATTATGAGAAGACCTACCTACAAAGATATCAACCTAAAGGGATTGTAATATGTATCAGTTAAGGAAATGAAGAGAAAACATGCTGCTATAGAACTTCATGACTAATATTTCTTCGATGTTTCCAAGTTCTCTCTATTTTCTTAAACATTTGCACTGTCTTGCAATCTAAGAGAGGAGCTTCGGTACTAGCTATATTTTAATTTGGAGAAGAAAAAGCTTCTTAATTGCTCGAACTGCTTCATAGATTCTATCTAGATTGGTCAAGGATGCAATGAAGCATGCAGTATTAATAAAGAGAATTTATCAAAAATATTAATAAAGAGATGAGACGCCAGGTCATCAAATAAGGGAATCTACTGTAATTCTTCAATTTTAATAAAGGACAATAACTTTTTTGTAATTTTGGCCGCTGAAGTAGGACTATATAAAATCGAGTCTTCTAATCACTCCAACCTTATAAACATTTCAGTGTAGTACCTGTTTGCAGACTAAAAATAAAAATAAAATAAAGAGATAGTCAAAATAAATTTCAGCTTAATTGCCACTCGCAGATTGAAAATAAAAAAAATATAATCAAGGAGCTCTACTATAATGCTCCAATGAAGATAGAGGACAAGGACATTTTTTTTATGTCACTGGGGAGTAGAATATAAAATTTTTCTTTTTGTGGAAAACAGAGGAATAACCACCTAGGAGAAGTTGAGATTTTTCTTAATCATTCTAATGTGAACAAAATTGCATTGCAATACCTGTTTGCAGATTTGAAATAATAAAATAAATGAACAATAAAATAAAATTCAGCCTGGTGGTCATTTGCAGATTGAAAATGAAAATAAAATTTAGGAGCTCTATTGTAATGCTTTAATGTTAATAAAGGACAAAGATTTTCTTTTCTTTGTCTCCCAAGAGTATTATATAAAGTTGAGTTTCTTCTAAATCAGTCCAACCTAAAAAACATTTCAATGTATCACCTATTTGCAGACCAAAAATAAAAATACAATAAAGGAACAATAAAATAATTTTTCGGCCTAAAAGTAGAAAAACAAACAATTAAATATATTTCAGCCTTATAAGCATTTTTTTTGGGTACATCGGCGACTCACACATAACGGGTACGAGTATATCCCACAAAATCACAAAAAAAAAGAGATAGTGCAAAGAAGAAGAAGGGACAGACACATGGTTCTCTCAAATAAATCCTCCAGAGTGATGAGCCGCATAGGAGGCCACCTAGTCCGCAGTACTGTTCATCTTTCTGTAGACATGTGTAGCTTGATGAGAGACACACTTACCCAAAAGTCTGCGGATGTCGTGGAGCAACTGCATCTCGCCGGCGGCGTATCCCCGACTCTGAACCCACTCGATTACCGTGGCTAAGTTTTCTTCAAGAAGAATACGGTCCGCACCCAAAATACGCCTCGCATAGGTGATGCCCTCCCATGCGGCTCTAAGCTCGGCACTGACGATAGACGAATCAAAGGTCTGCCGGCCTCCGGCCGGCACCAATTTGGCATCGTGGTCTTTGATAACAAGCCCCGCACCACTACTGATCCTCATAGGCATTTGTAGACGGAAAATGAAAGTAACATTTGGACTGCAGCTAAAATTAAGTAGATTTCAGTACCTTTTGATTTCCAATCAGATGCTCCACCATTGAGCCATGGAACCCTACAATCTTAAAGAAAATAAGTTTTCTAAAAACATAAATAAGTTTATATAATGCAGCATCCAAGTTTCCAAAGGGGGCAGTAAGTCTAAGATTACCACTTGTTGGGGGAAAAACCCCAAGTCATACCGCCACGGAGGCGCTCGGCCAAAAAGCGCCGACCGGAAAGGCGCTCGGCCGAAGAGTGCCGACCAAAGAACACCAACCAGAGGGGTGCTCGGCTAGAGAGCGCCGATCTGAAAAGATGCTCGGCCCAAGAGTGCCGACCGGAGCGCCAAGAGGCGCTCGGACCAACCAACGACCAAGTAGGGATGCTCGGCTAGAAAGAGCCGACCAGAGGACGCCGACCAGAAAAGCGCTCGATTAGAAGGCGCTGACCAGAGAGAAAAGCACGCGGAATAAAGGCGCTCGGCTAGAAAGAGCCGACCAAAGGGCGTCGACCAGGAGCATTAGAAACGACCCCGCCACAAGGCGCCCCATTGGGCGACCAGCTCGGCTCGGCACCCCTGCCAAGCCGATTGCCTTGACCAGATGTTCAACTCCTACCTAACCCCCTGAGGGACTTGACAACTCCACTACAACCTGCCGCTATCTCCAAGCCGTCAAGGCATAAGATCTCCGCAGGTATTTGGCACGACCTGCCATTAATGCATGAGACCTCCTCAAGTCTCCGATGCGCTCAGTCATTTAATGAACACGGCTCAAGACGATCTCCGGATCACTGAACCATCAAAGCATATGGCTCTCCCTGACCGCCGGTTCATTCGGTAATAAATGCGCTTACCATCCATGGACCCCGGGCCTACCACGGCCGGCGGTTCAACCACTCCAACAGGTCCGATCGACCGTGACAACTCCCTGGTTCCGGTCTGAGTCGGCCTTATTTTCCACTATGCCATTAATGGGCCAAATCATGCCCAATTATTACAAAAGAGGACAAACTCCCTGTCACCTCCCGGGCAACATAAAATCCCTCTATAAAAGGGAGCCTGGGAGGAAAGAGGAGAGGGAGGGACCGAAACACAACAGCACAGATAATTAAGCACCAATATCCTCTTATTCTTCTTCACCCTCTGGCTTGCTCTCTCCACATATTTGCCCCCTCTGACTTAAGCATCGGAGGGCCGGCGCCGGGGAGCCCGGCCACCGGCTTCTTTTTTGCAGGACGGGACAGGACAGGACGCACTCTCCTCTCCGCTCTCTCACACATCCCAGGAGGGCACAGGAGGACGCAGCCGGCCGGCGCACCGCCGTCCGCCCTCCCCGCGGCGGAGCTCCTCCTTCCCCAGCTTCGCGGCGGCCCCCGGGTCCAATTTCCAGCAACAGTTGGCGCTAGAGGAAGGGCCCGAGTTCGCTGCCATGAAGCTAAGAAGCAAAGGGGCTTCCAATGCCTCTCGACGTCCTCCACCCAGTCCTGAGCATTCAGTCCGGAACTCACCACCTCCGGCCGAGTCAACCCCTCAAGTTCGGCCGGAGCAATTTGATGCCCTGGTGCAACAAGTGCAAGCCTTGGCTACCGCTGTCCAAAGCTTGTAACCCAGGGGCGTCCCAACGGCACCGCCTCCTCCGGCTCCAGCTCAACCGGAGCCTCCTACAAGCGGACTTCCCCTTCGAGGTCAGGACTCTCAAGTCCAGGCCTCCCTCTGGAGAGAGCGCCCAGCCAGAGGCTACGGAGGCTAGCCACAGCCTTCAGAAGCTGAGTCGGTTCCAGGGCAACCTGCGCTCGAACGAACCGCTGCAGCGATCCTCCAGAATGATGAACTCGACAAGAAGGTCGAGAAGCTGGAGCGCCAAATCCAGGCACTCCACGGGAGAAAATCAGGACGTGATAACGACTTCGAGTTCACTACGAAGTCACCCTTCTCTCCGGAGATCGAAGATGAACCGGTCCCACTACGGTTCAAGATGCCCCAGGTGGAGCCCTACAACGGCAAGGCTGATCCCCTTGACCACCTGGAGAGTTACCGGGTCTTAATGGCCCTACAAGGAGCCTCGGAGGCCATGATGTGCAAAGCTTTTTCGGCGACACTCCGAGGGCCAGCCCGGCTTTGGTTCACCGGGCTGAAGCCGAGTACTGTCTCTTCCTTTGAGCAGCTCGGCAGACAATTTATTGGCAACTTTGCCGCCTGCCAGCCCCAGCGGCGGACATCCGACTCCCTCCTTGATATCAAACAAAAGGAGGGAGAATCCTTCAAGGAGTACTTGGACCGGTTCACCGCCGCAACATGGGAGGTCCGGGAGCTTGACCAGTCAATCGCCATGTCGGCGTTGAAGACTGGAGCCCGGTCCTACAGATTTCTCTTCTCAATCGAGAAGAATTTCCCCACGGACCTCACCGAAATGTTCGCTCGGGCGCGGAAGTATGCCAAGGCAGAAGAAGCCGTGGCGGTTAGGCGGGGCGGGACCGAGCAGAACCCCAAGAAGAGACGTCGCGAGGAGCGCGGCCAGCCCAGAAGCCCGTCTCCGCGACGAGCTAAAAATCCGCCCCGCTCGTCCACCCCGGTTGAGAGGACCGCCACAGCAGAGGTCACCACTCCGTCCGAGGTTCCCACTGCAGGCCCGTGCACCCGAAGGGAGGTATGAAAAGTATACTCCCCTCAATGCTCCTCGGGCTGAAATCCTCATGGAGATTGAGAGTCGGGATTGCATCCGGCTCCCACCTCCGAAGCCAGACACCAGAATCCGGCGTGATCTCCGGAAGTATTGCCGTTTCCACCGGAATCACGGCCATGATACCGAGGATTGTTATCAGCTCCGAAATGAGATCGAAGCACTCATTCGCCGAGGGGTGCTCGATCGGTTTGTGCAAGGCCGGCATGAAGGGAAGAAGCTAGCCGAAGGAGCAGCACAGCCTGAAGGTTCAAATGCCAACAGGCCCATCGCCGGCGTCATCAACACTATCCGAGGCGGGACCTCGGCTGGGGAAGCCTCAGGGGAAGAAGCCTCCTCGAAGCGCCCGCGCACCTCTGAAGCCATCTCCTTCTCAGATGATGATCTAGAGGGAGTCGAAACTCCCCATGATGATGCCGTGGTCAACTCCATGATCATAAATAAATTTGATGTAAAACGCATCCTGGTTGATAATGGAAGCTCGGCGAATGTTTTGTATTTTGGTGCTTATTGTAAAATGGGGATGACAAAAGAACAGCTACGGAGGATGAATGCTCCGCTAGTTAGATTCACTGGGGATTCAGTCCCAGTAGAGGGCGAGATCGACCTTCTGGTCACAGCCGGGCTCGCCCCTCGTGAAAGTACCGTGGGTATGAGCTTCCTTGTAATACGCCTGCCCTCGGTTTACAACGCCATCCTCGGAAGGCCAGGACTCAACGCCCTCCGAGCAGTGGTCTCAACTCACCACCTGCTGATGCGATTCCCTACCAGCCAGGGAGTCGGTGAAGTTCGAGGGGACCAAATGGTGGCAAGACGATGCTACCTAGCGACCCACGAAGCAAGACAACCAGCCGAGGTGCCCGCCCCAACGACTGACCAGCCCTCAACCGAAGTTATGGAGGCGCGGGTCAACCCCCAGAAAGAGCGGGTAGAGCCTGGTGAGTTGTTAATTCAAGTTCCCTTACGAGAGAACTTTCCCGAGCTAACCGTGCAGGTCGGCTCTGGCCTTGGCGAACACGAGAGGAGTCGCCTCGTCAACTTCCTACGGGACAATATGGATGTCTTCGTATGGTCGCCTGCAGACATGCCAGGGATAGATCCGGAGGTCATGGTCCACCGGCTTCAGGTGAAGCCGACCTGCAAGCCCGTGCGACAAAAGAAGCGAGGCGCCGCCCCTGAATGACAACGAGCAGCAGCCGAGGAGGTCGGCAAGCTCCTTGAAGCCGGCTTCATCCGGGAGATATCCTACCCGGAATGGCTCGCTAATGTGGTCCTCGTCAAGAAAGCCAGCGGGAAGTGGCGTATGTGCGTGGACTACACCGACCTGAATAAAGCCTGCCCGAAGGACAGCTTTCCACTTCCTAGCATCGACCAGCTCGTGGACTCCACCTCGGGTCACGAGCTGCTGGCATTCATGGACGCCTTTTCTGGATACAACCAGATCCGCATGGCGCCAGAAGATGAGGAAAAGACAGCCTTCATCACCGACGGGGGAACCTACTGCTACAAAGTGATGCCATTCGGCTTGAAAAATGCCGGGGCAACTTATCAAAGGCTGGTCAGCCGGATCTTCAGAGACCAAATAGGCCGAAACATGGAGGTCTACGTGGATGACATGCTGGTAAAAAGCAAGGTGGCGCAAGACCACATAGCCGACCTCAATGAAGCATTCTCCACACTCCGGAAGTACCAGATGAAGCTCAACCCAGCCAAATGTGCATTCGAGGTCACCTCCGGCAAATTCCTCGGCTTCATCATTACACAACGAGGAATTGAGGCCAATCCAGAGAAGATCCGAGCCCTCCAAGAGATGACGCCTCTCAGGACAGTCAAAGAGGTACAGCGGCTCACGGGCCGAGTGGCAGCCCTCGGGAGATTCATCTCCCGCTCGGCCGAGTGCTGCCTTCCATTCTTTGCAGCCCTCAAGAAGCCGAAGAACTTTTTGTGGTCGGACGAGTGCCAGCAATCTTTTGAAGAGCTCAAGCACCTACTGGCTTCCCCTCCCCTGCTCATGAAGCCTCAACAGGGTGAGCTCCTCTACTTGTATCTGGCTGTCTCCCCTGTAGCAGTAAGCTCGGTCCTGGTCTGAGAGCAGGGCAAACTCCAGAAGCCAGTATATTATACCAGTCGGGTCTTAAGGGACGCCGAGACCCGATACTCCAAGCTTGAGAAGACCGCCTATGCTTTGGTCATCTCGGCTCGGAGGCTCCGACCCTACTTCCAAGCTCATACAGTGGCTGTGCTGACTGACCAGCCGGTCAAGCAGATCCTGCAGAGATCAGATCGTGTGGGTCGGATCACTAAATGGGCCATTGAGCTCGGAAAATTCGACATCGAGTACCGGCCCAGACCGGCGATCAAAGCACAAGCGCTCGCAGACTTTATAGTCGAGTGCACCATACCGGATGAGGTCGAGCCTGAACCTGAGCCACCGGTGGAGCAGACCCCGAGTTTGACATGGACTTTGCATGTCGATGGCTCTTCAAACTCGGGGGGTAGCGGAGCGGGACTTATCCTCACCAGCCCAGAGGGGGTGGTTGCCGAGCAAGCCTTGCGCCTCGAATTTCCTGCTTCAAATAACATGGCGGAGTATGAGGCACTTGTCGCCGGGCTTAAGCTAGCCAAAGAGCTAGGAGTGAAGGACTTGAAGGCCTTCAGTGATTCTCAGCTCGTCGTCAACCAAATTGTGGGCGGCTTCGAAGCCAGAGACCCGACCATGCAGAAGTATCTTCAGAAGGTACGGGATCTCGTCTCGACCTTGGAATCCTTTCATATTCAACATGTTGCCAGGTCGGAGAACCTAAGGGCCGACCAGCTATCAAAGCTGGCGTCCTCTCGCATGAGCGAGCTTCCCAAAGAGGCAGTACTGGAATATCTCCAAAAGCCCAGCACAGACGAGCCCGAGCAGACCCTCTGCACTGAGTTCGAGCCAAGCTGGATGGATAAGCTCACCAGCTACCTGCAAGACGAAGTCCTCCCCACCGATGAACGAGAGGCTCGCCGAATCAAGCGCTCCGCCACCCGATACATACTATATGAGGGAAGGCTCTATCGGAGATCTTTCACGTCTCCCCTCCTCAGATGCCTCCGCCCAACGGAGGCTGATTACGCCATGCGCGAAGTCCATGAAGGAATCTGTGGAAATCATCTGGGAGGGCGAGCATTGGCCCACAAAATTCTACGCCAAGGATACTATTGGCCGACACTCCAGAAGGATGCTATGGGCTTCGTCCAAAGATGTGACCGGTGCCAAAGGAACGCCAATGTTCAGCGCCGGCCCTCGGCTCCTTTGACTTCTATCAGCTCCCCTTGGCCCTTTGCCCAGTGGGGAATTGACATTCTAGGGCCATTTTCACTGGCCACCGGGCAAAGGAAGTTCCTGGTCGTCTCCATCGACTATTTCATAAAGTGGGTGGAAGCTGAGCCCCTCGCCCAGATCACCGAGCAGAAGATGCGGAATTTCGTCTGGAAGTCCATTATCTGCAGATTCGGGCTTCCCCGCATCCTTATCTCTGACCACGGTCGCCAGTTCGACAACATTCACTTCAGAGAGTTCTGCTCCGAGCTTGGCATTGACCATCGCTTCACCTTGGTCGCGCACCCTCAGACGAACGGAGAAACCGAGGTAACTAACCGTACTATTTTGCAGGGTCTCAAACCCAGGCTCGACAAATCCAAAGGACAATGGGTCGAAGACCTATACAATGTCCTGTGGGCTTACCGGACCACGTTCCGCGTCCCCACCGGCGAGACTCCCTTCAACCTGACATACGGGACGGAGGCTGTCATCCCACTGGAGATTGGGATTCCTTCTCCAAGAGTCGAGCATCACGACGCCAGCTCCAACTCTTTGCAGCTCAGAAGCAACCTTGACCTAGTCGAGGAAACAAGGGAGGCCGCCCGAGTTCGTATGGCGAGGTACCAGCAAAAGACAGCTCAGTACTACAACGCCAGGGTCAAAGCCAAATCTTTCAGACCAGGGGACCTTGTCCTCAGAAGAGCTGAGGCCTTCCGACCAACTGAGCAAGGAAAGCTGGCCCCAAACTGGGAAGGACCATACCGAGTCACGCGCATCCGCCGACCCGGAACTTACAAATTGGAGTCTCTAGATGAGACTCCCATTCCGCGGAGTTGGAACTCTAAAAATCTCCGCGTGTACCACCAGTAGAACCCTAAGGGGTTCCCCATTATTCAACCATTGAATTTTATTCTATGAATTTCATTTCACAATAAACTGATGGTTTGCGTGCTTATTCCGAGCTCACCAATTCTCCCAATTATCTCATGCCATCAGGTTTATTCTTCTTCCCTGACCACGGTTGGGATGCCCCGGTGCCTCGGGATGATGGAGTACCTATGCGGGCTCCCTGAAGATGTTCGTGAGTTCGTGGCGCGCTTTCCACCGGCAACGAGCTCGGCTCGTTCTCCTACCCTGACCACGGTCAGGATGCCCCGCCACAACGAGATGCCCCGATTCGTCGGGATGGCCCGAGACGTCGGGGTGCGGTCTTAAGTGACCGGACGAGCTCGGCTCGTGCTCCATCGACTATTGAGTAGCGGTCCTCTCTGACCGGACGAGCTCGGCTCGTGCTCCATCGACCATTGAGTAGCGGTCCTCTCTGACCGGACGAGCTCGGCTCGTGCTCCATCGACTATTGAGTAGCGGTCCTCTCTGATCGGACGAGCTCGGCTCGTGCTCCATCGACCATTGAGTAGCGGTCCTCTCTGACCGGACGAGCTCGGCTCGTGCTCCATAGACTATTGAGTAGCGGTCCTCTCTGACCGGACGAGCTCGGCTCGTGCTCCATCGACCATTGAGTAGCGGTTCTCTGACCGGACGAGCTCGGCTCGTGCTCCATCGACTATTGAGTAGCGGTCCTCTCTGACCGGACGAGCTCGGCTCGTGCTCCATCGACGATTGAGTAGCGGTCCTCTCTGACCGGACGAGCTCGGCTCGTGCTCCATCGACCATTGAGTAGCGGTTCTCTGACCGGACGAGCTCGGCTCGTGCTCCACCGACTATTGAGTAGCGGTCCTCTCTGACCGGACGAGCTCGGCTCGTGCTCCATCGACTATTGAGTAGCGGTCCTCTCTGACCGGACGAGCTCGGCTCGTGCTCCATCGACTAGAGTAGCGGTCCTCTCTGACCGGACGAGCTCGGCTCGTGCTCCATCGACTATTGAGTAGCGGTCCTCTCTGACCGGACGAGCTCGGCTCGTGCTCCATCGACTAGAGTAGCGGTCCTCTCTGACCGGACGAGCTCGGCTCGTGCTCCATCGACTATTGAGTAGCGGTCCTCTCCGACCGGACGAGCTCGGCTCGTGCTCCATCGACTATTGAGTAGCGGTCCTCTCTGACCGGACGAGCTCGGCTCGTGCTCCATCGACTATTGAGTAGCGGTCCTCTCTGACCTGACGAGCTCGGCTCGTGCTCCTACCCCGACCTCGGCCGGGATGCCTCGAGACGTCGAGATGCCCCGGTTTATCGGGATGCCCCGATGCATTGGGATGCGGTCTTCATTGACCAAGACGAGCTCGGCTCGCTGTCCGTCGGCTTCAGCCGACGAGCTTGGCTCGTTCTCCATCGCCGGATTTCTCTGCCGACGTCCCCAAAGAATGGAGTCCGAGCAGAGAAGCGTCTCCAGTTGCCTCGGCGCAAGGACGCACACGGTACAAGGTACCCATTTAATTAATGCTTCCACATTAATGTCTCTATATTGTCTATTCTATTCTTGGATTTCTCTGCCGACGTCCCCAAAGAATGGAGTCCGAGCAGAGAAGCGTCTCCAGTCGCCTCGGCGCAAGGACGTACACGGTACAAGGTACCCATTTAATTAATGCTTCCACATTAATGTCTCTATATTGTCTATTCTATTCTTGGATTTCTCTGCCGACGTCCCCAAAGAATGGAGTCCGAGCAGAGAAGCATCTCCAGTCGCCTCGGCGCAAGGACGCACACGGTACAAGGTACCCATTTAATTAATGCTTCCACATTAATGTCTCTATATTGTCTATTCTATTCTTGGATTTCTCTGCCGACGTCCCCAAAGAATGGAGTCCGAGCAGAGAAGCGTCTCCAGTCGCCTCGGCGCAAGGACGCACACGGTACAAGGTACCCATTTAATTAATGCTTCCACATTAATGTCTCTATATTGTCTATTCTATTCTTGGATTTCTCTACCGACGTCTCCAAAGAATGGAGTCCGAGCAGAGAAGCGTCTCCAGTCGCCTCGGCGCAAGGACGCACACGGTACAAGGTACCCATTTAATTAATGCTTCCACATTAATGTCTCTATATTGTCTATTCTATTCTTGGATTTCTCTGCCGACGTCCCCAAAGAATGGAGTCCGAGCAGAGAAGCGCCTCCAGTCGCCTCGGCGCAAGGACGCACACGGTACAAGGTACCCATTTATTTAATGTTTTTACGTTATCTATTCTGCTTTTAGATTTCTCTCTGCCGACGTCCTCAAAGAACGGACACCGAGCAGAGGAGCATTTTCAATCGCCTCGGCGTGAAACACTCACGATACCAACAAACTTGGTATAAACGTGTTGAATCCCCATCACGAGCTGACGAGCATTCGACCCATTCGCTGGAAAAGAATCCGACCCGCCCCGGCAATGTGGGGCTCGGACCCAAAGTTTACTAACTTTGCTAAAAAGTTGTCCCAGTGACTGCTTTAGGGCTTGGTCGAAATCTGGGCTAGGCTCGGAAAGACTCTCCGAGCCCAAATCCCTTAAGCACAAGCGTTGCTATACCACTGGTCGAAGGGCCGAGCAATGGAGCTCGGCTAGCCAAACCTAAAACCAAACCCTGTGGCGGGTAAAGCTGAGGCCCTAGGGCCCATGTCCTCGGAACCTAAAATGGATCCAAGCAGAGAAACTTGGACTACAACAGACGAGTTTCCAAAAAAGTATATTCATTTCAAAAAGCCCGTAGGCTGAGTACAAAAATTCGGGTTCGGCCCTTACAAGTATGGGGGACCATCCCGACTTTACAAAAATGACAAAATTACACTCTAAGGCTCGAGCTCGACCACTTCGGCTTCGGCAGTGCCGGGGGCGGCGGGCTCAACAGTCGGGACCTCCTCGGCCTCGACAGCGATAGGAATAGCCACGGAGGCGACCTCGGCAACTTCGGGGACGGCTCCGGCCGCCTCGGCCAGACCTCCCTGGTCGGCCCCCGGAGTTTCTGCCTCCGCCTCCGCCTCCGGCCTTTCGACTCCTGCTCCCGGTCGGAGCAGGTTTACATCAAAATCCGGGAGGAGCCGCCGCAGCTGGTTGCGGAAGTCCCGGAAGCCCTGGATTAGCCCATTCACGCCCTCCTCTGCTAAAAGGTCGCGGAACTCCTCCGACTCGCGAAAAAGCGCCACCGCGCTCTGGGCTTGCTCCCGCCTCGAGCTCCCGAGCCTCATGATAGGTGGCCTTCCGCTCGAGGTCCCTTAGCTCCCGCTCGAGCTCTAAGTGGCGAACGCGGGCATTCCCCACCTCCTGCTCACGGGAGGCCAGCGCTTCCTCGGCTTTGGCCAACCGAGCCTCTGCGGCGCGCAGCTCGGACCTCGCCAGTGCATGCGCGCCCTTCTCCTCATCGAGCTCTGCGGTAAGAGCTCGAACCCCCTCCTCGGATGCTCCAACTTTTTCCTGGAGCACCTGACGTTCGGCCTCGACGGCTTGGTACTTCGCCTCGGCGGCTAGGTACCTCGCCTGGGCCTCGTCATAACCGCGCTGGCACCTCCGGGCTTTCTCCCGGTATTCTTGGACTAGGTGCATCAGCATCTCCGTCTCGTGCAAATGCTGTAAAAGAGACGAAAAGAAAAACATAAGGCGCCACTAGTAGAAAACCTATACAGATTACACAGGTGAAAAATTTTACTTACCCGGACGGCGTTACAGCGGGTCATGTCCATGAAAGCATTGAAGCTCATGGACTGCATCGCGGCCCGGTCGGCTGGGAGCAGCGCGACCCGGAATATCTCACGCGCTACTCGAGGATTTTCGAGGGCTGAATCACCCTCGAATACCGACCAGGTGAGTGCGAGGGGCACCCGTTCTTCCAAGCCCGATGGGCCCGGAAGGCCAGCATCGGCTGGCCTAGGCGGAGCCGACCCCAAGGCTCCCTGATTGCTCCCCAGCTCGGAGCTAGGGGGTTGGGGTCGAACGAGCGGCTGATTTGACCGCCGCACAACTATAGCGGGGCGTGCAAGCACGGGACCCGCGGAACTCCTCCCCTGGTCGGCAACTGAAGCGTCCTGCCGACCAGGAATCTGCGCTAAAGGCGCTGGGCATGGGGGCGCCACCGAGGCTTCTCTGGAGCCCGAGCCCCCGGAATCCGCGCCCTCTCTCCGACCAGCTTCGGGGCGCACGGGCTGAGAAGGGCCCGCCTCGGAGTGAGCGGGGCGAGAAGGACCCGCCTCGGCCACCGCTGCCGCCGGGGGCGCCGGGGGCGCTGGGGTCGCCGAGACCTTCTGTTTCTTCCTCGGCTCGGTGGGCTCGCCCGAGAGCTCGGCTACCCTCTTCTAGAAACGGGCGTAGAGGACTTCGCTTTTTGTCACCATCTTTGCGATATCTGCAAAGGCAAAAAGGATTAGAACATTAAAACAGTAAGGAAATAAAAAGACATCTTGTAACTACTTACCGTGGGGACGCCCCGAGCTCAAGCCCACGTTCACCAAAGCGTCCTCACATATGAGGCCGTTCAGTAAGATGCCGTCCCCGAGACTGCGGATGGCGTCGAGGATCCCCTGCTCACGCGGAGAAAGCTGGGGGGGCCTGTTGATAGACTTAAGCTGGGCCGGTCCCCACCTGGGGTCAAACCCCCCGGACCGTTCAGAGCCAAGGAAGAAGAATTTCTCCTTCCAGCCATGAATGGACGAGGGGGCACCATGAAAGAGTGGCCGACCCGCCCGAAGGGCGATGTAAAGCCACTCCCCGTCTCCCGGATTCGACTTAAAGATAAAAAGTCGCCGGAAAACGTTGACAGAGGTCGGAATCCCCTGCAGTAAACACAGTGACAGGAAGCCCATCACTGTCCTCCAGGCATTCGGAGTGAGTTGCGCCGGAACCAACTGGCATACCGTCAGCAACTCATTCACGAAGCCGTGAAGAGGAAATCGGAGGCCGGCCCAGAGTGATTCCAGGTGCACTCCAATCCGGCCTACCGGAGGATCGGTTATCCGATCCCTTCGCCTGGCGGGCTCCAAACGGAACCCCTGAAGAGGGAAAAACCACTCTTCGGTCATTTCGACCTCCAGGACGCTCATGGTAGATGCAACCTTACTGGGAAGAGAACCCATTGAGAAAAAGAGATTAAAAAGAAAAAGGGGGACCTGGGGAAGACGCCGGAGAAAAGAACTTCGGACTGTGAAAAGCTGGGAGAAGAAAAGCTAGAAGCAGAAGGCAATAGGAAGGGGACGGAGGGCCGGGGGGGAGTTTATATAAACCTCCCCAACGGCCCCGATCGGCAAAAGAAAAGCCGCACCCCGTTGAGATGACCACATGTGTCGGTCCAAAAGACAGAACGACGCATTTAATTAGGGCTAACGTTTCGAACGCCGAAGCGCCCCATCGGATCGTGCGGCCCCATCATGAGCCCACGGCGCGAGGACGCCTCGCAAAAGGTGTCCCAATAATGAGGATTTTCGGGAAAGAAGAGACGCCGCCTATTAAAGGCATTTCGAAGCGTCCGATAATTCAAAATGCGCAATAAATTAAAATTTTCGGAATTCGTAACGGCCCAACTAAAGCTACTTCCCGCGTTCCAGCCGGTAGCCAACTGGAACTCGGAAGTCGAAGGGTAGTGTTGGAGGAAAAACCCCAAGTCATACCGCCACGGAGGCGCTCGGCCAAAAAGCGCCGACCGGAAAGGCGCTCGGCCGAAGAGTGCCGACCAAAGAACACCAACCAGAGGGATGCTCGGCTAGAGAGCGCCGATCTGAAAAGATGCTCGGCCCAAGAGTGCCGACCGGAGTGCCAAGAGGCGCTCGGACCAACCAACGACCAAGTAGGGATGCTCGGCTAGAAAGAGCCGACCAGAGGACGCCGACCAGAAAAGCGCTCGATTAGAAGGCGCTGACCAGAGAGGAAAGCGCGCGGAATAAAGGCGCTCGGCTAGAAAGAGCCGACCAAAGGGCGTCGACCAGGAGCATTAGAAGCGACCCCGCCACAGGGCGCCCCATTGGGCGACCAGCTCGGCTCGGCACCCCTGCCGAGCCGATTGCCTTGACCAGATGTTCAACTCCTACCTAACCCCCTGAGGGACTTGACAACTCCACTACAACCTGCCGCTATCTCCAAGCCGTCAAGGCATAAGATCTCCGCAGGTATTTGGCACGACCTGCCATTAATGCATGAGACCTCCTCAAGTCTCCGATGCGCTCAGTCATTTAATGAACACGGCTCAAGACGATCTCCGGATCACTGAACCATCAAAGCGTATGGCTCTCCCTGACCGCCGGTTCATTCGGTAATAAATGCGCTTACCATCCATGGACCCCGGGCCTACCACGGCCGGCGGTTCAACCACTCCAACAGGTCCGATCGACCGTGACAACTCCCTGGTTCCGGTCTGAGTCGGCCTTATTTTCCACTATGCCATTAATGGGCCAAATCGTGCCCAATTATTACAAAAGAGGACAAACTCCCTGTCACCTCCCGGACAACATAAAATCCCTCTATAAAAGGGAGCCTGGGAGGAAAGAGGAGAGGGAGGGACCGAAACACAACAGCACAGATAATTAAGCACCAATATCCTCTTATTCTTCTTCACCCTCTGGCTTGCTCTCTCCACATATTTGCCCCCTCTGACTTAAGCATCGGAGGGCCGGCGCCGGGGAGCCCGGCCACCGGCTTCTTTTTTGCAGGACGGGACAGGACATGACGCACTCTCCTCTCCGCTCTCTCACACATCCCAGGAGGGCACAGGAGGACGCAGCCGGCCGGCGCACCGCCGTCCGCCCTCCTCGCGGCGGAGCTCCTCCTTCCCCAGCTTCGCGGCGGCCCCCGGGTCCAATTTCCAGCAACACCACTAATCAAAGGTCTCATCCATATATCAAGGCACGTGATAACTAGTTTTAAAATATTTGATTTTTGGTTGTAGCATAGGTTTTACAGCGGACATCCCTTGTGCTGCTTAATATATAGGTCAGAGTAAAATCAAAGGAAAAATTCAAAAGAATAGTCTTCGAGTCGACTCCTGAGGATTTCGAGTCGACTCCAATGTTTACCGAGTCGACTCCGGAGAAGTTTGAGTCGACTCCTAGGAGTCACAGGCAGAAAAGTCAGAGAGCAGTTTTCGGGTCTGAGATTCGAGTCGACTCCAGTGGAACGCGAGTCGACTCCGATGGTTGGTAGGTCGACTCCAAAGAAAGCAAGAGTCGACTCTCAGCGGAACACAAAGAAAAAGTCAGAGAGCATTTTTGGGACTCTGAGATTCGAGTCGACTCCCGCATTGCACGAGTCGACTCCGAGACTCCGCGACCATCAACAGACAGAAAACCAAGTTACTGCCTCTGAGATTCGAGTCGACTCCCAGACAGCTCGAGTCGACTCCAAGACAGCTTCACATCAAAAAGGCAGAAGACCAAGTTTCGCAAACTGAGAGCCGAGTCGACTCCAAGGAAGTTCGAGTCGACTCCAAGACTGGACGAGCAAAAAGACAGAGGATCGGGAGTTCGGGCTCTGAGATTCGAGTCGACTCCCAGGACAGTCGAGTCGACTCGAGAGGACAAAATTCAAAATTGGATCCACGGACTTCAGTGGATGAGCCGACTCCGAAATTGCCAAGTCAGCTCCAGAAGTTGGCGAGTCGACTCCAGGTTAAGACGAGTCGACTCCCAGTCGAGGATGCACCATAATTCAAATTTGGAACAGTGGCCGAGTCGTCTCCAGTAAAGCACGAGTCGACTCCTGCAATAGGCGAGTCGACTCCTGATCGCGCGAGTCGACTCCGATCCCAACGGTAATATTGTCAGGAAGTGCAGACTGTGTCCAACGGCTCTATTTTTGTCTCTAACGGCTAGATTCTTGTTTCCACGCCATCAAAAGCTATAAAAACAAGAGGAGAGCTAGGGGAGAAGGTATGGAAGTGGGAGAGATCATTTAGGAAAGAGATTCCAAAGAGATTACAAGGGAAATCTCCCATAAGCACAAAAGGGCCATTCAAAGTAAAATAGAGAGAAGAAGAGCATCCAAGTGAATCCCAAAGCTTCCTCTCCATCCGTGTGCTGCCTCGGTGATCCTCTACTTCGTGCCAAATCAGAAGAGGGTCAAGTAAAGAAGAAGCCGAGCTCCTTCATCTTCAAAACTCGTTTGAGGGCTTCTCTTTACTCTATTTGTTTATATTGTCATATTTGCTTGTTTAAGAAGCTTTGTTTTGTTTTATACTTTGTTTTAATATCTTGTAACTTGATTCAATCAAGGGATTGAATCAAGGGGTTAAGGTTTGTTGGTGAGCCAAAGGGAAAACCAACTGTGTAAGGTTTGTTGGTGAGCCAAAGGGAAAACCAACTGTGTTAGGTTTGTTGGTGAGCCGAGGGTAAAACCAACGAGTAGGGTTCGATTGTGATCCCGGAAAAACAATCGGAGTGGTTCTAGTCGGTGAGCCTGGGAAAACCGACCGAGTTCGTTGTGCGCTCGTAAAACAACAAGTTGGGTTATGAGCTTGTAAAACAACCGGCTGTAATCGGTAGGATTATAGTGAAATTCCCAAGAGGTCTTGGGGAGTGGATGTAGGTGCTGGGGTGCACCGAACCACTATATGTCCTTTGTGTTTGTAATGCCTCTCGTTATTGTCTAACTAACACACTTACTTACTTAGATAAATTGCTTGCTTAATTCTTATCCGCACATCCTTTAGTTGCAAGCATATTTAATCAAGTCGAAGTCTATACATCAAACCCTTGCTAAGTTTAACTTTCACTGTGCATCTATACAACTTAGCATAGTTAATCAAAAAGTTTTAGAAGTAGCATAAAAGTTTTGAAAGACCCAATTCACCCCCCCCTCTTGGGTTGTATCTACTGGGCAACAAGTGGTATCAGAGCAGGTGCTCTACAGTTTCTTGCCTTGTGTTTGACTAACCGTCAAAGAGCCAAAGATCATGACAACCCCACATAACGTATTACCTGCTGAGGGACTGTCCACAAACAGACCTCCACTGTTTGATGGATCTAACTATATTCAATGGAAAGCTAAAATGAAAATCTTTACTCAATCACAAAACTATGAGCTATGGAATGTCATAACAAATGGCCTACACACACCCACGAAATTAATTGAAAGTATGTTTGATAAAAATTTGGCTGAACTGAATGCTAAGGCTATGAACCTATTATATTGTGCATTAGATAGGAATGAGTTTAATTACATATCTTCTTGCATAACTGCTAAAGATATATGGAATATGCTTGAAGTTAAATATGAATGCCCTAACAAATCTGAAACATCATGTGTAGAAGAAGAGCAGTATCATATTGCAAATTCATGTTTCATGGCACATGAGGTACATGCTGAAACTGAAAGCAATTTTACATTTGATGAACTTCACGATGCCTTTTCTGATTTATATTTAGAATATAAGAAACTTGTTTGTAAGAACAAGAACTTGAGGAAAGAAAATCAAGAACTAAATCAGAAAAACCAACTTCTCACTGAAAGCCATGATAAACTTAAGAAAAATAATGAATTGCTTTCAGAAGATAACAAAAGATTAACTAAAGAAGTTGACACATTAAAACCCGTTGTTGAAAGATTTACTTTGAGCTCTGAAAAGTTGAATCTAATGATAAATAATCAAAGAGCTGAATTTGATAATATTGGATTGGGATGTCAACCTTGGTACACCCAAAAATCTTTCAAGAATATGTTTGTTAAAACAGTTTCTAATCATTTTAAAATAGATTCTTATAATGCTGATAAACAGAAACAAAGGTTATGCAAAATCTCTTCTGTTCCTAAATCTGTACATTACAAATTTGATAAACCTAAAAGGCAAAAACAGAAAACTGAAGGGTTATCTACCACTCATGTTAAATCCATGTTTGTTAAATTTAATAAGAAGATGCAGAAATACACTTCTTGTAGCCCTAAAATCTGCAAGCCGATGGACAAAATAGCTATTAAGAAAATATGGGTTCCAAAAGGAACAATAATAGCTAACCTGCACGGACCCAAAAGAGCTTGGGTTCCTAAGTTGAAAATCTAAATATTTTCTGCAGGTGTGTCTAGCACTCAAGGCTCCAACAAAAGATGTTAAATTGGACATTGGGTGCTCTAGACATATATTAAAGAATGAAACTTAAAATATACTTAAGAAAAGTGACTAAAATGGAAGAAATAATGAAATTAGTAATTCTTGCATCCTCTCATACTGAAATTGTTTTATTAGTTGATTAAAACACATCTTGCAAGTATTAATCATTCTTTTCTTGTGATATAAGTGATATTTCTGATATGAAAAGAAAATATATCCAAATCACTCCATCTTTCTAGATTATGCTTTACTTATAGATGGATAATTTGGTAAATCAATTCTCCTAAGAATAACTCTATGAATTCTCTATATGCTTGACTAAGAGTTTTTATCCATGGCATTATTGTTCATTGATCATAGATATGAAAATGTGTACTTGGTATATCTTTGAATATATGCATTATAAATACTATGATCAAAGAATTCTTTTTGGCATATAAAATTAACTTATGCTAGTATGGACCTAATCTCAAAAGATCTTGTCATTGGTTTACTTAGAATATCTTCTGCAAGGTCAAAGTTTACTATGCATGTTAACTAAGGAAACAAACAAGAATCAATTTCTAAATCTAAAGATGTTGTTTCCATCACTAAGTTTTCACAAGCTTACATTGGATTTGTTTTTGGCAAGTAAAATTAAAGTATTTTCTGCATTTGCTAAATCTTGTGAAAGGGATCAAATGAAAAAGGTTTGCAGACTATGAAAGTAAAAGAAGTATCATGGCATAGTGTTGAAAACCAATTTTGTATTAAGTTGTGCACAGAAAATAATATTGAATACAATTATTTCTGCACCAAAGAACACCATAAGTAAAATAGGGTTAATAGAATCCTTGAAGAAATGAAAAAGGCAATGTTGTACGATAGTCATTTAAAAGCTATCATCATTGCTTGTCATATATATGGTTTCTATTAGGTCTATTTTTGATGAAAACTCCATTTGATCTTCTGAAAAATAGAAAATGAACTACTGCATATCTTTCATATTTTTCAGTCGTACACGTTATACTTGATATATTCTTATGAAAATAATGCCAAATCTGATAAAGATATTTCTATCCTTGGATATCATTCATCAAGCAATGCATATAGAATATTCAATGAAAAGATTCTAGTTAAAGAAATATCAATTCAGTTTATTCTTTATGAGACTAATGATTCATTATCAAGATACTAAAATCAAATTATATATGGATATGTTTAATCTTTTACATATGACAATCTGAAAACTTGTTAATAATTAGAACCAAATTGAGTTTTCAGAAATGCACTTAATGAAGAAAAATTGGTGACTACTAAAAGATTCAATCAAGAAAAGGTGAATTAGATGTTGATAAAATTCTTGCATGATTAGAAGTAAAGATCACCATTATCATTTGCTTGCTTTATGAGCTTTATATTCTGTCAAATGAATGTGTAGAATATACGTCTATGTGGTTATTTCATTAAAAAAATCTATGTAAAATAACCACCTTATTTGAAAACACTCATTACCAATATGATAAAGCAATATGTGATTTGGAACAAGCATCAAAAGCATGATAGAATAATTATTTCATCATACACCTAATAAACCAGATTGTGTGATCATTATGTGCCCTTATGCAAGACTTCAATCTAACTCTAATGAATCATAATTTATTGATAACAAATGAATCATAATCTGAATTTTGATAGAAACAATTGTTTAAGGCAATTTGATCAAAACTTAGCTAGCATGCCTTATTGATAATTATCTTAAGCAAATAGAATCTAAGCTAAATTGATGTTGAAAATAAGAAATTAATTTGACCTTGATGAATCTTCCTATTGCTTTACATGCTTGTCCTTGAACAGTCTTGGTTAATGAAACTATCTCTTTAGTTCAAGTGACATATGTTTGCTTATGTTTAGGCAATCTCTTGAGTAAAGTGACTCAACATTCAATTATTATCATATCTTAGGTTGAGTTACCTAGTTAAGAAATATGCTATATGAATGTTTTGTATCTTGAAGAAACTAATAACTTTCTTTCAAGAAAGAAAAGAATTTTGTTAATAATGCAGGATCCTTGAGCAAGAAAATGAGAGATTTCAACTTGAAGGACACCTCCACATAAGATACAACAAACATTCAAATGCAAACAAGAGAAAGGATCTTCTTCAGCCAAAAGTTCACACGTAAGAAATCTAGTTTGGCTTGAAGAATATATATAATGAATAGGTAATTTTAGATACCTTTCTCACAAATTAATTGAGCAAAGTCAATAACTTAAATCTTATGATGGCATGATTAAATTCTTTAATTATTAATTTTTGATATCATGTCTATATGTGTATTGACTGACTTATACTTTTAGAAACTGTTTCATGGTTTGCCCAAACTAAATGATTTCTTAGCCTATATCATAACCATGAAATACACAAGTATATGCTTAAAATTTTGGATGTAAAATAACTTGTGAGAAGTTATGAATCCATGAGCATAATGAAAATGTTGTTTGCATGATATACATATATATGATACATAAGATTAATTCTTTATTCTGCTCTTTCATGTAAATTACTTGAGAATAACAAAATGAAAGAGAGATAAAGAAAAGAAAATGAACATTATTCAAGAGAAGTAAAGATCTAAGTAAAAGGCAAATACTTCAATCTTAAGGAAAAGCAAAACAAGCATAATATATTCGGCACATCTGGAAGGAATAAAATCCATAATTAATTACACTTAAACAGGGAGAGTTTGAAGTAAACATTTTAACCTTTCTATATTGCTCATCATAGGGATGGTGCCAATGGGGAGGCTAGTGGTAGTACCCGGCACTATTTGACCCAACTATTCGGTGTAGGGCATATTAGGGACGGCACAAGAGGGAGGCTAGTGGTAGTACTTCATGCCCCTTCCCAACTCCACCGGATAGGGAGCAAATAGAGTATAGAGCATAAGAAAGTTATAAATGAAAGACAAAGTAAATGAAAGTATATAAGAAGAATCAAGTCAAATTTTTTAATCACTTGAAAACACACTTTAAGGATGAAATCAGTGCAAAATTATATTTAAATAGGGGGAGTTTATTTGAAAAAGAATTGATTTTGATCCTTAACATTCTTACTCTTAATATTCTAATGCATGACTTAACACATAATATATTTTGCCTATGGCATGATGCTTTAAATTATGGATTCTCAATATTTTGTAATGCTTCATGCTTGAACAATTTGATTGATTGTTTGAAATACTACATAAAATTTTGTTTGGTAAGAAAATTCAGATTTGTCATTCACAATCATCGTTAAAATGTGAAAGTTGAAATGAGAAGAGAAAGATATCTCTATTTAGGCAAAATGAATTGATCTTGATCTATCTTTCTACTTGCCTAACTTTGATACATAATATCCTAATACTTGTTAAAATATCCTCCATTTTGTATCGAAACTCAATACTAAATACAAAGATTCTGAAAGTGCTCTAATGTTATTGAAATATGTGTTTTCAATCTTAGTAATTTAAGATGAGCTACAAAGTAGAAGCTACATATCTCAAATTTTGAGAGCCTTCTTGGAAATTCTTATGAAAATTCAGAATCTGATTTTGTATAAAAGCTTAAACTCAATATGATTTCTAAATAAAATCTTAATTTAAGAAAAACAGAATTAATTTTGATGCCTTGTCTGATTGCTCCGATACGCATCCGAAACATATCTTTTCATATCATTAAAATCTACTAATATTGGTCTAAATGATCAATGATCTTGATTGCAAGCAAATATTTTTTAAATATATAATTTTATTTTGATATTAAAAAGATTTATTGTGCTTCATGTATACATTGCTGAAAAACTATAATTAAGAAATTGAGTTCTATAAATATATATACTTCAATGATCATCTATATGTTTTTCTCTCCTACATTATTAAAGACAGAATAGAGTGCATGATCTTAAAGCAAGAAATATTTCAGCTCACTCGAATGATTCTAAAAGAAAGAAAATGTAAATGCCTTTGAAAGAAACTGAGCTTCAAATGAATCATTTTCTGATTAATATTTCTATACATTTTTCTCTAAGATTAGGAGAAAGCATAACTTGTTCTTAAAGGATTAGAAAGAGTGATTACTATAAATTTTGAATAATTCTAGATCACTCTACATTCTTGATATCATAAAGTTTCAGGTTTATTCACGTTTAACATTAAAATCTGAAATTCAACAAAAGAAAAGAATGATTAAAGAAGTATGCATCTTTTGAGAGGGAGCTTTAGATATCTTATCCTAAAGTTACTTCAATTTGAAGCATACCTTGTTTTTTATGGATTGATTTTGATGAACCTCCTTATATTGCAAGACATGCTTTAATTACCTTGAGATGAATTCTATAAAGGTTGTCTTATCTCAAACATTGAGTCTTATGAAAATAAGCTGAAACTTATGAAAATTTTTTTTTGAGATTGACAATTTTACTGAACATTATCTTCAAAATTCTAAACTCTTAAATGGAATGATCAATTGAGGGGGAGAAAGAAAATCTCAGAAGGAGAGATCTTATGGAACTTGTTACGGGGGAACTTAGCCGCCACGCCCCACGTGACCGGCACGCGCACCCAGGAAGACTACGGCAGTCCCTTGATCCAGTAATCCGACCCCGAGTCGGATATCTTCGGCTCCGCAGCCTGACCCCGAGTCGGCTGCCCCTTGATCCAGCTGTCCGACCCCAAGTCGGATATCTTCGGCTTCGCAGCCCGACCCCGAGTCGGCTGCCCCTTGATCCAGCAGTCCGACCCCGAGTCGGATGTCTTCGGCTTCGCAGCCCGACCCCGAGTCGGCTGCCCCTTGATCCAGCAGTCCGACCCCGAGTCGGTAATCTCTCGACAACGACAGGCTGTTCCCCTGAAGCACGCCGCGGCCCTCTGCTCCACTACTCCCTGCAACGGTCGTATCCGGCGCTGCTCCACGATCCCCTGTAACAGCCGTACAAAGCGGAGCTCCACTACGCCCTGTCATGGCCGTACCCAGCGCTGCCCCACGACGCCCTGTAACGGCCATGTCAGTGGCAGCTCCATCGTGCTACACGATGACCAACCCCCCAGAAGGACCCCCCAGCCTGGTATATATGCGGCTGGGGGGAGAAGGGGGGAGGTAAGAAAAAGGTTTTCCAGAGCATTCTCTTACCTGCTACTGCTATCTCTCCTTCTCTTTCAATCCTCTCTGACTTGATCGTCGGAGGGCCCCCACTACCCCAGTGGTGGTGCGAGGCTTGCTTGCAGGTTTCCCGGTGGAAGGTGGAGCGCAACCAACCCAACTCCAAGGGAACCCCGTTCACACCGCTGTGCCAATCGTTCTCGGTTTGGACCACCAGCAACAGTTGGCGCTAGAGGAAAGGACGGATCTCAGAGCGATCGTAATGGCACGGCGAGGTGGTCGTGGAGCTTCCAACGCTTCCGGTCGCGGGGCCTCTCGCGCCTCCGGCCGGGAGGCCGCTGCATCTCCAACGCGCTCTCAGCAACACTCCACCGCCCCACCGCCTATTCAGACGGTCGAAGCCGCTCAGTTCGACCAGCTAGCCCAGCAGGTTCGCACCCTCGCGGAGGCGGTGCAGAATCTGCAGGGTGTGATGTCCCGGGCGCCGCAGCGGGCTCAGAAGCCGCTGCTGCCTGAGCGTTCGCCTGCTCTCCTCAACCCGCGCTCCTTCCTCTCCCATGGGGAGGAGCGCCGGCGCGAGGAGGATTCTCGAGCGCGTTCCATTCTGCCGGGACCTTCTCATCGGAGCTGCGCGGGGTACGAGAGGCGGACCCGGGCGCATTCCCAGACCCCCCAGTCCTCGAGGAACCCGCGCTCCAGTCGGTCTCCCTCCTGCCGCTCCTTGTCTCCCGCCCACCGGTCGCGCTCCCTGGACCGGCAGGTGGACGATCTCCACCGACAACTCCAGGTCCTGAAGGGCCATTCCAAAGATCCTTTCGCCGACTTGGAGATCTCCTCCCAGCCGGCGCTAGCCTCGAGGATCCTGCGGACCCCGAATCCGCCGGGGTTCAAGATGCCGGCGATCGAGCCCTATAACGGGGCAGCGGACCCGCGGGATCACGTCGAGAGTTTCAGGACCCTTATGCTCCTCCACGGAGCATCAGATCCTCTCCTCTGCAAGGCTTTCCCAGCAACCCTCCGTGGCCCGGCAAGGGCGTGGTTCGCCGGCCTGGAGGCTAACTCAATCCAGTCCTTCGACCAGTTCACTCGCCTCTTCATCACTCATTTCGCCGTCAGTAGCCGGCGGCGACTGGTCTCCGACTCCCTCTTTGATGTTCGGCAAAACGAGGGAGAAAGCCTGCGGGATTATCTCACCCGCTTCAACAAGGCTACGCTGGAGGTCCGGAACCTAAGCCAGGAGGTAGCTCTTTCAGCCCTGAAGCGCGGCTTCCGGAAGGGCAGACTCACCTTCTCCCTGGACAAACGCCTGCCGAGGAGCTTCCCGGAGCTGTTGTCCCGGGCGAACCAGTATGCGGACGCCGAAGAGGCGGCCGCCCACCGGAGCAAGGAGGCCGTCGAGATCCCTCCAAAGCTTGGGAAGAAAAGGCGAAAAGAGGCACGCCAGAGGAGGAGCCCGACGCCCCAGCGTCGGCGCAGAAGCCCGTCGCCGGCGAGGAACCACGGCGCCCCACGCCCTCGTTCTCCGCCCCGACGTTTCAACCGGTACACCCCTCTCCTGACTCCCCGGGCCCAGATCCTTATGGAGATCAAGGGGCGGGAGGACCTCCCGGCCCCGAGACAGATGCGGAAGATCCCTGGGAGGAGGCCCTCCCGGGCGTACTGTGAGTACCACCGGGACCACGGCCACGACACCGAAGACTGCTTCCAGCTTCGGGACGAGATCGAGGCTCTCATCCGCCGGGGGCGTCTCGGACGATATGTGAACGACCGACGTCCCCCCGCGGACCCGCGTCCAGCCGACCCGGCTCCTCCGGAGCCTCGGGAGCAGAATCGACCCGTTGCGGGCGTGATCCACACTATCACTGGGGGCTGCTCACGGCCCGTGAGGAACGCAGGGGGCTCGGCGGAAGCGTCAGGGACGGCCATCGTAAAGAGGCAGAGGGTCGATAATGTAATCACCTTTTCTGATGAGGATGTAAAGGGGGTTCAGACTCCCCACGATGATGCCATGGTGATCTCCCTCACTATGGCAAACTATGATGTAAGGCGTGTTCTTGTTGATAGTGGAAGCTCAGCTGATATTTTGTTTTACGAGGCCTTCCAAAAAATGAGCTTGACCAGACAATTGTTGCATAAAACATCCACCCCCCTCATCGGATTCACTGGTGACGCTGTCCCGGCCGAAGGAGTCGTTGAGCTGCCTGTGACTGCGGGCGTTGCACCCGCAGAAGCCATGGTGCGACTCGGGTTCTTGGTCGTCCGTCTTCCCTCGGCCTACAACGCTATCCTTGGACGACCTGGACTGAACGCCCTTCGTGCGGTGGTCTCTACGTACCACTTGCTCATGCGGTTCCCCATGGCGGCTGGGATCGGAGAGGTCCGAGGTGACCAACCGACCGCACGGCAATGTTTCCTAGCGACTCTCAAAGGGAAGAAGCCCGTGGAAGCCCTAAGCGTCGAGTCCCTTGATGCCAGAGACGAGGTGGCCTTGCGGCAGGGGGAGCCAGCCGAGGGTGTGGTCGAAGTTCCCCTCGAGGAAGGCCGCCCAGACCGGACGGTCCGGGTCGGCGCCAATCTCGACTCGAGAGCTCGGGCTCGGTTGGTGGAATTCCTCCGAGCCAATGCCGATGTATTTGCCTGGTCGGCGGCCGATGTACCCGGGATCGACCCGAAGGTCATTTCTCACGCCCTCAACGTCGACCCGACCCACCGACCAGTAAAGCAAAAGAAGAGACACTGTGCCCCGGATCGGATCCGGGTGGTCGACCAGGAGGTAGACAAGCTCTTGGAGGCAGGATTCATAAGGGAGGTGAGTTACCCCGAGTGGCTGGCAAATGTCGTACTTGTCCGGAAGGCGAGCGGGAAGTGGAGGATGTGCGTCGACTACACCGACCTGAACAAGGCATGCCCCAAGGATAGCTTTCCGCTTCCGCGGATAGACCAACTGGTCGACGCGACTTCCGGATATCAGCTGCTGTCTTTCATGGACGCCTTCTCCGGCTACAACCAGATAATGATGGCCCCTCAAGACGAGGAGAAAACTGCTTTTATAACAGACCGGGGGCTGTACTGCTACAAGGTGATGCCTTTCGGTCTGAAGAATGCTGGCGCCACTTACCAGCGCCTCGTCAACAAAATCTTTAAAGAGCAAATCGGCCGGAACATGGAGGTGTACGTGGACGATATGCTGGTGAAGAGCCGCCATGCAGATCAGCACATCGCGGACCTGGAGGAGACTTTCACCACCTTGCGGAAGTTTCGCATGAAGCTGAACCCAGCGAAGTGCGCCTTCGGCGCTTCGGCCGGGAGGTTCCTTGGTTTCATTGTCAACCAGCGGGGTATCGAAGCAAACCCGGACAAAATCAAGGCTATCCAAGGTATGTCCCCCCCGACCAGAGTGAAGGAGGTTCAGGAGCTCGCTGGAAGGGTTGCCGCGCTCGGACGATTTGTGGCAAAATCGGCCGAACGCTGCCAACCATTCTTCAAGGTGTTGAAACGTCCGAAAGACTTCCTCTGGACGGCCGAATGTCAAGCAGCGTTCGACCAACTCAAGGAATATCTGGCGTCTCCTCCCCTGCTGTCCAAGCCGCAAGAAGGGGAGATGCTCTACCTCTATCTGGCGGTCTCCCCAACCGCGGTTAGTGCGGTGCTGGTTCGAGAAGAGGCAAAGCTCCAGAAGCCCGTGTACTACATCAGCCGGGTCCTACGGGATGCCGAGACGCGGTACACGAAGGCTGAAAAGATCGCCTTCGCGCTGCTGACCGCGACCAGGAGGCTTCGCCCCTATTTTCAGGCCCATTCGGTCACTCTCTTAACCGACCAACCATTACGACAGATCCTCAGCAACCCCAAGAATGCGGGACGGCTGGTGAAGTGGGCAGTAGAACTCGGTGAGTTCGACATCCGCTACCAGCCTCGACCCGCCATCAAGGCCCAGGTGCTCGCGGACTTCCTCGCTGAGTGCACGGTGCAGGAGGCGGAACCTAGACCGCCAGAAACGCCCAGCCTCGACCTCCCGATCTGGACGCTTCACATCGATGGGTCGTCGAACCCCGAAGGAGGAGGGGCCGGGCTGGTCCTTACCAGTCCTGATGGAGTGATAGCCGAGTATGCCTTGAGGTTTGGATTTCCAGTGACCAACAACGAGGCGGAGTACGAGGCCCTAGTCGCGGGACTCAAACTCACCAAGGAGCTCGGCATCCGGCGTCTGAAGGTCTTCACCGACTCCCAGCTGGTGGTCGGGCAGGTCCGTGGGGAGTTCGAGGCCCGGAGCCCGACCATGCAGAACTACGTCCGGAAGGTGCAAGCGCTCATTCCCGACCTCGGCAGCGTCGACTTCCAGCAGGTCCCCAGAAGCGAAAACGCCAGGGCCGACAGGTTGTCCCGCTTGGTGGGCGTAGAGGCGCACAACTTGTCGAGGGCGATCTACCTAGAGACCCTGGATGCGCCGAGCATCGACGAGGCTGGAGCGGTGATGGCGATTGATTCGGAGCCGTCTTGGATGGATCCGCTCGTCGCCTACCTCGCCGAAGGGATCCTCCCTGAAGACGAAGAGCAAGCTCGGCGACTTGTCAAGAAGTCCGCCCACTACGTACTCTATGAAGGGAGGCTGTATCGGACCTCGTTCACCGCCCCCCTTTTAAGATGCCTCCGCCCCTCGGAGGCGGTCTACGTCCTCGGCGAAGTCCACGAGGGCATCTGCGGATCGCACTTGGGGGCTAGGTCCTTAGCGCACAAGATCATGAGGCAAGGCTATTATTGGCCTACCTTGTTGGAGGACTCGAAGGATCACGTGCGGAAATGCGACGCCTGCCAGCGCCACGCCAACGTCCAGAGAGTCCCTTCTGTCCCCTTGGCCCCGATCACCGCACCCTGGCCCTTCGCACAGTGGGGAATGGATATCCTCGGACCATTCCCCGTCGCTTCAGCCCAGCGGAAATTTTTGATTGTTGCAATCGACTACTTCACCAAGTGGGTAGAAGCAGAGCCGCTGGCCACTATCACGGAGGCGCAAGTCCGGAAGTTCGTGAAGAAGAACATCATTGTCCGATTTGGGGTACCTCGGGTCCTCATCTCGGATAATGGTCGACAGTTCGACAACAAGCATTTCCGTGACTTCTGCGAGGAGTTCGGGATCGAGCATCGGTTCACATCTGTGTCGCATCCCCAAACCAACGGTGAGGCCGAGGTCACAAATCGGACGATCCTCCAAGGAATTAAGGCGCGAATCGGTCGGACAGGGCAAGCTTGGGTTGAAGAACTCGAGAATGTCCTTTGGGCGTATCGGACCACGCATCGGACCCCTACCGGGGAGACGCCATTCAGCCTAACCTATGGCACGGAAGCGGTCGTCCCCGTGGAGCTCGGACTCCCCTCACCTCGGGTGGCCGCGCACCGACTCGAGGTCAATTCGGAGCAGCTCCGAGGGAACCTGGACCTCTTGGAAGAAGCAAGGAAAATGGCGCAGGTTCGGATGGCGATGTATCAGCGGAGGGTGGCCCGATATTATAACTCCAAGGTCCGACCGAAACTTTTCAGAATCGGAGATCTGGTGCTAAGGCGAGCCAAAGCATCTCAACCCGCGGAAGGTGGGAAGCTGGCGCCGAATTGGGAAGGCCCGTATAGGGTTCGCTGGGTAAACCGACCTGGCTCCTACCAGTTGGAGGCCCTAGATGGTCGAGAAATTCCAAGGAGCTGGAATTCCGCTAACCTGCGGGTGTATTACCAGTAGAACGACAAAACCAGGAAGACAGTTCGAAGAATGTACAACTCTTTTCATTTCAATAATTCTTGGTTACAACGGTGTGTTCGTGTGATTACAAAAAATTCCCAGGGGGGAATTAGGGAGTAAAGAAAGCAAGGAAGAGGTGGAGACTCTGTAGAGCTGAAGATCTGGGATCCCGAACCCTCCATCCGAAGCAGCTGCAATCCCGCCGGGCGTGGGTGCTTCTCTCCGGAGGCGCCATGGACGCCTCACGCAAAAAGACGAAGAGCCAGCGCGGACGAAGAAGAAGTGGACGAAGAAGAAGTTCCCGCTGCCTCCAGAGGAACGCCACCTCCAAGGGATATCCCGGTCCTCCCCAGGTTAGGGGAGAGAAGGAATACAAGGGAAGAAGAGCGCGAGGAGGCGCGATCCCGGATGGAGTGTCTGGCGCAGAGCTCAATCGGGAGGGGGGACTGAAAGGAGGGGGGATGTGATCCCGGATGAAACGCCTAGAGCGGAGTTCCGCCGGGGAGAACCTCCTTGTTGATCCCAGATGAAACGGCTAGTTGGCGGAAGTCGCGAGGGGCGCGCCTCCCGTTCCTCCAGCAGGGGTTTCCCAGCCACACGCCGGAGAGGAGGTCCACGATCCATGGCAACCTGAATACCTTCGGCTTGGCAGACTCCACCGCACCTGCACTTATATTTATAGCCAAACTGAGGCCCCCCGGTCGTTCCGATGCGGGTGGCTCCAATAAAGGCGGGCGCACCGAATCCGGAGCCGTTCCGGCTCTCGAGGCGTATCCTCCCACGATCTCCTAAGCGTCGTTCTCCTTAATTGCATTCTTTGTGCAGGACACTCCGGGCGGCATGTATCCCTCGGTCCACGTATCTCCGCTCGCGCCCAGGTCGCATCCGCCTCGAAGAACGCGTGTATCGCGGCCGCTTAACTGACACTCCTTGCAAGCAGCAACTGGCGGTCCGATTTTCCAGGTAACGTTTCAATTAGCATTTAATGCCCTTCTGGTGTTCTCCAGGCGACGCTTGGAGAGGAGGAGAAACACGATCGTAGCTGGACACGGAGAAATCCCGTCGAGTGGCAAGCGACAGGCGCGTAGCCAACGAGCGGAATTTTCCGAGGCTCGGCCCTCGGATGCCAGGCTAACCCGATGACCATCCCGGGAGCAGACTAGCCTGAAGCCCCGACCGGTCGCCTCGGCTTGCGCCAGCCTTGGCCGACCAACGAGCGGAATTTCCCGAGGCTCGGCCCTCGGATGCCAGGCTAACCCGATGATCATCCCGGGAGCAGACTAGCCTGAAGCCCCGACCGGTCGCCTCGGCTTGCGCCAGCCTTGGCCGACCAACGAGCGGAATTTTTCTGAGGCCTAACAACCCTCAGATGCCAGGCTAACCCGATGATCATCCCGGGAGCAGACTAGCCTGAAGCCCCGACCGGTCGCCTCGGCTTGCGCCAGCCTTGGCCGACCAACGAGCGGAATTTCCCTGAGGCCTAACAACCCTCAGATGCCAGGCTAACCCGATGACTATCCCGGGAGCAGACTAGCCTGAAGCCCCGACCGGTCGCCTCGGCTAGCGCCAGCCTTGGCCGACCAACGAGCGGAATTTTCCGAGGCTCGGCCCTCGGATGCCAGGCTAACCCGATGATCATCCCGGGAGCAGACTAGCCTGAAGCCCCAACCGGTCGCCTCGGCTAGCGCCAGCCTTGGCCGACCAACGAGCGGAATTTCCCGAGGCTCGGCCCTCGGATGCCAGGCTAACCCGATGATCATCCCGGGAGCAGACTAGCCTGAAGCCCCGACCGGTCGCCTCGGCTTGCGCCAGCCGTGGCCGACCAACGAGCGGAATTTTCCGAGGCTCGGCCCTCGGATGCCAGGCTAACCCGATGATCATTCCGGGAGCAGACTAGCCTGAAGCCCCGACCGGTCGTCTCGGCTTGCGCCAGTCTTGGCCGACCAACGAGCGGAATTTCCCGAGGCTCGGCCCTCGGATGCCAGGCTAACCCGATGATCATCCCGGGAGCAGACTAGCCTGAAGCCCCGACCGGTCGCCTCGGCTTGCGCCAGCCTTGGCCGACCAACGAGCGAAATTTTCCGAGGCTCGGCCCTCGGATGCCAGGCTAACCCGATGATCATCCCGGGAGCAGACTAGCCTGAAGCCCCGACCGGTCGCCTCGGCTTGCGCCAGCCTTGGCCGACCAACGAGCGGAATTTCCTGAGGCCTAACCCTCGGATGCCTGGCTTAGCGCCGGAAGAATTTCCTGAGGCCTAACCCTCGGATGCCTGGCCTAGCGCCGGACGAATTTCCTGAGGCCTAACCCTCGGATGCCTGGCTTAGCGCC
The DNA here is from genome assembly GCF_051530095.1 of Phoenix dactylifera. Taxonomy (NCBI): domain Eukaryota; kingdom Viridiplantae; phylum Streptophyta; class Magnoliopsida; order Arecales; family Arecaceae; genus Phoenix; species Phoenix dactylifera. Next base: position 58,262,953 of record NC_143191.1, read on the forward strand.
GGAAGAATTTTCTGAGGCCTAACCCTCGGATGCCTGGCCTAGCGCCGGAAGAATTTTCTGAGGCCTAACCCTCGGATGCCTGGCCTAGCGCCGGACGAATTTCCTGAGGCCTAACCCTCGGATGCCTGGCTTAGCGCCGGAAGAATTTCCTGAGGCCTAACCCTCGGATGCCTGGCTTAGCGCCGGAAGAATTTCCTGAGGCCTAACCCTCGGATGCCTGGCCTAGCGCCGGACGAATTTCCTGAGGCCTAACCCTCGGATGCCTGGCTTAGCGCCGGAAGAATTTTCTGAGGCCTAACCCTCGGATGCCTGGCCTAGCGCCGGACGAATTTCCTGAGGCCTAACCCTCGGATGCCTGGCTTAGCGCCGGAAGAATTTCCTGAGGACTAACCCTCGGATGCCTGGCCTAGCGTCGGAAGAATTTCCTGAGGCCTAACCCTCGGATGCCTGGCTTAGCGCCGGAAGAATTTCCTGAGGCCTAACCCTCGGATGCCTGGCTTAGCGCCGGAAGAATCTCCTGAGGCCTAACCCTCGGATGCCTGGCCTAGCGCCGGAAGAACTTCGAGAGTCAGGAGTCGGCGAGACGCTACCAAGAGTTAAAAAGAGGAAGGACGAAAGTGAAATGAAGAAACACTCTGTTTGTATTAACTTTCATTGCTTCAGGGCCGAGACCCATACAACATGGCAAAACGCCAACATACAAAGAAAAGATCAAAGAAAAGTACAGAGGGTCAGCTTGGAGGAGCCCCTGGGTCGGAAACGTCGGGCACGTCCGCAAGGGATAGGGAGGCGGCAGGAGAATCAGCAGGCAATAGCGCCGGAGGGGAGTCGAGGAGGAAGACCCCACTCAGGTCAATCCCGGGGTATTTAGCCGACACCCTTGCCAAGCCTTCATCGAAGCCTAAGACAAAGGAGTCGGACCCCGCGTCCGACATGTCACGGACGAACTCGTCGGACTGACGATAAGCCTGTACCGCCTCCGACATGTCACGGGTGAATTCGGCGGACTGACGATAGGCCTGTACCGCCAGACGCCCGATTTCCGCGCTCTTCTCGGCCAGTGCTGCCTCTGCTCGCTCCGTAATCTGAGCCTTTGCCTCCATGACCTTCGCCACAATCCGGTCGTCCACCTCGGAGGAGACCCTCAGCAGATCAGCCCGAGCCTCCTTGTGCTTCGCCTCGGCAGCAATGCGAGCAGCCTCAGCCTCTTCCAGGCGCGAACGAAGCTCCTGGTCGCTCGCGCGGGACCCCTCCAAGGCCGACTCCAATTCGCCCAGCTTGGCTTCAAGAGACCGGGTTCGGTTGCGGGCGTTGTCGGCTGACTGCTGGGCCTTCTCCCACCTCTCCCGGAAGTCGGCAGCCTTCCGGGACTGCTTTTTAGCCCGCTCCTCCGCCTTCCTGATCTCGCCCTCGAGACTCGAGGCGACCTTGAGTTGCTCTTGAGTCTCCAACAGTTGCCTCTCGAGGGCAGCGAAACCGAGTACCCGCTCTTCAGCCACCTGGAGCCTCGTCTCGAGGTCCCCGGTCGTCCTCCCCGCCGTAGCTTGGCCTCCCTCCTCTACAGCCTTCAGTTGGCTCTCGGCCCTCGCCAGAAGCCTCGCCTGTTCCTCGTGGCTCTCCTCCAGACGGATCATGTACTGGGCGAGCTAAGAAACAGAAAAAATGAGGGCGTCAGGCGGGGATCATCAATAGAGCCTATAAATGACGAAAGCGACCAAAAGGACACTCACCGACATGAGACAGACGCAGCTGGCAGCTCCGACGTCAGGGATCCCCATCTGCCGGACCCGCCTACGGTCGCTCTCCAGCAGCACCGTCTCGATGAGGTTTCGGGCGCCGGTGAAAGTGAAGGCTGACCCAGACTTCGCCCCGGAGCCGGACGGTGGTTCTGCAGCCTTACCCTTACCCATCGCTTGGGGAAGAGCCATGCTGACCGTGCTCGGGGCGGGGGCCGCTCCAGGAATCGACAGGGTCCCGCTCGGCCGGGGCCTCGGCGCGCCCCTCCTTCTCGTATCGTCCGAAGCCGACCGAGTCGAAGGCCGGGCTGGGGATCGATCGCGTCCGACCCGGCCGTCTCGGGCGCGCCCGGGTGACACCTCCGGAGAAGCAGTAGTCTCATCACCAGAGGGCCGATGCGGTGTCAATTGTCGGTCTGAGCCCGCAGCGTCCCCCTGATCGTTGGGCCCTGAGCCGTCTGTCGGCATCGGAGTCGCCTGCTGGCGGGACTTCTTCGCCGGGGGGACCCCGCTCGGAGGAGTCCGTTTCTTCTTCCGGACCGCTTCCAGTAGGGACACCCTACTGACAGCCTTTGCCTTGTCCGACCGCATGACGTCGCCGATTTCTGCAAAAAGGACGGGGTGGTTAGAAACTGAGAAACTGATGGAAGGAAGAAACGAAAGAGGAGAAAAGAGCTGAAAAAGAAGAAGCGGTGGCAGGCTCACGGTCGACGGGCATCGAGCTCAGACCGACGTTCACCAAAGTATCCTCGGAAATAAGACGAGCCACCGGGGGGAGCCGGCCCTCGGCGACCAACCCCTTCAAGACGGCGACGCCATTGGATTCCTCCCTCGACAACCTCGATAGGCCAATCGGGGACTTCATCGGCGTCTCCCAGGTTGCCCCGATTCCCCAAGAGGGATCTACGTCGATGAAGAAGAAACGCTCCTTCCAGCCATGAATGGAGGAAGGAGCCTCCTTGACGAGGCCGCACCCTCGCCGCGCCGCAAAGCACCACCACCCTCTGTCCTGGGGGTGGCCGTTCAGGCCGTAGCATTCCCAAAAGACATTCAGGGTGGCGGGGACCTCGTGCATGCGGCAGAGAACCTGGAAGGCCGTCAGGGCGCGCCATGAGTTCGGCACCAGTTGCGTTGGCGCCACTCTTAAACCCCGAAGCACCTGCACGACTAAGTCCGAGGGGGGAAAGCGGAACCCGGCCTGGAGGATGCCCTCATTGATGGCGACCTTCCCTGGAGGAGGATGGGACATCCTCTCCTCAGGCCCCGGGAGCGTAACGTTGCAGGCTTCGGGAAGGTGGTACCGAGCCACGAACCTATCTAAGTCTTCGGAGGCCAGCTCCGACTGAATGCGGTCCGCTCTCACTTCGTCCATACCTAATGGCCAGTGAATCTACGGTCAGGACGGGGTCAAGAAGGGGGAAAGGACCGGAACGACTGGAGTACACTAATACGGAAGGAGAAAGTATGGAGAGCCCTAAATTGAAGAATGGGGCAACTCACCGGAAGGGAAGGAAGAACGGCTCCGAGAGCGTCAAAGGAGGAGCGAGCGAACAGTCCGACGGCAACGACAGCAGCACAAGGGAGAAACTCGAAGATGTCTGTGAAGAGAAGAGCGGACGGGGGAGGGCCCCCGGTTAAATAGGTGGAAAGGCGGGTGACGCCTCGGTGACGCCAGAGGACGCCTGGCTGCCGAAGGATCGCTCGCGCCCCAAAGGCGAATCGACGCCATTAAGGAAGGATGTCCGCCGAAATCCGCAGACTGCCAGATCAGCGACAACCGCTATACGCCATATAGGAGGCGGGGAGCTCGAAACGCGCGCGCCTTTCCGAGGGATGGCGGCAATCTCAAAGCATCACTCCCTTCACCCGTTCCCCTCCTGGTTCCAGGCTCGGAAGTGGGGGGCTACTGTTACGGGGGAACTTAGCCGCCACGCCCCACGTGACCGGCACGCGCACCCAGGAAGACTACGGCAGTCCCTTGATCCAGTAATCCGACCCCGAGTCGGATATCTTCGGCTCCGCAGCCTGACCCCGAGTCGGCTGCCCCTTGATCCAGCTATCCGACCCCAAGTCGGATATCTTCGGCTTCGCAGCCCGACCCCGAGTCGGCTGCCCCTTGATCCAGCAGTCCGACCCCGAGTCGGATGTCTTCGGCTTCGCAGCCCGACCCCGAGTCGGCTGCCCCTTGATCCAGCAGTCCGACCCCGAGTCGGTAATCTCTCGACAACGACAGGCTGTTCCCCTGAAGCACGCCGCGGCCCTCTGCTCCACTACTCCCTGCAACGGTCGTATCCGGCGCTGCTCCACGATTCCCTGTAACAGCCGTACAAAGCGGAGCTCCACTACGCCCTGTCATGGCCGTACCCAGCGCTGCCCCACGACGCCCTGTAACGGCCATGTCAGTGGCAGCTCCATCGTGCTACACGATGACCAACCCCCCAGAAGGACCCCCCAGCCTGGTATATATGCGGCTGGGGGGAGAAGAGGGGAGGTAAGAAAAAGGTTTTCCAGAGCATTCTCTTACCTGCTACTGCTATCTCTCCTTCTCTTTCAATCCTCTCTGACTTGATCGTCGGAGGGCCCCCACTACCCCAGTGGTGGTGCGAGGCTTGCTTGCAGGTTTCCCGGTGGAAGGTGGAGCGCAACCAACCCAACTCCAAGGGAACCCCGTTCACACCGCTGTGCCAATCGTTCTCGGTTTGGACCACCAGCAACAGAACTTAATCGCATAAATCTATAACTAAAGGAGAGAGAAAGCATACCAAGTGAAAAGTGATCCTAATGCTCTCCAATATGTATCATCTGAAATTTAAATCTGAAAATCTTTATGATACTCTTTGAGGCTTGTTATTTGGTTAATATATCTTATGCATAAATCATGAACCAAATTGCAATTCAAATAGTTGATCTTAAGAGCCTCTAATTTAATGAAAAAGGGGGAGAATAACGTGTTGAATTTTCTTGAGTATCTCTCAGAAAATCTATTTTGGAATTCACTAATGAGATCTAATTGGCTTGCTCTTTAGAACTTCAATTTTGTGCCAATTCATATTTTTTTTATGTATCAAATTGTGCTTATTTTTTTTTGGGAATAAAAGACAATCTTTAAAAGAACTCTAAATGATCTTTCAAAGCTTTGCATTTTATGTATGCTCTAAGATATATCATAAATTTCATGAATTCATGTTTTGGTATTTATGCCATATTATTTTTACATCATAAAAGAACTTTGCAATCATACTTAATAAGTTTTGATCTTTTACTCTGAAAATCAATTAAATTGCTCTCATGTTGATAAAATACTTAATAGATTGGGCAAAAGGTCTTAAATGAACAAGCTTTCATACTTATTAAAGAGAGGTTAGATTTCCACTCATGTGTTTCCTTGAATATCATTTGTGGTACTTCTTGTATTAACCTAAGGAAGATTCCACCTATACTTGATTAGAAAACTATCTGTGGTATCACATTCGATGTGTTCTGCTCTGAAATTGCCTTGAGTTAATCTGATTCTAATATTATTGCCTTGAGTTATATGATTCATATCCTTGCAATAATTTGACTTGCAAATCAGAGTACAATAAGGAAAAGAAATTTATGAGCATTCTGATCTTTGTGCTTAATGTTTCACTATCTTTTTGATGTTGTCAAAAAGGGGGAGAAATCTTTAAGTATATGCTCATAATGCGTTGTGTTTTTGAATTGTATTACAAAGCTGAAATTGAAATATGTTGATTATGTTAAGCTGATTAAATCTAAAAGCATTATCATGAAGTATGTTTTAAATATACATGTCTTCTACTTCATGCAACTCAGCTATGTATTACTTCTAGAAAACAATATCTTTTATATTGCATATACTCCAAGTTTTGTCATCATCAAAATCTTTAAGTATATGCTCATAATGCGTTGTGTTTTTGAATTGTATTACAAAGCTGAAATTGAAATATGTTGATTATGTTAAGCTGATTAAATCTAAAAGCATTATCATGAAGTATGTTTTAAATATACATGTCTTCTACTTCATGCAACTCAGCTATGTATTACTTCTAGAAAACAATATCTTTTATATTGCATATACTCCAAGTTTTGTCATCATCAAAAAGGGGGAGATTGATGACCCAAAGATTGATTTTGATGATCACAAAACCTTGAAGTATAAATACTAATGTTTATGTTGCAAGGAGAAAGATATTTATTTTGCAAGGAACATAGCAAGTTGGAAGAAGGCCTCCAAAGCTCTCAAGTTGGAAGAAAGCTACAATTTATTGACCCAAGCTTAAAGTTCAAAGGATTCAATTTGGAAGAGTAAAATCAAAGGAAAAATTCAAAAGAATAGTCTTCGAGTCGACTCCTGAGGATTTCGAGTCGACTCCAATGTTTACCGAGTCGACTCCGGAGAAGTTTGAGTCGACTCCTAGGAGTCACAGGCAGAAAAGTCAGAGAGCAGTTTTCGGGTCTGAGATTCGAGTCGACTCCAGTGGAACGCGAGTCGACTCCGATGGTTGGTAGGTCGACTCCAAAGAAAGCAAGAGTCGACTCTCAGCAGAACACAAAGAAAAAGTCAGAGAGCATTTTTGGGACTCTGAGATTCGAGTCGACTCCCGCATTGCACGAGTCGACTCCGAGACTCCGCGACCATCAACAGACAGAAAACCAAGTTACTGCCTCTGAGATTCGAGTCGACTCCCAGACAGCTCGAGTCGACTCCAAGACAGCTTCACATCAAAAAGGCAGAAGACCAAGTTTCGCAAACTGAGAGCCGAGTCGACTCCAAGGAAGTTCGAGTCGACTCCAAGACTGGACGAGCAAAAAGACAGAGGATCGGGAGTTCGGGATCTGAGATTCGAGTCGACTCCCAGGACAGTCGAGTCGACTCGAGAGGACAAAATTCAAAATTAGATCCACGGACTTCAGTGGATGAGCCGACTCCGAAATTGCCAAGTCAGCTCCAGAAGTTGGCGAGTCGACTCCAGGTTAAGACGAGTCGACTCCCAGTCGAGGATGCACCATAATTCAAATTTGGAACAGTGGCCGAGTCGTCTCCAGTAAAGCACGAGTCGACTCCTGCAACAGGCGAGTCGACTCCTGATCGCGCGAGTCGACTCCGATCCCAACGGTAATATTGTCAGGAAGTGCAGACTGTGTCCAACGGCTCTATTTTTGTCTCTAATGGCTAGATTCTTGTTTCCACGCCATCAAAAGCTATAAAAACAAGAGGAGAGCTAGGGGAGAAGGTATGGAAGTGGGAGAGATCATTTAGGAAAGAGATTCCAAAGAGATTACAAGGAAAATCTTCCATAAGCACAAAAGGGCCATTCAAAGTAAAATAGAGAGAAGAAGAGCATCCAAGTGAATCCCAAAGCTTCCTCTCCATCCGTGTACTGCCTCGGTGATCCTCTACTTCGTGCCAAATCAGAAGAGGGTCAAGTAAAGAAGAAGCCGAGCTCCTTCATCTTCAAAACTCGTTTGAGGGCTTCTCTTTACTCTATTTGTTTATATTGTCATATTTGCTTGTTTAAGAAGCTTTGTTTTGTTTTATACTTTGTTTTAATATCTTGTAACTTGATTCAATCAAGGGATTGAATCAAGGGGTTAAGGTTTGTTGGTGAGCCAAAGGGAAAACCAACTGTGTAAGGTTTGTTGGTGAGCCAAAGGGAAAACCAACTGTGTTAGGTTTGTTGGTGAGCCGAGGGTAAAACCAATGAGTAGGGTTCGATTGTGATTCCGGGAAAACAATCGGAGTGGTTCTAGTCGGTGAGCCTGGGAAAACCGACCGAGTTCGTTGTGCGCTCGTAAAACAACAAGTTGGGTTGTGAGCTTGTAAAACAACCGGCTGTAATCGGTAGGATTATAGTGAAATTCCCAAGAGGTCTTGGGGAGTGGATGTAGGTGCTGGGGTGCACCGAACCACTATATGTCCTTTGTGTTTGTAATGCCTCTCGTTATTGTCTAACTAACACACTTACTTACTTAGATAAATTGCTTGCTTAATTCTTATCCGCACATCCTTTAGTTGCAAGCATATTTAATCAAGTCGAAGTCTATACATCAAACCCTTGCGAAGTTTAACTTTCACTGTGCATCTATACAACTTAGCATAGTTAATCAAAAAGTTTTAGAAGTAGCATAAAAGTTTTGAAAGACCCAATTCATCCCCCCCCCCTCCTTGGGTTGTATCTACTGGGCAACAGTCTATTTTGCGAAGCACGCGTAGCATTTAGTTGAAGGAATTAGTAGAGAGAATAAGGTGCATCTTTTGAGCATTACACTTTATGATAGTTTGGATTGCACTGCAAAGATCAAACTGCCCCCTCATTTTTTTGCTATGTATGGAGTGAATAAGGACAAAACAGTTAGCCTAGGGAACAAGGACAAGTCCATTTCACAGCACAAGCCATGAGGTTCTTTGACCAACAATGAAAATTAATATCAAAGGAGAATATAAATAAATATCAGTAATGGAGGGATGTTAGATAGTACTGTGCATGAGCCATGGAGGATCTTTCCAAAAAAAAAAGAAGAAGAAAAAGAAGAAGAAGAAGATCCATGTTCCTTGACGACACCATCTCTCTTTACCTCTCTTCTTTTGGTTGTAGATTTATGAGGCGCATTGATTTCCTTCGGCTACGCGTTTGTGTATTAATTTTGGAGCGTCAAGGTTGATTCACATGGGCTTGAAGACTCCCAATGTGCCGGGCCGCCAGCCTGCTCACCCTCCTCCAGGGCTGCAACAGCATGCGACGCCTCCGAAGAATCCACGCTCAGGTCATCGTCAGCGGCCTCCTCCGCAACCCCACCGTCTCCGCCAAGCTCCTCGCATTCTGCGCCACCTCCACCGCCGGCGACCTCTCCTACGCCCGCCTCCTCTTCTCCCACCTCCCTCCCCCTCTCCACCTCGACCACTGGAACTCCCTCATCCGCGGCTCCTCCCGCGGCCCCGCCCCTCTCGACTCCCTCCACCTCTACAACGCCGTGGCCCGGAGCTCCTCCGTTTCTCGCCCCGATGCCGTCACCTTCTCCTTCCTCCTCAAGGCCTGCGAGCGCTCCAAGGCCGCCGCCAAGTGCCGCGAGGCCCACGGCTCGATCGTCCGGATCGGCTTCTCTTCTAGCGTCATTGTCTGCACCAATTTGACCCGTTGCTATGCCGGGAACGAGCTCATAGGCGACGCGAGGAAGGTGTTCGATGAAATTCCCGAGAGGGACCTGGTGTCCTGGAATTCGATGATCGCGTGCTACTCCCGTGCTGGTTTGCATGAAGGGGCGTTGAAGATATATGATGAAATGAGGGTTCTCGGTGTTGGACTGGATGAATTTACCGCCGTCGGGCTGCTCTCATCTTGCGCTCATGTTGGCGCATTGAATTTCGGTATCCAGGTTCAAGAATTCGCCGAGAAGAATGGTTTCTTGGAAAGGAATATCTATGTGGGCAATGCGCTGGTCGACATGCATGCAAAATGTGGTAGCTTGGATGGGGCTCGCCGGGTTTTCGGTAGAATGCGGAGGCGGGACGTCTTCACGTGGAACTCGATGATCGTTGGTTTGGGAGTTCACGGTCATGGCGATGAGTCGATCTCGTTCTTCCAAAGGATGCTGATGGCCGGAATTCGGCCGAACTCGGTCTCGTTTCTTGGATTGCTTATGGGATGCAGCCACCAAGGCCTAGTTGGTGAGGGTATCAAATATTTTCAACTTATGCATTCCGAGTTCAATTTACAGCCAGACCTCAAGCATTATGGATGCATGGTGGACATGTTTGGCCGAGCGGGCGAGCTTGATAGGGCTCTCCAAGTCATAAGGAGTTCACCCTGCAGCGATGATCCTGTCCTGTGGCGTACGTTGTTAAGTGCTTGCAAGATCCACAAGAATGTTGAGATGGGCGAGATTGCCTTCAAAAATCTTGCACACTTGTCAGCTCAGAATGCCGGGGACTGTGCTCTTCTTGCTGGAATCTATGCCAGTGTAGGAGATAGTCAAGGTGTTGCTAGGATGAGGAAAATGGTCAAGGATCAGGGTATTAAGACAACGCCGGGATGGACCTGGATCGAAGTCAATGGTGAGGTGAGGAAATTTGTCGTTGGTGACACTTCGCACACTGATACTAAAGAAATCTATGAAAAGCTGAAGGAGATGGTTAGCCGAGCAGCTCGTCTGTGTTCTGCACCGGTCTCTTCAAAAGAAGATGCCGCTGTAGAGGCGTTGGAGGAGCTGTCTGAGAATGGTGGGGACTGTCATAGCGAGATGCTAGCAATTGCTTGTGGGCTGATGAAAACTTCTGAAGGGACGAGTCTTCGAATTGTGAAGAATTTAAGGGTATGTAAGGATTGCCATTCGCTTACGAAGATGGTGTCGAGAGTTTATGGTCGGGAAATCATCGTAAGGGACCGGGTGCGGTTTCATCATTTCAAGGATGGGTCCTGTTCTTGTAGTGATTATTGGTGAAAATTTGTTGCGGTTATAATTATGCAGTTCTTCCAGAAATCAATCGCAGCTTAGTGATGAGAGTTGGAAGGCCCCATGAACAACCAAGGGGCACATGCAGTAACATTTCATACACCTTGGCACAATGTAAAAGACAAAGGAGAGCCTTTCTCACTCAAAGACTTCAGCTACTTAAAAATCTCTGATATCATCACCAGAGGTTGGACTACCTTGAAAGGATCTTTCCAAGAGTGGGTTGATTGTGTCAAAGGGGCGATAAGGTGATGAGAACTAACAATTTCTTTGTTGAATTAAGTTATACAATGTTTTCTGAACAATGTCTACAGCTCCAGTTGTGGCAAATTTCTGATGTTTGCCCTTTGGTGCTTGTTTGTCAACCTCAGGAGCTTCAGACTGCTGTATGGTTCGCTACTTGAGAGATAAAGTGCAGATTCATCAATTGGTTGTTTGTTCTTTTTGAATACCGTTCAATAATGCTCATCTTGTAACAAGATTGTAACTTTATGGATATTTGATGTTCCAGAAAACAAAATGAATATTTCATGACTTTTCCTTATGACAATTTTGCCAAAGAAGATTCTGATATTACAATTTTATGATATATTTTTTTCTTCATCTTTTTGGAGAAATATGGTGGTGTCCCCACTGTCCCAGACCAAATTTGGAATCTCTGACCTGAGCCTTGTTGGCAATTATGTTATATGAATTTTAAAAATTATGATATAAATATTGGGACATCTAATGAAACTATTACTAAACTAATCTTGAAAGTTGAACACATGGCCAATTCAACCCCCCCTCCTGCCCCCAGTATCTTCATTTATTCATAGTTGATGACAGTTTGGTATTTGTTGTATTTGTTTATTTACTAACTACTTCTGATTCTCACCTGAGTCTATGATCTTTTCTTTTTTTCTTTGGACCAAGACACACATCTATAACAAATAAACCTCCTTTATCTGACCTTTTCAATAATCCGGGTTCTTTATGTTAAAGTAGCATAACTGGTAACGTGCCAACATACTTCAGCCAAGACTTTGGCATTAAGTAACAAGTTGAGAGTAGATTGAGGGCCAAGAATAAAGTTTCAAACCATGATGAATGACATGACGTGACATGAAACTTGCTTTGTCTAAGCTCTGCTTTAATGTGATTTTGCTCATCAGTAAGGAAAAGAGATTACTAATCCATGCAAACTGCTCCTTTGCGCAGGCCGGTCCTTCTGCGAATAGGAGCGGGTATTAACCTTAGCCCCCTTTCCCTTTCTTTTAGTTTTCCTCTTCTCCCTGACCAAGTTATCTATCAAATGTCGAATGGAGATGACAACTCGGAGCAATTCAAGCCCACAGTTACGGGTTTTGAATGGTTCTATACTGAATTCTAAAAAACACGTTACTTCTCTGTCTAAGAACTAATTTTTCTAATCAAAATGGAGGGAAAAGTAGGTAATCCTTTTATCCTTAGAATCCTTGGATCTCTTTGAGGAGTACCACAATCACTTGGGACTACAGAGCACCAAAGAATGTGAGAAAAGAGGAAAACTGAGCACCTTAGAGAGAGAGAGAAGGGGGGAGGGGGAAGGAGTGGTTGGGTCCCAACTCGAGGAAAGGGGAAGCAGTGGTGTGGTATTGCTGAGAAGAGAAGGAAGCGGCATGGAGCAAAGATGGTTTTTTTTTTTTTTTTTTTTTTTTTTTGGTACAAGGGTTTGCAAGCAACAAAGGAGGTCACTCTTTTTCAAAGAGCTCTAGTCACTCTTCTAGTCTTTTTAGTCCAACTGCCAAGTACTTTATGTGAGGATCCATATGGGCATGTGTTTAGTCCTACATCAGTTATTCGTAGGATCAAGGAATCCAAACAATACCTTCCGGCTAGTCATTTTGGGTGGGGTCCTGGATTGTTACAAATGGTATCAGAGCGGACCCGGCCCATAACTTATATGAACGTCAGGACTTGAACGGGGGGAGTATATGAGGACCCGTGCGAGCGTGTATTTAGTCCCACATCAGTTATTCGCTAGGTAGATCTTGGGTACTTATACAGGATCAAGGAACCCAAACAATACCTTACGGCTAGTCATTTTGGATGAGGTCCTGGGTTGTTACACTTTATCAGCTTGATAAGCTGGCTCTGGCTCTCTTTCCCTTGTTGGAGAGTTAAGGAGACCTGGGCAAGCCCATCCAAAAACTGGGCAGAGTTATGAAACAAGCACCATTAGAGAAATAAACACAAAATTCTGTTTAAATCTAGTTAACCTAAGGAACCTAAAGAAATAAGCTACAAGCTTGTAGGTATTAGTACATAAATCTAGAAAATACGAGCATTAATAAGCAAATATGAAATATAGCAAGAATTAATTTGCAAAAATTAAAAAAAGAAAAGGTGGTATTTACTGTCACACCTCGAACCCAGCACCCGAGTCTGAACACATAACACAGCCGCACATTCTCTAAGGTAAGGCCCTAGAAAATATGCAAAGTCTAAAAATTTTTTACAACATCAATATCCATAATAAAAAATGATCTTAATTTATAACGAATTAACAAAACTAATCCAATTACAAAATTTAATGATTCAACCAGAGTGGTGCTCAATTTATTCATTCCTTTCTATGTGATCTCAATCATAGCCAAGCAACCATAAATAGATACTAAGCAACCTGCAACCTACAACTCTAAAAAGAAAAGAAAAAGAGGGTTATGAGCTTTATAACCCAGTAAGAATCCCGAATCGTTGTACCATAAGTAATAAAAAAATAATCAATTAGCAATATCGGATAAAATGAATATCGTATCGATACTTGAAAAACTCATTTAAATAATATGCATATAATATCTTTTCAAAGAAATATGTATATATATACATACATACATACACACGCGCACACACACATATATATCTAAACATATATCTCAAATGTATCCAATTGTTCAACAACAATTTCTTATATCATGTCATCTGTTTCTCATTAACTTGATTTACAGATTTTATATCAATTATCTTCCATCTTTGGACTAACCAAGATCATTACTCAGTTCAAGACTGACAAAATTTCATGCGTAAGCCCATGGAGGCTATCTCCATGTGTTAAGCTGGTAGAGGCTATTCTATGACGTTGTTAGTTCAAACTATATCTTGTTTATCTGATTTACATGTTACTCTTGTCAAATTAGTTTCTACTTATGCAATCAATTTCTCTCAAATTCAAGGTATCCTTATTCACATAATCATATTTTCAATATCTGATACATATAATAACCATACGAATATATCTGTAATGAAAATCATATAAAATATGCCATCATATGCTAAACAAAATTTATCGATGTTTCTCATGATATAAATCCAACTGTACAACCCAATAAACACACACACACACACACACACACACACACACATATATATATATATAATTGGTGACCGAGTATAAGGGTTCTTACCTCTATTGCAATCCAATGCAGCTATAATGCTACCAATCCATACGTAATCTGTCCAGTCAATTTAATATTAATATAATGCCAACTTATCCCTCATCAATCACTTGCCATATTAATGAATCAATTATTTAGTAATTACTTAATTTTAGAGTTCTAATATTTCAATTACCTATATTCTCTATTTTTTAATTAAAAATTAAATATAAATAAAAGGTCAGGATCTTACCTCGATTTGAAAACTAGAGTATAAGATCTCATTGTCGACCCAACTCATGATTTGTGTTAACTTTCAATGGAAATGACAAGATTATATTCTAATTCACAAATATTTGTCCTATCAAAATCTGAATAGTTCTAATGGTCCAAGCTAATTGCAAGGGCATTTTTACCCAAATAAAAGAAAGGATATGTGTCAAAAAAAAAAGAGAAAAAAAGAAACAAATCACTAGGATGAAGGAACATATGTTCCCATGCTATCATAATTGGCCGATTTGCTTGGCGAATTCAGATTCATAACTCAAAATTCATTATCTATGAATAAACTTAATTAAGTAGCAACAGGATTGGAGAATACATCTCCAACATATTGTAGTAGGAATCCTATTTCATTCTAAAACCGAAATAAGAGTAACAAAATCCTTTATCACTAATAAAGTGTGTCATTCCATAAAAAATTTAGTCAATGCATCAATCAACTTTTTATATATTCGTTATATACTTTGCTTTTCAAATAGATTTGATTTATTTATTTATTTATTTTGATATAAAATTTAAATTTTTATTTAGAGACTATAGGAATGCATCCTCCCCATTTTCAGCTTATCCTACTCTTATTTCTCCTACTCTTGGCCATTCCTCCCTTCTGTGAGTTGTGTGCAGAGATAGAGCCGTAGAGGAGTCCATTGATCATGTATTGTTTGAATGCCCAGTTCAACGATAGATCTGGAGTAGGATGTTTAGTTGCCTCTTCCCTAGGATCAGGCATTGGAAAGGAGGGGAGGCACAGAGATGCTGGGGGTTGAGGCCTAGTTTTTTTTTTTTTTGTTTTGCTACATTGCCTATCATATTTGGGGGGCAGGAACATGAGACTGTTTGAGAGCATGATCGAGATTCCCTTGATGACTGCAACAAGAGCCATCACCGATGCTTCTGATTTTATTCAGGCCACACTTGCAACTTCTACGTCTAATGTGGTTCTTTTTACTTGGCAACCTTTACTCTTTGGGCTTCCTCAAGATCAATTTTGATGGAAATGTGAAAAATAAGGAGGAATTGGCTTTGTTATTCATGATCACATATTGTCTTTGGTCACGGCAGGTGGATGTCCATTGTATGACATGTCGGTCCTACTCGCCGAGTTGATAACTACGTGGAAAGGCTTGACATATGCCATTCTTGTTCTAGGAGCTGACAGGTTCTTTTCTTCTTTTCTTTTTTTTTTTTTATTTATGTAAAGGGAGGCAAAAGGAGCCATCCGATTTTTATTAAAAATTAATCGTATTTACAATAGAGATGAGGGGCAGAGATGAGTTATATTGTCAAGAAAGGAGAAGAACAGATGCGAGAAAAAGAAGTTAAATGGCTCTAAACTAAATGTCTAACAGCTTTGTTCTGCAAGGTGATTCAAGAGCAGCCATTTGGTGGACGAGAGTAGAGATGGAGTATCAAGACTTGAGCATCCTTTTGTTGGACACGCGAAGATTCATCTTTAGCTATACTTCTTGTGCCATCAAACACATCTATAGTAAATATAATAATACGGTTGATCGGATAGCATCTATGGGAGATGGAGGCATTGTTACCTCAAAAGCTAAAAGGCCCACTGATTGCCACGTAATAGTCTACATGGACCCTCTTCTCTTTATGTTTCTGCTAATGTCTCTGTTCTATTTGTTAGAACCCATTGATTGATTGATTATACCAAACTTAGTCAGCTTTATCGAACTTCACCATTGATTGTGCCAAATATAGTTGGCCTTCATAAAGACTGGTTGTGCCAAACTCAGTCAGTCTTACCAAACTTCACTTTGATTGATTTGTGATTGATTGCGCCAAACTTAATCGATCTTATTAAATTTCGTCAGCCTCCTAGTCTATATAAAGGCTGCTCATGTACATTGTAACAGACAGGCAGAAATACAATATTTTTTCTTTCATTCTCCTCTTTCAACATGGTATAAGAGCCGGGGCTTCGACCTCAGCGACTTTCACGATCTCACTCCAAACCTCAGCAGCAGCGCATCAAACCCTACCATTAGAAACTTGGCGAAAGTAAACTTGGAAGGCGCGGTCTCGCTCCAAACTCTTGCAGCTCCTACTACTCTTGATTTAGTACATCAGTTTTTTTGTACATTCGTGATACAGTTTTCACGGTTGATCAACTTGCGGACGTCTTCACCAAAGCCCATCCTCCTAGCATCTTTCGATCTCTTGTTTTCAAACTCAAGTTGGTGTCTACTTTGCCGCCTTGAGTTTGAGGGTGGATGTTAGAATCCGTTGATTGATTGATTATGCCTAACTTAGTTGGCTTTACCAAACTTCACCATTGATTGTGCCAAATATAATTAGCCTCCATAAAGGTTGATTATGTCAAATTTAGTCGGCCCTACCAAACTTCACCATGATTGATTTGTGATTGATTGTGCCAAACTTAGTCGGTCTTACTAAATTTCGTCAACCTCCTAGTTTATATAAATGCTGCTCCTCTATATTGTAACAGACAGGCAGAAATAAAATTCTCCTCTCTTTTTTTTCTAATATGGTATCAGAGCCACTGATCACGTAACCTGTTGCTATCCTCTCTTCCGCTTTTCTATGGTTGCCGTCGTCGCTTGCAGATCCTCTGTTTATCTTGCCTCATTTGGGGATAGCCGGAGCTCCAACCTCGGCGGCTTTCAAAGCTCCTTCTTCTCATCAAGATCCTGATAAAATTATAGCCTACTTTTTTCTTCTTTTTCTCTTTAATTGTTTGACTTTCAATTAAAAAAAAAATGTTGGGCTGTCGTGGGTGTTTTTCTTCACATGAGGGGGGGGGGGGGGGGGGGGGGGATTTGGTGTGTTTCTTCCGAGGTGCTTCACGTGAGGCGCTCAATAGGTTTGGGTGTTCGCTCTCCCAAGCCGAAAACACAACTATTCTTCTCACACTTTTTTCTTTTTTCTGTTCCTCCATGGAGGCGGCTGTGACATGTGTCAAAAACATGGTGAAAGTAAATTTGGCAGGTGCGATTTCGCTTCAAACTTTAGTAGCAGCGCATCAAACCGTGTTATCAGAAGCTTGGCGAGTAAACTTGGCAGGCGTGGTTTCGCTTCAAACTCCAGCAACAACGCATCAAACCGTACCGTTAGAAGCTTGGCGGATAAACTTGGCAGGTGCGGTCTCGCTCCAAACCCCAGCAGCAGCACGTCAAACCATACCGTCAGAAGCTTGGCGGATAAACTTGGTAGATGCAGTCTCACTCCAAACTCCAGTAACAACGCGTCAAACCGTATCGTCAGAAGCTTGGCGGATAAACTTGGCAGGCGTGTCTCGCTCCAAACTCCAGCAGCAGCACATCAAACCGTACCTTTAGAAGCTTGACGAGTAAACTTGGTAGGTGTAGTCTCGCTTCAAACTCCAACATTAGCACATCAAACCGTACCGTCAGAGCTTAGCGAGTAAATTTGGTAGGTTTGGTCTCGCTTCAAACTCCAGCAGTAGCGTGTCAAACCGTATCATCAGAAGTTTGGCAAGTAAACTTGGCAGGCGCGGTCTTCCTTCAAACCCCAACAGCAACGCGTCAAACTGTACCGTCAGAAGCTTGACGAAAGTAAACTTAGCAGGCGCGGTCTCGCTCCAAACTCCAGCAGCTCCTACTCCTACTCTTGATCTAGTACGTCAGTATTTCAGTACATTCGTGATCTTGTTTCCATGGCTGATCAACTTGCGGACGTCTTCATCAAAGCTCATCCTCCTAGCATCTTTCGATCTCTTGTTTCCAAACTCAAGTTGGTGTCTATTTTACCACCTTAAGTTTGAGGGAGAATGTTAGAATCCATTGATTGATTGATTATGCCCAGCTTAGTCGGCCTTACCAAACTTCACCATTAATCGTACCAAATATAGTTGGCCTCCATATAAGCTGGTTGTGCCAAATTAGTCGGTCTTATCAAATTTCATGTTGATTGATTTGTGATTGATTGTGCCAAACTTAATCAACCTAACTAAATTTTGTCAGCCTCCTCGTCTACATAAAAGGTGCTTCTCTATATTGTAATATATATATATATATATATATATATATATATATATATATATATATATATATATATATATATTCAATGCTACTGTTATTGAAAGAGGATTATCTCCTCCTAAAATATTTTAGTTAATTATCTATTTCTATTTTCTTGATAGGACCCGGGCGGTGCTGCTTTATTTCCTATAGGGGGCGTTTGGTATGGGGTGATCGTCTCAGAATCAAGGGTGATGTGGGTGGAGGTGATGAGATCACCGCGTTTGGTTGCACCACGGTGATCCTACGTGGCGGTGATCCTAAATTACCTCCACTCCTCCCATCACCGCCCAACTCGGTGATGGGATACCCGTCCTTGAGGTCGGAAATCCAAGATCACCCCAGGATAGTGATTCTAAATTGACAATTAAAGACAAAAATATCCATCAATATACCATCAATATATTATGTCAATGTTATATATATATATAATATTATATTGATATTATATATTATATTAATGATATATTATATTATAATATATTACTAATCATATTATTATCTTATTATTATTGAAGGATAATTTTAAATTATAGTAGAAATATATTATTATATTTTATATTTATATAATGAAAATATTTAATATATTATTCCTATTTATCTTATTTTTCTAATCAAAATAATTATTAGTATTAAAAATCTATTATAATTATAAATAAAAATATTAATTCCATAATGAAAAATAAGATATTATATTAATAATTTATAGGAGTAATAAATATATATTTTTATAGAATATATTAATAATTAATATATTGATAGATATATATAAATTTTATTATAATATATTTTATATAATTAATAAATATATGATAAAAGCTGCTAAAAGTAGAATATATGACAAAATTATGACGTTATTATATAAATTAGCATATTGACTTGTATTTTTGATTCATGAGAATTAAAAACACATAAAAAATCTATCTAAAATATATCAGGGGTATTTGTGGTATTATATGGTCGGTGATTTTGGATCTCTGTACCATACCAAACAAGTTACTTATGGATACTCCGAGATTTTTAATTACAGGATTATTGCCCACCAAACACATTAATTTCAGATTACTAGGATCAAATTATCTCAATATTTAGATCACCAGAGATTTTAGATCACCATGGTGAACCTGTTGGGGTTACCAAACGCCCCCAATAGTTTTCAGAAAAAGCACTTGCGTTCGTTTTAAGCAGTCAGTGCTTCTAAGTATTTCAATTATTTTCCCCGGCTCAGATCTTTTTTCTCCGCGCGATGGTAGAGTGCCCGCCCGTAGCCACGGCTCGCTCCACGGATGCTACAGACTGTCCCTTTCTCTTTCGTTTTGTATTCTTCTAATTCTTGCCTCTTTTTTCTCCCATCTCTCTATCAGTGGAATTTGGCCTCGGGAACACAAAATCTGTCCTTTCATATGGCTCTCAGCTGGGTGGTCTACTCGCTGCATTTAATGACTATGGTTATCTTTAATTTGCCGGTGGCCAAGGTTATCTGCCTGATATATTTGGATGTTTGGGTTCCTTCTTTCAGAAGGAACTATTATACTCTGTGATACTCTTTTGTTTCTTTTTTTTTTTTTTTTTTTTGGTACATCAGTGACACTATTTTGTTTGGAATCTCGCTTTAAGCTCCGCTTTTTATCAAAAAAAAAAAGAGGACAACAACTAGATATTGCGTCCGGTAGTTGTTTTTTATGGTGAGAAAGATTGGCATGAATTTTCTGGTGAGTAATCTCACCGGGTAGGAGGACAACAACTAAGCTACAAGATGATTCGGATCAGGTACGAGGTCTCGACACCGATAGTTAAGTAACAGAACTCCCACTGCTTGCCACGTGACGACCAGTTGGATTTTATATTTTATTTTAATTCAATTCAGCGTTCTTTTATTGTAAAGCTGAGACCCTTGGTCTGCCTCATATATGTAGCTGAAGACTTGTCACGAAATTAATCGATCGGTACGTTTATTGTCGCAGATCGAAATCCTCCCATCTCAGCGATCGAAGAGAGTTCGCAGCCATGTTCGGCATCACCAACCGTCTGCTCTCTCTCCCGTTCTTTTTCCTTTCTTCTTTTTTTTTTATTCTTGTTTTTTATGGGTTCTAGATATGTTTTTGGATCCTATCAGTGAGAGTATTAGATCGGTTTGTGGATTTTCTTAGTTTGTTTCGATTCTTTTGGTTTGGCTTATTTTATGCTCTCGTGGCGACTTTTTTCGGAAGGTTTGAATTCGGGATTTTGTTTCCTGTTTGCTTCTTGGGAGATCTTCTAGGCTTTGATTCTGTGGGTTTGATTTCGTTGGTATGCTGAGCCGCTTGCATGTCTGTATTCAAGCAGCAGAAATCTTGGTAGATTGTTTTGTTTCTCGACGTTCGACTTGGTAAAAAGATTTGAAGGATTGAAGTCTCTTTATCAGTCTTGATGGGAATTCGAGTTAGCTTTTCTTCATCTTTCTTCCTTTTCCAGTAGTTAGTCGCCGCCAGTTCGCATGCTATGACTGAAATTTCTCCTGCTAGATGGCTTATCTTACCTTTTTTCAGCTTGATTTTTCCTCCACATATGAGTATGATATTTGCTGCTGACGAGCAGCATTAGCTATTTTACTAATCGCTTTGCTCTGCAGCATGGTAACAAATTTTCGTAGCATGCCATATGCTCAGGTTTTCTCGGCTTGTGGATTGTCTCATTTCACCTCTTCTCTACTTCTGATGGCTGCTATTCTGCTGTACAGCATTTGGGCAGTCTTCGAGTAGCCCATTTGGTTCCCAGTCTGTCTCGGCAGCAGCCAAGCAGCTCTAGCACTAATCCGTTTGGGTCATCACCTAGCCAATCAAGTCCATTTGGTGGCACATTTCAGCTATCACAATCACCAGCATTTGGCAGCAATCCTTTTGGTTCCTCCACACCATTTGGTGCATCAAGTCGACCAGCCTTTGGCTCTACAAGCAGCCCTGCTTTTGGTGCCACAGCCACTCCGGCCGTTGGTGCTACATCTTCTTCGAGCTTTGGTGCCACAACTACGCCAGCATTTGGTTCGACAACCGTCCCAGCATTTAGTTCGGCACCCACGAGTACCCAGGCTTTTGGTTCTACAAGCACACCAGCCTTTGACTCTACAAGCACCCCTGCTTTTGGTGCCAGAGCCACTCCGGCCGTTGGTGCTACATCTTCTCCGGGCTTTGGTGCCACAACTACGCCAGCCTTTGGTTCGACAACCGCCCCAGCATTTAGTTCGACACCCATGAGTACCCAGGCTTTTGGTTCTATAAGCACACCAGCCTTTGGCTCTACAAGCACCCCTGCTTTTGGTGCCACAGCCACTCCGGCTTTTGGTGCTACATCTTCTCCGAGCTTTGGTGCCACAACCATGCCAGCATTTGGTTCGACAACCGCCCCAGCGTTTAGTTCGACAACCGCCCCATGCCCGGCCTTGACAAAGCAAGTAGTGGCATGGGCTCACCTTAAGGGGGATGTCGACACTATTAAGAAAATGTTTGAGGAGCAGCCTGTGCCAACTGACTATGTTGAGGAGCTATTACAAAACATGATAGCTGAAGAGAATTTATCAGGGTATTGCTTCAAGGATTTTCGGGACTGTGTGTCACAAATTCTAAATGAAATAAAGAGGCAGCAGTCAATGACTCTAGGCTCAGTAGTGGAAGAATTGACTGCGGCCAAAAGCAAGGAGCTCTCCAACATACGACAGTCTGTCAACCGGCACAAGTCTTTGATGCGAGACTATGAGAAGGAACTGGTGACTGAGATCAGTCGCAAAGCAAAGCTTGTCAAGAACAGAGGAGAAATAATGACCCGGATGACCACCTTGGAGCAAGAACTTGAACAAGCTGAGACTGAATTGGCTGAAAATGAGGCACAAATTCAGAAACAAGATGAAGCAATTAGTAAAGCAATAGCATCCATGACTTCTATTTCCTGGGAGCTTCAAAAAGCTAAAGAAGAATCCAGACAAGTAGTGGAGTCACTTCGAGCTGGAGAAGAGGCAGAATCAAAGATGAAGCAGCTGGGGGGGCTGCAGTCTTCAATAGCAGTGCTGCTTAAGTTTGAAATGCCGCAATGTCTCCCCAGGACTTCTTGAATTTGCATTTATTCTGTGTATTTTCTTTCTTCTTTTTTTTTGACGAATCACGAACCTGAGTTATTTTTCCTATCAGTGAAACTTTGATCTTCTTTACAACTCTGATGGTTTGTTCATATTACTTTTCTATCATATTACATTCAAGGTTTCCAGTTCTGGTTTGTTTCTCGATTACCAGCAGATTTGAATGGACTATCATAAATGACACTTTTTTATAAGTTGTCACCTTGTTGGACATTTGATGTTTCCAAAAATAAAGAAGATTTTTTGATTAGTCATTGTCCTGCAATATTTCGTAATCTCCCCCCCCCCCCCCCCCCCCCCATGTTGCAGGGTATTGTAAAATATAAGCTGAGCATCATGATGCATGAAAATTTTGATAAACTGATCCTTTACATGACATGCTTGATTTCACCCAAACCAAAGTGTTGCTGGAAACTGGAACCGGGGGCGGCCGTCGGCTGAGAAGGAGGAGCTCTGGTGGGATCGACGGGCTGCCGGTGGCGGCGGTCCGTCGGCGGACGGCGTCCTCTAGGATATCTGCAAAAAGCCGGTGGCCGGGATTTCTGGCGCCGGCCCTCCGATGCTTAAGTCAGAGGGGGAATATATGAGTAGAGGAAGAATGACTGGAGTTTTTCTTTTCTTTTCTCTCTCTCCCCTTTTTTACGATAGAGGGGCTCTCATTTTATAATGGGGTGTTGGATTACCTGTGATGCGACGGGACCAGATCGCCGTACGACTGAGTACGTCGCGTGAGTTGGTGGGTGATCACATGAATTAATGCCTTGCTGTAGAGGATGAGGTCGGAATCAAGGAGTTGTCGCGGCGGACTGGACGTAGCCGAACTGATCTGCTATGGGGAACTGGAGGTCAGCAAACGGCAGGAACCATGCGCATTAATTGTTGAGTAAGCCGGAGGTCATAAGCATTAATTGTTGAGTAGGCCGGAGGTCTGCGGAGATCATGCTCATTAATTGTTGAGTAAGCCGGAGGTCTGCGGAGACCATGCTCATTAATTGTTGAGTAAGCCGGAGGTCATAAGCATTAATTGTTGAGTAGGCCGGAGGTCTGCGGAGATCATGCTCATTAATTGTTGAGTAAGCCGGCTAAGGCGTGGTTCCGAGCTGGGCCGTAGATGGACGTGGCAGTAGCGGACGGTTGGCGAGGTTTGACTTCTAGGGATCGGATGCCTTTCGAGGTCGGACGTTCTGAGGTCGAGAACCCAGGTTGGGCGCCTGATCTGGCGCCAAGCCGTCCGGCATCGGTCGTCTAAGGTCGGGCGTCAGGTTGGTCGTCCTAAGGTCGGGTACTTCCGACCATATGTTTTAGGGTGACTTGTATTTCCCTCAATACTACCCCCCGTGTTGCCCAGTAGATACAACCCAAGAGGGGGGGTGAATTGGGTCTTTTAAAACTTTTAACCTACTTCTGAAAGTTTTTGATTAATTATGCTAAGTTGTATGGATGCACAGTGAAAGTCAAACTTAGCAACAGTTTGATGTATAGAATGTGACTTGATTGAATATGCTTGCAACTAAAGGATGTGCGGATAACAGTTAAGCAAGCAATCTATCTAAGTAAGTAAGTGTGTTAGTTAGACAATGACAAGAGGCATTACAAACACAACAAACATATAGTGGTTCGGTGCACCCCAGCACCTACATCCACTCCCCAAGACCTCTTGGGAATTTCACTATAATCCTACAGATTACAGCCGGTTGTTTTACAAGCTCACAACCCAACTTGTTGTTTTACGAGCGCACAACGAACTCGGTCGGTTTTCTCAGGCTCACCGACTAGAACCACCCCGATTGTTTTTCCGGGATCACAATCAAACCCTTACACCGTTGGTTTCAACCTAGGCTCACCAACAAACCTCTCACCGTTGGTTTTCTCTTTGGCTCACCAACAAACCTTAACCCCTTGATTCAATCCCTTGATTGAATCAAGTTACAAGATATTAAAAACAAAGTTTAAAACAAATCAAAGCTTCTTAAACAAGCAAATATAACAATATAAACAAAATAGTGTAAAGAGAAGCCCTCAACCGAGTTTTGAAGATGAAGGAGCTCGGCTTCTTCTTTACTTGACCCTCTTCTGATTTGGCACGAAGTAGAGGATCACCGAGGCAGCACACGGATGGAGAGGAAGCTTTGGGATTCACTTGGATGCTCTTCTTCTCTCTATTTCGCTTTGGATGTCCCTTTTGTGCTTATGGGAGATTTCCCTTGTTATCTCTTTGGAATATCTTTCCTAAATGTTCTCTCCCACTTTCCATGCCTTCTCCCCTAGCTCTCCTCTTGTTTTTATAGCTTTAGATGGCGTGGAAACAAGAATCTAGCCATTAGAGACAAAAATAGAGCCGTTGGACACAGTCTGCACTTCCTGACAATATTACCGTTGGGATCGGAGTCGACTCGCGCGATCAGGAGTCGACTCGTCTGTTGCAGGAGTCGACTCGTGCTTTACTGGAGACGACTCGGCCACTGTTCCAAATTTGAATTATTGTGCATCCTCGACTGGGAGTCGACTCGTCTTAACCCGGAGTCGACTCGCCAACATCTGGAGCTGACTTGGCATCTTCGGAGTCGGCTCATCCCATGAATTCAGAGGACATACTTTCTGATTTTCTTCCTCGAGTCGACTCGGATTCTCTTGGAGTCGACTCGGCTCTCAGAGCCCGAAAACTGATCCTCTGCATTTTTGGCTTGTCTGGTCTTGGAGTCGACTCAAACTGTTCCGGAGTCGACTCGGCTCTCAGTTTCCGAAACACAGCCTTCTGCCATTTTGGTGTAGCGCTGCCTTGGAGTCGACTCGAGTTGTCTGGGAGTCGACTCGGATCTCAGAGTCCGAAAACTGCTCTCTGACTTTTTCCTTGTGTTCCACTGAGAGTCGACTCTCGCTTTCTTTGGAGTCGACCTGCAAACCATTGGAGTCGACTCGCGTTCCACAGGAGTCGACTCGAATCTCAGAGTCGAAAATCGCTCTCTGACTTTTGCCTTGTTTTCCTTAGGAGTTGACTTGCCAGCTATTGGAGTCGACTCGAGTTCTTCAGGAGTCGACTCGCCTCTCAGGGTCCAAAATAGCTTCTCTGTCTTTCTGTCTGTTACTCCCTGGAGTCGACTCGTTCTACTCTGGAGTCGACTCGAAGACTATTCTTTTGAATTTTTCTTTGAATTTGCTCCTCCAATTTGAATCCTTTGAACTTTAAACTTGGGCCAATAAATTGTAGCTTTCTTCCAACTTTTCTTGAGAGCTTTGGAGGCCTTCTTGTGTTCTTCCAACTTGCTATGTTCCTTGCAAAATAAATATCTTTCTCCTTGCAACATAAACATTAGTATCTATACTTCAAGGTTTTGTGATCATCAAAATCAATCTTTGAATCAATCTTTGGGTCATCAGTCTCCCTCTTTTTGATGATGACAAAACTTGGAGTATATGCAATATAAAAGATATTGTTTTCTAGGAGTAATACATGGCTAAGTTGCATGAAGTAGAAAACATGTATATTTAATATTTAAAACATACTTCATGATAATGTTTTAGATTTAATCAGCTTAACACAATCAACCTATTTCAATTTAAGCTGAGTTGGTGTTCAATACAAAACACAAAGCATTATGAGCATATACTTAGATATTTCTCCCCCTTTTTGACAACATCAAAAAGATAGTGAAACATTAAGCACAAAGATAAGAATACTCAAACATTTCTTTTCCTTATTGTACTCTGATTTGCATGTCAAATTATTGCAAGGATATGAATCATAAAACTCAAGGCAATAATATTAGAATCAGATTAATGAGCATAGATCATAGCCAATTAAGATAATTTCAGAGCAGAACACATCGAATGTGATTTCAAGAAGTTTTCTAATTTGATACCACAGATAGTTTTCTAATCAAGTATAGGTGGAATCTTCCTTAGGTTAATACAAGAAGTACCACAAATGATATTCAAGGAAACACATGAGTGGAAATCTAACCTCTCTTTAATAAGTATGAAAGCTTGTTCATTTAAGACCTTTTGCCCAATCTATTAAGTATTTTATCAACATGAGAGCAATTTAATTGATTTTCAGAGTAAAAGATCAAAATTTATATATTTGAAAGACATATCATCATGTTGGATCATTAATTCTTAATGACTTCAAGGTTCTTTTATGATAATAAGAGCATTGGGGCACAAATACCAAAATATGAATTCATGCAATTTATGATTCATCTCAGAGCTCTTTTAAAGACTTTCTTTTGTTCTTTTAGAAAATAAGCACAATTTGATACATAAAAAATATGAATTGGCACACAATTTAAGTTCTAAAGAGCAAGCCAATTTGGACTCATTAGTGAATTTCAAAATAGATTTTCTAAGAGATACTCAAAAAAATTCAACACGTTATTCTCCCCCTTTTTCATTAAGTTAGAGGCTCTTAAGATCAACTGTTTGACTTGCAATTTGGTTCATGATGTATGCATAAGAAATATTAACCAAATAACAATCCTCAAGGTGTATCATAAAGATTTTTGCGATTAAGTTCCATAATACCTCTCCTTCTGAAATTTTCTTTCTCCCCCTCAATTGATTATTCCATTTAACAGTTTAGAGTTTGAAGATAATGTTCAATAAAATTGTCAATCTCAAAAATATGTTTTCCATAAGTTTCAGCTTATTTTCATAAGACTCAAGGTATGAGATAAGACAACCTTTATAGAACTCTTCTCAAGGCATAAACTTATAATTAAAGCAAGTATTGCATTATAAGGAGGTTCATCAAAATCAATCCATAAAAATCAAGGTATGCTTCAAATTGAAGTAACTTTAGGATAAGATATCTAAAGCTCCCCCTCAAAAGATGCATACTTCTTTAATCATTCTTTTCTTTTGTTGAATTTCAGATTTTAATGTTAAACGTGAATAAACCTGAAACTTTATGATATCAAGAATGTAGAGTGATCTAGAATTATTCAAAATTTATAGTAATCACTCTTTCTAATCCTTTAAGAACAAGTTATGCTTTCTCCTAATCTTAGAGAAAAATGTATAGAAATATTAATCAGAAAATGATTCATTTGAAGCTCAGTTTCTTTCAAAGGCATTTACATTTTCTTTCTTTTAGAATCATTCGAGTGAGCTGAAATATTTCTTGCTTTAAGATCATTCACTCTATTCTGTCTTTAATAATGTAGGAGAGAAAAACATATAGATGATCATTGATATATATATATTTATAGAACTCAATTTCTTAATCATATATATATTTATAGATGTCTTAATCTCTTAAATAAAATCATATATTTAAAAATATTTACTTGCAATCAAGATCATTGAAAGCCACATCATTTATGCCAATATTAGTATACTTTGAAGATAAGAAATGATATGTTTCGGATGCGTATCGGAGCAATCAACCAAAGGCATCAAAATTAATTCTGTTTTTCTTTCATTAAGATTTTATTTAGAAATCATATGGAGTTTAAGCTTTTATACAAAATCAGATTCTGAATTACATAGGATTTTCAATTGAGGCTTTCAAAATCATAATTTGAGATATGTATCTTTCAGATTGTAGCTCATCTTAAATCATTACGTTTGAAAACACATATTTCAAACATGTAAGAGCATATTCAGAGTATTTGTATTTATGTTGAGTTTTGGTATGAGTTAGAACATTATATACCAAAGTTAATCAAGTTGAAGGATAAAAACAACTCAATTCATTTTGCCTAAATAGAGATATCCTTCTCTTCTCCTTTTTACAAATTTATTCAACTTTCAGGTTTTAACGATGATTGTTAACGACAAATCTGAAAATTTCTTTTCAATAATACCAAACAAAAGATGTTATGTAGCATTTCAAACATTCAATCAAATTGTCCAAGTATGAAGCATTACAAAATATTGAGAACCCATAATTCAAGACATCATGCCACATGCAAGATATATTATGTGTTAAGTCATGCATTAAAATAATAAGAACAAGCATATCAAGGATCAAAATCAATTCTTTTCAAATAAACTCCCCCTGTTTAAGTATTATCTTGCAATGATTTCATCCTTAAAGTGTGTTTTCAAGTGATTAATAACTTTGACTTGATTCTTCTTATATAATTTCATTAACTTTGTCTTTCATTTTTACTTTCTTATGCTCTATACTCTACTTGCTCCCTATCCGGTGGAGTTGGGAAGGGGCACGAGGTACTACCACTAGCCTCCCTCTTGTGCCGTCCCTAATATGCCCTACACCGAATAGTTGGGTCAAATAGTGCCGGGTACTACCACTAGCCTCCCCATTGGCACCATCCCTATGATGAGCAATATAGAAAGGTTAAAATGTTTACTTCAAATTCTCCCTGTTTAAGTGTAATTAATTATGGATTTTATTCCTTCCAAATGTGCCGAATATATTATGCTTGTTTTGCTTTTCCTTAAGATTGAAGTATTTGCCTTTTACTTAGATCTTTACTTCTCTTGAATAATGTTCATTTTCTTTTCTTTATCTCTCTTTCATTTTGTTATTCTCAAGTAATTTACATGAAAGAGCAGAATAAAGAAATAATCAAATGTATCATATAGATGTATATCATGCAAACAACATTTTCACTGTGCTCAAGGATTCATAATTTCTCACAAGTTATTTTAAATCAAAATTTTAAGCATAAACTTGTGTATTTCATGGTTATGACATTGGCAAAGATATATTTTAGTTTGGGCAAACCATGAAACAATTTCTAAAAGCATAAGTCAATCAATACATATATATAGACATGATATCAAGGAATTAATAATTAAAGATTTTAACCATGCCATACTAAGATTTAAGTTATTGACTTTGCTCAATTAATTTATGAGAGAGGTATCTAGAATTACCAATCCATTCTGCATTCTTCAGTCAAATACCTACTAGATTTCTTATGTATGAACTTTTGGCTGAAGAATGTCCTCTCTCTTGTTTGCATGAGAATGTTTATTGTATCTTACGTGGAGATATCCTTCAAGTTGAAATCTCTCATTTTCTTGCTCAAGGATCCTGCATTATTAACAAAATTCTTTTCTTTCTTGAAAGAAAGTTATTAGTTTCTTCAAGATACAAAACATTCATATAGCATATTTCTTAACTAGGTAACTCAACCTAAGATATGATAATCATTGAATGTTGAGTCACTTTACTCAAGAGATTGCCTAAATATAAGCAAACATATGACACTTGAACTAAAGAGATAGTTTCATTAACCAAGACTGTTCAAGGACAAGCATGTGAAGCAATAGGAAGATTCATCAAGGTCAAATTAATTTCTTATTTTCAACATCAATTTAGCTTAGATTCTATTTGCTTAAGATAATTATCAATAAGGCATGCTAGCTAAGTTTTGATCGAATTGCCTTAAACAATTGTTTCTATCAAAATTCAGATTATGATTCATTTGTTATCAATAAATTATGATTCATTAGAGTTAGATTGAAGTCTTACACAAGGGCACATAATGATCACACAGTCTGGTCTATTAAATAATTATTCTAACATGCTTTTGATGCTTGTTCCAAATCACAAATTGCTTTATCATATATGTAATGTGTAATCTTTAAATATGGTGGTTATTTTACATAGATCTCCTTTTTTAATGAAATAACCACATAGGAGTGAATTCTACACATTCATTTGACAGAATATAAAGCTCATAAAGCAAGCAGATGATAATGGTGATCTTTACTTCTAATCATGCAAGAATTTCATCAAAATCTATTTCATCTTTTCTTGATTTAGTCTTTTAGTAGTTATCAATTTTTCTTTATTGAGTGCATTTCTGAAAAACTCAATTTGGTTCTAATTATTAACAAGTTTTCAGATTGTTATATGTAAAAGATTAACCATATACATATATAATCTAATTTTAGTATCTTGATAATAAATCATTAGTCTCATAGAGAATAAAATGACATGATATTTTTGTAACTAAAAACTTTTCATTGAATATTCTATATGCATTGCTTGATGAATGATATCCAAGGATAGACATATCTCTATCAGATTTGGCATTATTTTCATAAGAGCATATCAAGCATAACATGTACGACTGAAAAATATGAAAGATATGCAATGGCTCATTTTTCATTTTTCAGAAGATCAAAATTTTCATCAAAAATAGATCTAATAGAAATCATATGTATGACAAGCAGTGATGATAGTCTTTTAAAAATTATTTAAGTAGATGACTATCATACATAATTGTCTTTTTCATTTCTTCAAGAATTCTATTAACCCTATTTTACTTATGATGTCCTTGGAGCTGAAATAATTGAATTTAATATTATTTTCTGTATAACCTTAATCAGGATTTTGGTTTTCAACACTGTGCCATGATCTTCACAGTTTGGAAACCTTTTTCATTTGAAACGCTTTTACAAGATTTAGTAAATACAGAAAAATACTTCAGTTTTATTTTCCAAGAACAAATCCAATGTAAGCTTTTGAAAACTTAGAGATGGAAACAACATCTTTAGATTTAGAAATGATTTTTGTTTGTTTCCTTAGTTAGCATGCATAGCAAAACTTTGACCTTTAAGTAGATAATCTAAGTAAGCCTATGGCAAGGTCTTTTGAGATTAAGTACATACTAGCATGAGTTGATTCTATGTGCCAAGGATGGTTTCTTTAATCTTGGTATTCATAGTGCATATATTCAAAAGCATACCAAGTACACATTATCATATCTATGATCAATAAACAATAATGCCATGGATAAAAAACTCTCAATCAAGCATATAGAGAATTCATAGAATTAATCTTAATAATGATTAATCATTTAGCAACTTTATCCAATGGTGAGTAAAGTATCCTATAAAATGAAGTGATTTGATTATATTTCCAAAAGTATTTTCTATATCACAAAATTGATCAACACATGCAATTCATACTTTAATCAAATACTAAAACAAAAATAATGATGAGATGCAAGGATTACTGATTTCATTATTATTATTATTTAAAATTACTTTTCATAAGTATATTTTAAGTTTCAATGTGTCTAGAACACCCATTTGTATGAATCTATTTGTTTCATGGGTATCTTGGCACATCTATGTCTACATCCTCATATTTTCATTTTGGGTACCCAAGCTTGCTTGGGTCCTTGAGAGTTAGGACATATGGTTCCTTTTGGAATCCAAATCTGTTTGATAGTAATAACTTTACCATTTGATTTAATTGTGTTAGAACGATAGGTAAAGTTGTTATGCCCATTCTTTTCATTTTTGAAATAAGTTATCTTATTTAATGGTTTGCTTGGTGAATTGATAACCTTTTTTCCTAGAGATTTATGACTAAGTGAAGGAGTCAAGCTAAATTTTGATTTATCAAAATCAGCATGTTGGCTTTCAAACATCATTTTTAATCTTTCTGAACTTACAGTGAATTTGTTAATAAAAGATCTTAATTGATTGATTTCTTTACTTAAGTTTTGATTTTCTTTAATTAAATTCTGATTTTTTTGAATTAATTGTTTTGAATTTGACCTTAAGATTTCATTTTCAGAATTTAGTTTATCTTGTATTTCATCATTAGAATTTCTTTCTTTTGAAATTTTCAAATTTAGTTTCTTAAGATTTTTATTCTTCACAGCTAATTTTCTACATTCACCATACAAATCATGAAAAGCATTTAATAATTCATCATTAGATAATTCTTCTTGAAAAACATTGGATGTAAGAGAGGATTCAGTTTTTACCTTGTCTTCTTGTGCCATAAAGCACAAGTTAGTTACCTCTTGTAGTTTCTTGGAGCTAATATCATCATTGTTGCTCCTAACTTTTATTTTCTTGCTTGACTCTTTCTTGGTCAAGGCTTTCTTCCTTTTTATCTCTTTCTTCCTTTCTTCTTGCTTTCTCTTCTTCTTTGTCTTTAGGAAGCTGATTTGCCTCGGAGTCGACTCGAACCTTATTGGAGTCGACTCGGTTAACTTAAGGGTCGACTCTGGAATACTTGGAGTCGACTCGACTGAGGTGGGAGATTCAACACCTTTTTCTGCAGTCTCATTGTTAGTAGGTAATTGAAGCACATGTAAGCTAATCTGAGATTTATCATAAATATTTTTTAAAGTATTCCAGATCTCCTTAGCAGATAAGCATGCAGAAATTTCATTAAACTTTGTTTCTTGAATAGCACAATATAATATGTTCATAGCATTAGCATTCAATTGTGCTAAGTCCTTATCATTAATAGTTTGAGAGAGTGTGTGAAGGTCATTTATTATAATTTTCCATAAATAATAGTTTTGTGATTGAATAAAAATGCGCATGCGTATTTTCCAATGTGTATAGTTTATGCCATTAAATAGTGGAGGTGTATCAATTGATTGTCCTTCTCCTAGAAAACTATCAATTTGAGTTGTCATGATCTTTGGCTCTAGTCGGTTAAGACTACAAATAATATTTGAGCACCTGCTCTGATACCACTTGTTGCCCAGTAGATACAACCCAAGAGGGGGGGTGAATTGGGTCTTTTAAAACTTTTAACCTACTTCTGAAAGTTTTTGATTAATTATGCTAAGTTGTATGGATGCACAGTGAAAGTCAAACTTAGCAACAGTTTGATGTATAGAATGTGACTTGATTGAATATGCTTGCAACTAAAGGATGTGCGGATAACAGTTAAGCAAGCAATCTATCTAAGTAAGTAAGTGTGTTAGTTAGACAATGACAAGAGGCATTACAAACACAACAAACATATAGTGGTTCGGTGCACCCCAGCACCTACATCCACTCCCCAAGACCTCTTGGGAATTTCACTATAATCCTACAGATTACAGCCGGTTGTTTTACAAGCTCACAACCCAACTTGTTGTTTTACGAGCGCACAACGAACTCGGTCGGTTTTCCCAGGCTCACCGACTAGAACCACCCCGATTGTTTTTCCGGAATCACAATCAAACCCTTACACCGTTGGTTTCAACCTAGGCTCACCAACTAACCTCTCACCGTTGGTTTTCTCTTTGGCTCACCAACAAACCTTAATCTCTTGATTCAATCCCTTGATTGAATCAAGTTACAAGATATTAAAAACAAAGTTTAAAACAAATCAAAGCTTCTTAAACAAGCAAATATAACAATATAAACAAAATAGTGTAAAGAGAAGCCCTCAACCGAGTTTTGAAGATGAAGGAGCTCGGCTTCTTCTTTACTTGACCCTCTTCTGATTTGGCACGAAGTAGAGGATCACCGAGGCAGCACACGGATGGAGAGGAAGCTTTGGGATTCACTTGGATGCTCTTCTTCTCTCTATTTCGCTTTGGATGTCCCTTTTGTGCTTATGAGAGATTTCCCTTGTTATCTCTTTGGAATCTCTTTCCTAAATGTTCTCTCCCACTTTCCATGCCTTCTCCCCTAGCTCTCCTCTTGTTTTTATAGCTTTAGATGGTGTGGAAACAAGAATCTAGCCGTTAGAGACAAAAATAGAGCCGTTGGACACAGTCTGCACTTCCTGACAATATTACCGTTGGGATCGGAGTCGACTCGCGCGATCAGGAGTCGACTCGTCTGTTGCAGGAGTCGACTCGTGCTTTACTGGAGACGACTCGGCCACTGTTCCAAATTTGAATTATTATGCATCCTCGACTGGGAGTCGACTCGTCTTAACCCGGAGTCGACTCGCCAACATCTGGAGCTGACTTGGCATCTTCGGAGTCGGCTCATCCCATGAATTCAGAGGACATACTTTCTGATTTTCTTCCTCGAGTCGACTCGGATTCTCTTGGAGTCGACTCGGCTCTCAGAGCCCGAAAACTGATCCTCTGCATTTTTGGCTTGTCTGGTCTTGGAGTCGACTCAAACTGTTCCGGAGTCGACTCGGCTCTCAGTTTCCGAAACACAGCCTTCTGCCATTTTGGTGTAGCGCTGCCTTGGAGTCGACTCGAGTTGTCTGAGAGTCGACTCGGATCTCAGAGTCCGAAAACTGCTCTCTGACTTTTTCCTTGTGTTCCACTGAGAGTCGACTCTCGCTTTCTTTGGAGTCGACCTGCAAACCATTGGAGTCGACTCGCGTTCCACAGGAGTCGACTCGAATCTCAGGGTCGAAAATCGCTCTCTGACTTTTGTCTTATTTTTCTTAGGAGTTGACTTGCCAGCTATTGGAGTCGACTCGAGTTCTTCAGGAGTCGACTCGCCTCTCAGAGTCCAAAATAGCTTCTCTGTCTTTCTGTCTGTTACTCCCTAGAGTCGACTCGTTCTACTCTGGAGTCGACTCGAAGACTATTCTTTTGAATTTTCCTTTGAATTTGCTCCTCCAATTTGAATCCTTTGAACTTTAAACTTGGGCCAATAAATTGTAGCTTTCTTCCAACTTTTCTTGAGAGCTTTGGAGGCCTTCTTGTGTTCTTCCAACTTGCTATGTTCCTTGCAAAATAAATATCTTTCTCCTTACAACATAAACATTAGTATCTATACTTCAAGGTTTTGTGATCATCAAAATCAATCTTTGAATCAATCTTTGGGTCATCACCCCGACTTCCGAGTCCAAGCTGTTGGCGAGCTGGGACGTGGGAAGTAATTGCTTTTATTGCAGCGGTGGGGGTTAGGGAGGTTTAAATTATGCCGGCATTTCGCGCGCCTCGGGGCGTTTTTAATGAAGGGAGAGGAGACGACGCCCTTTCGTCCTTCGAGGCTGTTTTGAGTAGCGGGCTCATGATGGGGCTCCGGGATCCGATGGGACGGCGCCTTGATCCCGTATCCGAGGCGTCCGCCCAGAATAAATGCGCTGCTTCAGTTCTCGGGGCGGACACGTGGCGCAATCTGGACGGGAGGCGGGTTTTAGCCCTGCCGATCTGAGCCGTCGGGAGGGTCTATATAAGCCCTCGACTTTGCCCTAGAAAGGTCTCCCTTGTTTGATTCCGCCGTTGTCCTTTCTTTTCTTCTTCCCCGACTGCGGCTGAACCTTCCCGGCGACGTTTGGAGGCGATTTCCGGCGATACTCCGGTGACCTTACAGTAGGTCGTTCTCCCATGTTGGCTCGAAGGCTTTCTCCTTTTCTTTAGATACTTGTCTCTTCCTTCTTCTTCGTGTTCATTTTTTACTCCTTTCTCCTTTTCTTCTTCCTTTTTGAGATGGGTCTCGGTCCCGGTGAGGTTGGGTCCACTCTGATTGAGGAGGAACTGGAGTTGGTCCGTTCCCGGTTCTTCTTTCAACCCGGGTTTCATCTCGAACTTGCGGGGCCGGAAGATCGGATGACGAGACCTCCGCCAGGTCGGGTCAGAGTGTATGTCGATGCACTCTGGGCCGGCCTGCGGTTCCCCCTGCACGAGTTCATAAATGACTTGCTGGTGGAGTATAAACTCGCGCCAGCACAGCTCACTCCGAACTCGTGGAGGACCATCATCGGGTTCGCGTCCCTCTGCCTAGCGCATAGGATCCCGACCTCAGTGAGCGTATTCCGCCGGTGTTTTATGCTCAAAACGAACTCGGCGGATGTGGAGTGGTTATATTTTGCTTGGAGGAGCGGCTTGTCGCTCTTCCGAGGTGCCCCTTCCTCTATTCACGAGTGGAAGGGAAAATTTTTCTTTCTTTCTTCCGAGCTCTCGTGGGGGTTCGATCCGAGGTGGGGGCATCCCGGGTTGAAGGCCCTGAACAGGCTTAGTGGTCTCTCAGTGGAGGAGCAGAGGGCCTTTGACGCTCTGCGGAGTCTCGGGAGGGACATCCTTCTGATCGAGTTCTTGACTGAAGAAGCTCTTGTGCACGTTGGAGCTCGGCGCGCCCCGAGGGTAAGGGCAGTTGTACTGCTCCTTCATTTTTCAGTTCCCGCCCCATCTGTTTCTTCTTTTTGTTCTCCTGATGCAGTCCGATACTTAACAAAAATTTTTCTCTTTGTTTCAGATATTCCTCATATGCCGACCAGCAATGCGTCCCTTTTCGCCCGGCTGAAGAGGAGGTCGGACGAGACCGGCGAGGCTATGCCCAAGCCCCGCAAGAAGGTCAGGCTGGCCACCACTTCTACCCCTGCCGAGGCGAGGGGCTCGGGGGCTGGGGCCTCGGGGTCTTCTCGGGGGAGAGCTCCAGTCCTCGAGCGCGCGAGCTCGGGCTCCGGAGCGTCGGGCTCGGCTTCGCCGACCTGCCCTGCTCCCATCTCCTAGTGGGCGAGCCGGCCAGTCATTCACCTAAGGCGCTCGGGGCCTAAGCCGAGCAGGGGCCCCGGGGTTCCGGGCCCTTCTCGTCCTGTTGCCCTGGGCTCGGGCGGGGCGAGTTCCTCAGGGGTCGGAGGGCACTCTGAGGGGGGATCGGCTGAGCCAGAGTCCCCGATCCCGGAGGGCAGCTCGGCCTTCCGGGATGGCGATGTCGCGCGGGCTGTTTTTCGCCGTGCGATGCTCCCAGCCGACCGGGCCGAGTTTGGAGCTCTCGGCCTTGAGGAGATTGTCGACCAGACGTATTGTAACACTGCTCGGGTGAGATATTCTCTTATTTTGGTTTTAGTCGTCAGTGTTTCCTTCGATTATTACTCATCGCTATCTTTTCCTGCAGCATATCCATGAAGTAGACACTCTGGTGTTCATCACCTCAGATTGCTAGAATGAATCTCGGCGATTTCAGAAACAGCTGGAGTCAGCCGAGAAGAGGCTAGCTGAGGCGGAGGCCGCGCTAGCGGAAGCTGTAGCACGGAGGGAGGCCACAGAGGTAGGTCGGCGATCCATCGTTGACGAACTCGAAGAGGAGAGAGCTGCACACTCCTTGACGAGATCAGCGTTGCGTGCCTCCGAGGCGCGCTTGGCCGAGGCCCGTTCCGAAGCCGCCGGCTATAAGTATGAGGGCGGGGTCCTCCGCCTAAAAATTGAGCAGCTCGAGGCCCGGGAGAAGAAGGCACTCGAGCGGGCGGAGAATGCCGTGGAGCTCTTCAAGGAGTCTGAAGAGTTCCGCGACATGCTGGAGGAGGAAACCGTGGACGGGTTCCTCTGGGGCTTCGAGAACTTTCGAAGACAAATGCATCGATATTGCCCCCAGCTCGACCTTTCGGGAATCCGTCCGAGGATGGGCCTGAGTGATGGGAACGAGGACGAGGTTCCCGCAATTATCATGGCCGAGGAGGAGCTCGCCGAGATCGAAGCCAGCATGGCCGATCAGAAGACATCAGGGGCTCCCCCCGAGGTCGCCGAGGAGGCTCACGGGGCTACTGACGAGGCCCTGACCGAGATCGCCGAGGGGGCTCATGGGGCTACTGACGAGGCCTCGACCGAGGTCGCCGCAGAGGGTTCAGAGCCAGCGCCCGCGGAAGGCCCTCAGGTCATCGCAATCGACGACCTCGAGGGTGATGCTGGTGATGCCGCCGTTCCTTAGGACTTAGTCTTTTTTGTTTTCCTTATTGTTGTAAACGAGGTCGGCCTTTAAACTTGTTGTTTGGCCGACTCTCAATTTTGTACTTAAGCCTTCGGGCTCTTCCTTAATGAAAAAATATTTTTGCCAGTTCGTACTTACTTCTTTTTCCTCTAACTGATTTATCCAAGTATCCGAGTTTGGCTAGGCCCGTAGACTTAGGTTCGGATTATGCTCGCTACGTTATCAAGCTTAAGTTCGATAAAAAAATGACTTTTTGGCGCCGAGCTCAGACCTTTGGGCTCGGTCAGGATTGTAGACTCGAATTCTATGTATCCGAGCTCCAGTTATGCTTGCTAGGGAGGCTTCGAGCTCAGACTCTAGGAGAGTTCACTAAGTCTTTGGGCTCGGATTTGAAGTTCGCAGGGCCGTTGAGCCTGGCTCCTGAATTTCGAGGACACCAGGCTCGGACCTCAAGCCTCAAAAGGGTTTCGTTAGACCTCCAGGTTCATCTTCTGGGGTATTTGGCCAAGTTCTTGAGCTCGGCTTTTTCGGGCGTAGGTTTACCGATAATGCTGGGGTCGGCCCCTAAGGAGATCGTGAACCAAGGTCGGGTTGTCGTCGGGGCCTTTATAGTTGTTGGCCTCGGGCTTGATCGAGGTTTTGGCAAATAGAGTCGGAACCTATGGTGAGTGCCTTGGCCCTCTCGAGCTCGACCAGTGTGTCCGCGATCGGGGTCGTTACTGCAGGCTAACATCGATTTTTCGGTGTTTGGGACTTGGCCGAGCCTTTATTCAGAAGGGTTTATATAGATTAACATGGAGGTCGTCGATGGAGAGAGCGCGCACGAGGTTGGCGAGACCCCGGCCTTAGATTTACTCAAAGGGGCATCCCGACCTTGGTCAGGGGGAGGCCCCGAGCTCAATCAGGATCTTGCCAGTAGTACGTAAATAGACAAATGTAATGGGGCAGGTGTCAAGTGGGATGTACCTCTTGCACCTTTAAGACCAAGTGCTCCATGTCGAAGTAGGTCGCTTTGTTTCTTGGTCGACTTTTGGAGGCGCTTTTTAGCTCGGAGTCCGTCTCGGGAATGCCGACGAATTGGGAGATATCGCCGGTATCGAGCACGAGGTCGAGGGGGCTTGAGCTCGCTGTCGACCCGGTGACTCTTCCCGAGGGCGAGGGAGTTTGAGACTCTACGGTCGACTCACGGGGCATCCCGACCTTAGTCGAGGTATCGAACACGAGGTCGAGGGAGCTTGGGCTCGCTGTCGACCCGATGATGCTTCTCGAGGTCGAGGGAGTTTGAGACTCTACGGTCGACTCACGGGGCATCCCGACCTTAGTCGAGGTATCGAACACGAGGTCGAGGGAGCTTGGGCTCGCTGTCGACCCGATGACGCTTTCCGAGGTCGAGAAAGTTTGAGACTCTACGGTCGACTCACGGGGCATCCCGACCTTAGTCGAGGTATCGAACACGAGGTCGAGGGAGCTTGGGCTCGCTGTCGACCCGATGACGCTTCCCGAGGTCGAGGGAGTTTGAGACTCTACGGTCGACTCACGGGGCATCCCAACCTTAGTCGAGGTATCGAACACGAGGTCGAGGGAGCTTGGGCTCGCTGTCGACCTGATGACGCTTCTCGAGGTCGAGGAAGTTTGAGACTCGGTCGACTCACGGGGCATCCCGACCTTAGTCGAGGTATCGAACACGAGGTCGAGGGAGCTTGGGCTCGCTGTCGACCCGATGACGCTTTCTGAGGTCGAGGAAGTTTGAGACTCTACGGTCGACTCACGGGGCATCCCGACCTTAGTCGAGGTATCGAACACGAGGTCGAGGGAGCTTGGGCTCGCTGTCGACCTGATGACGCTTTCCGAGGTCGAGGGAGTTTGAGACTCTACGGTCAACTCACGGGGCATCCCGACCTTGGTCGAGATATTTGAGGGAGATCGAGGCCGGGCTTGATGTCAGCGCGGAGGGACGCTTCAAGTCCAACCGAGGCATCTGAACTTAGTCGGGCGTCCGAACTCTATTAGGCGTCCGAGCCGTGCTGGGCATCCGAGCTTGGTCAGGTAATCTGAGGATCGCAAATGTCCCAATATTAGGAGAAACACAGTATAATTTAAGAAGAATCGTAGATAGACAATCGTGAGGAGGCGGGATTCATGCTCCCGATCACCAGGGACCCCTTAGGGTTTTTACTGGTAATACATCCGTAGATTCTCGAAATTCCAGCTTCGTGGAATGGGGGTCCCTTCCAGAGACTCCAACTTATATGCTCCGGATCGTTGTACTCGGGCAATTCGGTACGGTCCTTCCCAATTTGGAGCGAGCTTTCCTTGCTCGGTGGGCTGAGAAGCTTCGGCTCTCCTGAGGATGAGGTCCCCTACCTTGAAGAGCTTGGGCTTGGCTTTGGAGTTGTAGTACTGGGCCGTTTTCTGCTGGTACCTTGCCATGCGGACTCGAGCGACCTCTCGTGTTTCTTCAACGAGGTCCAAGTTATTCCTGAGCCGAGAAGAGTTGGAGTCGGCGTCGTAATGTTCCACTCTCAAGGAGGGGAGGCCGATTTCGAGCGGGATAACGGCCTCCGTCCCGTATGCCAAGTTGAAGGGGGTCTCGCCAGTGGATAACCGGAACGTAGTTCGGTAAGCCCAGAGGACGTTGCACAGATCCTCGACCCACTATCCTTTGGACCGATCAAGCCTGGCCTTGAGCTCCTGCAAAATGGTACGATTTGTTACCTCAGTTTCTCCGTTTGTTTGGGGGTGGACGACCGAGGTGAAACATTGGTCGATGCCGAGCTCAGAGCAGAACTCCCTGAAATGAATGTTGTCGAACTGGCGGCCGTTGTCAGATATAAGAATGCGGGGGAGCCCAAATCTGCAGATTATTGACTTCCAGACGAAGTCCCGCATCTTCTGCTCGGTGATCCGGGCTACGGGCTCAGCCTCGATCCATTTGGTGAAGTAGTCGATGGAGACGACCAGGAACTTTCTTTGCCCGGTGGCTAGGGAAAAAGGCCCCAGGATGTCAATCTCCCATTGGGCGAATGGCCAGGGGGCGATAATCGAGGTCAGCGGGGTCGAGGGTCGGCGCTGGATATTGGCATTCCGCTGGCATCGGTCGCACCTTCAGACAAAATCTGCCGCATCCTTTTGAAGAGTGGGCCAAAAGTAGCCTTGGCGCAAAATTTTATGAGCCAACGCTCGGCCTCCCAGATGGTTCCCGCATATTCCTTTATGGACCTCTCGCATAGCATAGTCTGCTTCTGACGGACGGAGGCATCTAAGAAGAGGAGAGGTGAAAGATTTTCGATAGAGCTTGCCTTCATATAATATAAATCGGAAGGCTAAACGCCTGATTCGGCGAGCCTCGAGCCTGTCAGTGGGGAGGGTTTCATTTTGTAGGTAGCCGACGAGCTCGTCCATCCAGCTCGGCTCGGTGTCGATGCACATGGTCGGCTCAGGCTCTTCTGTGCTGGGCGTTCGGAGATATTCAAGCACCGTTGCCTTAGGGAGCTCACTCATGCGGGAAGTCGCCAGCTTTGACAATTCAGCCCTGAGGTTCTCCGCTCTGGGAATATGTTGAATGTTGAAGGAGCCTAGGGCGGATATGAGCTCCCGCACCTTCTGAAGGTATTTCTGCATTGATGATTCCTTTGCTTCAAAATCTCCCAAGACCTGGCTCACGACCAGTTGGGAGTCACTGAAGGCCTTCAGATCTTCTGCTTTCAGCTCCTTTGCCAGCTTGAGCCCGGCAATGAGCGCCTCATACTCCGCCTCATTGTTTGAAGCCGGAAACTCAAGGCGCAGGGCCTGCTCTGCTACCACCCCGTCTGGGCTTGTAAGGACAAGACCGGCCCCGCTACCCCCCGAGGTCAAGGAGCCGTCCATATATAGGACCCATGGATGCCCCGGGGTCTTCTTTGTTGGCATGGATGGGTGCTCGGGATCGTCCAGTAAAGTGCACTCCACGATGAAATCGGCGAGTGTCTGAGCTTTGATTGCCGGCCTCGGTCGATATTCAAGGTCGAACTCTCCGAGCTCGACTGCCCATTTGGCGATCCTTCCGGCGCGGTCCGACCTATGCAAGACTTGTTTGATGGGCTGGTCAGTCAGCACGACCACAGTGTGGGCCTGGAAATAGGGTCGGAGTCTCCGAGCCGAAGTGATCAGGGCGAAGATTGTTTTCTCCAGCTTAGAGTACCGGGTCTCGGCATCCCTGAGAACTCGGCTGGTATAGTAGATAGGCTTTTGGAGCCTGTCCTCCTTCCGGACCAGGACCGAGCTCAGTGCAATCGGGGAGACGGCCAGGTACAGGTAAAGAACTTCGCCTTGCTGAGGTTTGGTGAGTAGCGGAGGGGAGACGAGAAGGTGCCTGAGCTCCTCAAAAGCTTGCTGGCATTCCTCCGACCATAAGAAATCTTTTGGTTGCTTGAGGATTTTGAAGAATGGGAGGCGTCGCTCGGCCGATCTGGAGACAAATCTCCCCAGAGCTGCGACCCGCCCGGTAAGTCGCTGTACCTCCTTGACCGTCTTCGGTGGCACCATGTCTTGCAGCGCTTGGATCTTTTCGGGATTGGCTTCAACTCCATGCTGGGTTACCACGATGCCCAGAAATTTATCCGAGGTGACTCCGAACGTACATTTTGCAGGGTTGAGCTTCATTTGGTACTTCCTGAGCTTGGAGAAGGCTTCGTCGAGGTCAGCCACATGGTGCTATACCATCCGGCTCTTCACCAGCATGTCATTCACATAGACCTCCATATTTCGGCCTATCTGGTCTTTGAAGATTTGGCTAACCAGCCTTTGGTATGTAGCTCCCGCGTTCTTCAACCCGAATGGCATCACCTTGTAACAATAAGTGCCCTTGTCGGTGATGAAAGCCGTCTTCTCTTCATCTTCGGGCACCATTCGGATCTGGTTGTACCCCGAAAAGGCATCCATGAAGGTTAGCAACTGATGCCCCGAAGTAGAGTCAACAAGCTGGTCGATGCTGGGGAGGGAAAAACTGTCTTTCGGGCAGGTCTTGTTCAAGTCGGTGTAGTCCACGCACATGCGCCATTTTTCATTGGCTTTTCTCACGAGGACCACATTGGCGAGCCAGTCTGGATAAGAGACCTCCCGGATGAAGCCGGCTCCGAGGAGTTTGTCCACTTCCTCGGCCGCCGCTCGCTGCCGCTCCGGGGCGGAGCCTCGTTTCTTTTGCCTCACGGGTCTGCAGGTCGGTTTCACCTGGAGTCGGTGGGTCATGACCTCGGGGTCGACTTCTGGCATATCAGCAGGCGACCAGGCGAAGACATCTATGTTGGCTCGAAGGAATTCGATCAGACGCCCTTTTTCGCAGGAACTCAAGCCGGAGCCGACCTGTACGGTTAGTTCTGGAGAACTTTCTAGTAAAGGGATTTGGGTAAGAAGCTCACCGGGCTCTACCCGTTTCTTCCAAGGGTCGTCCCGCACGTCCAGGGTTTCGATCGGTAGCATGCGACCTGTTGCTTGGGTTGATGCCTCAGCCAGTAACTCTTGCTGGCCTGATGCTTCAGTTGATCGCTTTGCTTCTTAGGTCGCCACATAGCACCGCTTGGCCATCATCTGATCTCCGCGGACCTCGCCCACTCCTTGATTGGTAGGGAACCGCAGAAGAAGGTGGTAGGTTGAGATTATAGCTCAGAGGGCATTTAGCCCTGGTCGTCCGAGGATAGCATTGTAGGCCGAAAGCAGGCGGACCACGAGGAAGTCCGTTTTCATAGTACTTTCTCGGGGGGCGAGACCGACCGTGACTAGAAGGCTGACCTCACCTTCAACTGGGACCGAGTCCCCGGTGAATCTGACCAGCGGGGCATTTATTTTCCGAAGCTGTTCTGCTAAGCTCATTCTTTGGTAAGCTTGGTAATACAAAATATTTGCTGAGCTTCCATTATCAACTAAGACCCGCTTTACATGAAACTTGTTTATAACCATGGATATAACCACAGCATCATCGTGAGGAGTCTCAACTCCCTCTAAGTCCTCCTCCGAGAATGAGATAGCTTCGGAGGTGCGCGGGCGCTTCGAAGAGGTCCTTTCCTTGGCTAAGTCTTCAGCCGGGCTCTCTCCTCCTCCAATGACATTGATGATGCCGGCGATGGGCTTGTTGTCATTTGGGTTTTCGGGTGGCACGGCGTTTTCCACTGGCCTTCTTTCCTCACGTCGGTTTCTTACAAACCGATTGAGTACCCCTCGGCGGATAAGCGCCTCGATCTCGTCTCGGAGCTGGAAACAGTCCTCCGTGTCGTGCCCGTGCTTTCGATGGAAGCGGCAATACTTCCTGGGGTTGCATGGGACTCCCATATCCCGCATAGGGGGCGGAGGTCGGAAAAAGTTCCGACCTTCAATCTCCATCAGAATCTCGGTCCGGGGTGCGTTGATGGGTGTGTAGTTTTCGTACTTCCCCGAATGCATCCGAGGTCGTAGCGGGGACCTCGGCTGAGGTGGGGACCTTGGTCGAAGCTGTCCCTGCTATCGAGGCGGGTTCCTTAGTCGAGGGAGATTCTTTTCACGGCAGGGGGATCGACTTCTCTGGCGGCCGCGCTCCTCGCGGTGCTTCTTCTGCTTCTTTGAAGCCAGTTCGGTCGCACCCCGCCTGGAGGCGATAGCT
The DNA here is from genome assembly GCF_051530095.1 of Phoenix dactylifera. Taxonomy (NCBI): domain Eukaryota; kingdom Viridiplantae; phylum Streptophyta; class Magnoliopsida; order Arecales; family Arecaceae; genus Phoenix; species Phoenix dactylifera. The sequence goes on from NC_143191.1 coordinate 58,306,839, forward strand.
TCCTCAGCCTTTGCATATTTCCGGGCTCGGGCCAGCATTTCGGTGAAGTTGGCGGGGAAGCTTTTTTCAATGGAGAAGAGAAATCTGTAGGAGCGAGCCCCAGTCTTTAGTGCCGACATGGCTATTGACTGGTCGAGCTCGCGGACTTCCCATGTTGCGGCGGTGAAGCGGTCGAGATACTCCCTGAGAGATTCCCCCTCCTTTTGCTTGATATCTTGGAGGGAGTCCGATGTTCGCCGCTGGCGCCGGCTGGCAGCAAAATTGGTGGCGAATTGCCTGCCGAGCTGCTCGAAAGAGGATACCGTGCTCGGCTTCAGTCCGGAAAACCATAGCCGAGCTGTTCCCCGGAGGGTCGCTGGGAAGGCCTTGCAGAGCAGGGCCTCCGAGGACCCTTGCAGTGCCATGAGAGCTCGGTAACTCTCCAAATGGTCGAGGGGGTCGGTAGTTCCATTGTAGGGCTCCACTTGGGGCATCTTGAACCTCGGTGGGACCGGCTCATCCTCGATGTGGTGGGAGAAGGGGGACTTGGTGGTGAATTCAAAGTCCCCTTCGCGCCTCGCCTTCCTGCTGTGAAGCGCCTCAATCTGGCGCTCGAGATTCTCGACTTTCTTGTCGAGCTCCCCCGCCTGGGGGATTGCCGCAGTAGTCTGTTCCGGCTCGCGGCGGTCCAGGGTCGACTCGGCCTCCGAAAGTTGTGGCCTTCGGTCTATGCTTTTCCCTGGCAACTCCCTCCGGGGAGACGCTCGGGCCGAGCTTTGGCGATAGCACTGTTCTTCATTGGTGGCCCTTAAGGAGCCACGGAGGTTTTGGCTCTGGGGCACTGGTCCGTTTGGAGGGAGCGTTGGTTGAACCTGGGCCTGGGGGGGCGGCACGGGTAGAGCTCCCTCGCGCTGCAAGCCTTGGACGGCTGCGGCCAAGGCCTGGACCTGCTGCACTAAGATGTTGAACTGTTCCGGCTGAACTTGAGGAACTGGGTCAGCCGGAGGTGGTGAGTTCTGGACAGAGTGTCCAGGACTTGGTGGGGGACGCCGGGAGGTGTTAGAAGCTCCTTTATTTCTCAACTTCATGGCTGCAACTCGGGCCCTTCCTCTAGCGCCAACTGTTGCTGGAAACTGGACCCGGGGGCGGCCGTCGGCTGAGAAGGAGGAGCTCCGGTGGGGATCGACGGGCTGCGGGTGGCGGCGGTCCGTCGGCAGACGACGTCCTCTAGGATATCTGCAAAAAGCCGGTGGCCGGGATTTCCGGCGCCGGCCCTCCGATGTTTAAGTCAGAGGGGGAATATATGAGTAGAGGGAGAATGACCTGAGTTTTTCTTTTCCTTTCTCTCTCTCCCCTTTTTTACGATAGAGGGGCTCTCCTTTTATAATGGGGTGTTGGATTACCTGTGATGCGACGGGACCAGATCGCCGTACGACTGAGTACGTCGCGTGAATTGGTGGGTGATCACATGAATTAATGCCTTGCTGTAGAGGATGAGGTCGGAATCAAGGAGTTGTCGCGGCGGACTGGACGTAGCCGAACTGACCTGCTATGGGGAACTGGAGGTTAGCAAACGGCAGGAACCATGCGCATTAATTGTTGAGTAAGCCGGAGGTCATAAGCATTAATTGTTGAGTAGGCCGGAAGTCTGCGGAGACCATGCTCATTAATTGTTGAGTAAGCTGGAGGTCTGCGGAGACCATGCTCATTAATTGTTGAGTAAGCCGGAGGTCATAAGCATTAATTGTTGAGTAGGCCGGAGGTCTGCGGAGACCATGCTCATTAATTGTTGAGTAAGCCGGCTAAGGCGTGGTTCCGAGCTGGGCCGTAGATGGACGTGACAGTAGCGAGCGGTTGGTGAGGTCTGACTTCTAGGGATCGGATGCCTTCCGAGATCGGACGTTCTGAGGTCGAGAACCCAGAGTTGGGCGCCTGATCTGGCGCCAAGCCGTCCGGCGTCGGGCGCCAGGTCGGTCGTCTAAGGTCGGGCGTCAGGTCGGACGTCAGGTCGGTCGTCCTAAGGTCGGGTACTTCCGACCATATGTTTTAGGGTGACTTGTATTTCCCTCAATACAAAGTGTCATGACCAACCAACCACCCTGTTTTCAGTTGTTCTACAAGTGTGCTGTATTCTTTAAGAAACTAGTTTTAATTCCCAGTCTAGATTATAAGAGACTTTGGCATTAGCATATAAGCCAGCCGTCGGTTTGGAGCTAATAACAGAACTTCCATACCGTGGGAGGATTAACCAGACATAAATCATCAGACAAGCTTGGGCATGCTGACTATTTGTGAGTTCGAACTAAAGAACCACCAACAACTGGGAGTGGCAATAGGTTGGGTCGGGTTAGGTTCTGTCGATGCCGGTTTACGTCGGCAAGAAAACAATTCCAACCCAAACCAGCTTATTGATAATCAGATTGGAAAATATAAATTCATACTTGACCCACTTGTGTTATATAAACCCGGACTCATCCACAAACCCTTTTAAATTTTTGTTTAAATTGCAAGTTGTCACCATGACTGCATAAGTTTAGACATTTAGGATTTTTCGCAATCAGAATGTGATAACGATGAAGAAACTAAATTGCAATAATAAGAATAGAGTAGATCACAAGAACTTTCTTGTTTTGTAGGCTAATATCTTCATGCTAACAGTTTTACTTTGTTTGCTATACTTCAAAAAATTGATATATTTTGACCTAAGTGACTCTTCAGCTTGGACCCGAATCTTTCCATTTACAAACAAGTTGGATTTGGCTTAACCCTTCTCCAACCTGAATATAAAAGTAGCCAAGCTATACCTATTTATTGCAAATGAATTTTTGTGGGTTGGCAGGATTTAGTCCATTTTTGCTATCTCTACCACACCAAAGCGGAGCAAATCGATCGGGCTCCTTTTTTTTCTTTCTTTTCTTATGCCACCAACAGTTTTTTTAAATAGAGCATCAATGAGTGAGATGTTTCATTTCTACTCAAATTCAGCACGCACTAAAAGGTAAGACTAAATAAATTATAAAAATAACTATTTTAGGAGGAATAACTAAGCCGAATAAAATTAAGAACAAAATTCCAAAGTTATTCAAACTAATCACCAACTAAATAAGAATCCTAATCCTCGTAATTAATCTATCCTAATTATTGCAATCTTGTCAGCATCTAAAATAAAACTTAAAAAAAAGAGAAAAAGGTCCACATGAGCAGATGGAGAAGATTGCTGTCCGTTCATATGAAAAAAACAAAGAAAAAATACTGCTCGTAATTATCCAAGACGGGATGGTGAATAGTTGGCGGAGGTTAGGGGGATAAACGAGCTCCTAGATGATTAGGATCCGGTACGAGGTCCTGACACCGATTGTTAAGTAACCGACCTCCCACTACCTGCCACATGAGCATTCAAGTGGGACCCACTTGCCGGTCACGCAAAGGCCTATCTCCGGTGGCGTATTATGGATGTAAAAGGCCTTGTTATTATCTCCGTCCTGCGTGTAGGTCTCCATCCTCCCCTTCCCTTTGTAAACCCCTCTAAATCTAAAGCGCCTCCGACGAGAACCTTACAGAAGAGAGGCCGAGACAAAAGAAAAACCTCCATCCCCTCCCACTCTGAATGCCCTAATTCTCTCTTAGAATTGCGCCTATTTTTCTCTGATTTCTGATTGGATCCAACCCACCGCCTATCTCGGGGTAGAGGAAGGTACGGATTGGAAGTTCGATGTCCTGTTGGAGTTTATCTTTTAATTTAATTCAATCCAGCGTTCTTTTAAAGCTAAAATAGGGGCTGAAAACCCTTGGTCTGCCGCATATATATAGCAAAAGACTTGTCACGAAATTAATCGATGCGTATCTTCTATCGTCGCAGATCCACATCCTCTCCGTCTCAGCGATCGAAGAGAGTTCGCAGCCATGTTCGGCTCCAGCAATCGTATGCTCTCTCTCTCTCTCCCCCCCTTTCTTTCTTTCTTTCGTTTTTATTCTTGGTTTTTATGGGTTCTTTCTGAGTTATGGTTCCTATCAGTGAGAGTATTAGATCGGTGTGTGGAATTTCTTAATTTGTTTCGATTCTTTATGGTTTTGCTTATTTTATGCTCTCATGGCCCTACTGCATATCCTGTTTGCTTCTTGGGAGATCTTCTCGGATTTGATTCTGTGGGTTTGATTTCGACGGTATGCCGAGCTGTTTCCATGTCTGTATTCAATCAGTAGGAATCTTGGTAGATTGTTTTGTTTCTCAATGTTCGAGATTTAGGGTCTTAGGTCTTTTTATTAGTCTTGATGGGAATTGGAGATAGTTGCTCTTGATCTTGCTGCCTTTTGCTGCACGTGGTCACCACTAGTTCGAATGCTATGACTGAAATCTCTCCTGCTTGATGGCTTGTTCTACCTTTTTCAGTTTGATTTTACGTCCACATATGAATATGGTATTTGCTGCTGATGAGCAGCATTAGCTATTTTACTTATCGATTTGCTCTGAAGTATAGTTACAAATTTTCATGTCATGTTATATACTGAGGTTTTCTCGGCTTGTGTGTTGTATTATCTCACCTCCTTTCTACTTCTGATGGCTGCTATTCTGCTGTATAGCATTTGGGCACTCTTCGAGTAGCCCATTTGGTTCCCAGTCAGTGTTTGGGCAGACAAGCAGCTCTAGCACTAATCCATTTGCGCCAAAACCCTTTGGTAGTTCAAATCCTTTTGGCTCACAGGCTGGGAGTTCAATATTTGGCGGCACACCCACCGGTGTCTTTGGGCAGCCTTCCTCGCCTTTATCTTCAACACCTACATTTGGCGCTTCATCAGCATCAACGTTTGGAAGTTCTATGCCTGCCTTTGGGGCATCAACTACTCCTGCATTTGGCAGTTCTTCCCCTTCATTTGGTGGTTAGTATTCCCTGAAAATGAACTATGATGAGTTATCAACAGTCTTTATTGTCGATATTATTTTTATAGTCTAAAAACCATGATATGGTATATTTTGCACATATACCAGTGCTATCATTTTCAGATTATTTTTGTTTTGGTCCAATTCATGGAGTTATTGTTGTCAATCATAATTTTGCTAGCTAATGCAAGTAGTTTTTCTGTTTCGGTGTTGTACATTTATATTATGTCAACTGTCAGTCAATACTTAATTGCTATTTTTACCATATCATGCATTTTTGCAGCCAAGTGGTTTGTACGAGCTATTAGTATTTATTCTTGAAAGGAGTAGCTTTTTAGGATGGGAAGCATGTCTTGCGGCAATATGTTGTTCAAGATACAGATTAATTAACATGCAGAAACAAATACTCATCTTTATTTTCAGTTACTAATTACTATATATTTCTATTTTTTGAGAAAGTAATTGGTACTGGGTTTTCAATGGGTTGCTTGGAAGTGCATTCAGACTGCTATAAATAAAGTCTTGCTGTTATCTCAAATGTCTTTGCTTTCTGATGGTCACCCCTAGTGACGACTTGGCTCCAATAGGAGATTGTTCACTAGATAGAAATTTTAGCTTAATAGACACATTCTTGTAAAGCTACAACCATAAGATGTGATTTAATTGTAACAGACTAATTGACTGCAGGTGAGAATATTAAGATGTTATAAATGAGTTATGGGGAAGTGCTTATCATTCTTGAAGAGGAGTGTTCTCAGCAACAGGTTTAAAATATAGTTACTATATAAATGAAGGAGCCAACATTGCAAACCCTTCCTCTTTATTCTATCTAATTCCTAAATCCTACTTACCTATTGATGTTTGTAATATATCGAAACTTATTATATATTTGAACTGCAGTTCTTACAAATAGAATTAATTGTTTTTGCTTCTTTATTGCCATTAGCATATTATTGTGATATTGATCAGTCAATTTTGTCAATATAAAACTTATGTCTTCTGTTACTCTTGAATGTTCTCTGACATTGAACCACCCTTCCGCTTTATAGGATCATCTATGTTTGGGCAGAAGCCAGCCTTTGGAGGCTTTGGGTCATCACCTAGCCAATCAAGTCCATTTGGTAGCACATTTCAGCAATCACAACCAGCATTTGGCAGCAATCTTTTTGGTTCCTCCACACCATTTGGTGGATCAAGTCAACCTGCATTTGGCGCTACAAGCACCCCAGCCTTTGGCTCTACAAGCACCCCTGCTTTTGGTGCCACAACCGCCCCCTCCTTTGGCGCTACATCTTCTCCAGCCTTTGGTGCCACAACTACGCCAGCATTTGGGTCCACATCAACTTCAATATTTGGTAGTGCAGGAGCAGCATTTGGGGCTTCGAGTTCCCCGGCTTTTGGTTCTACAGGCACAGCAGCCTTTGGTGCGCCAAGTACCTCAGTGTTTGGATCGTCAAGCACTCCAGCATTTGGTGCATCCAGTACGACATTTGGATCTTCAAATGTTCCTGCTTTTGGTGCATCAAGTACTCCTTCTTTCAGCTTTGGTTCCACACCTTCGTTTGGTCAGTCAACATCTGCGTTTGGCAGCGCCCCATTTGGAACAACTCCATCTCCTTTTGGCGCTCAGAGTTCGCCATTTGGTGAGTTTTTTCCTCCATAATAATTTACTTCATGCTTCCATACACAGTCTGAGATGATTGCTGTTTGCTGGTTGTGCAGCTACTAGGAGGTTGAAACTAGTTTTTTAAGCAGTTTTTTCTTTTTAATGACATTCATATGGCTTGAAGTATTATATAGTCTTCTACCACATCTCTTCTTCTACTTTCTCTCCTATTTTAGCTCCCTTTCTGCATTTCTTTTTTTTTTTAATTATTTTTTTCTCTTATTTTTTTTCCTGTCTTTGTGTATTAATTCCTTGCAGGTGCTCAGGCAACAACACCAACATTTGGTAGCCCAGGTTTTGGGCAATCAGCTTTTGGAGGTCAACTAGGAGGAAGCAGAATAGCAGCTTATACCCCAACACCTGAGGCTGATGGTGGCAGTAGTACTCAGCCTGCTGGAAAACTGGAGTCCATATCCGCTATGCCTGTGTATAAAGATAAGAGTCATGAGGAGTTGAGATGGGAGGACTATCAACGTGGAGATAAAGGTAAAAATGAATTATTCTGAGCATTTTTCATTCGCATAGTTGAAAAACCTTTTCTTTCTTTTTTCTATATCATTATTGTGACAGAAAATTCTTGAGGTTAAGGGGGTTTGTTTTTGACTCTTTTTTATTTTGTGTGAGCATGCTTTTCGTATGTGATAGGATTATAACTTTACATCAGTATTTTGCATGTGGCCATAAAGATCCCTTTTTGTTAGCGCTTCGTAAGAGTGTAATAGGATTACAAATGACGACTTAATGTGAGTTTGCTTTCTTGGTAAGTAACTTAATGTATTTTATTTTCTCTCAATAACCAATGTATTACTTGAGACACACTTTAGGAAAGCAGGTTTCTTCCTTTTATTTTGGTTCTATACTTTGCACTGTCTATGTGAACTCATGTAGTTTGCAGTCTGTCAGCATGTCTAGTTTTTATCTTATTGTTTAGATTTATTTCTCACATTGCCCTTTTCTATTAATCTATTCACATTATGAGGTTTTAATGTTAAATTTCAGGTGGACCCAACCCTTCTGGACAGCCTGCAGGCGGGATTGGTTTTTCTGCTCCAACACAATCAAGCCCTTTCGGTTCCACAGGCACATTTGGTCAACCTACTGCTAACCCTTTTTCATCCTCCACATCTTCTAACCCCTTTGCACTTAAAACACCAACTTTTGGTTCATCTGGATTTGGTCCTTCATCTAGTTCGATTTTCAGCTCACCATTTAGTTCTTCCTCATCAAGCCCTTTTGGTTCAACGTCTTCTACTACTTCACTGTTTGGGGCTCCGACTGGTGCCGGATTTGGTCCAAGTTCTTCACCATCGATTTTTGGTGGAACTACCACACCTGCTTTCAGTTCATCACCCTCGATTTTTGGTTCTTCAATGACGGGATCAAGTTCATCGTTTGGTACTGGCCTGAGTTTTGGTAACACTCAATCATCTGGGTTATTTCAGTCCTCAACTCCATCTTTTGCGCAAACGCCATCCCCTTTTGGACAGCCGTCTGCAGGGTTTCAGCAGACCACCCCTTCTTTTGGTTCAAATCTGTTTAGCTCACCATCAACTGGGTTCGGGGGAAGTTTGTTCAGTAATCCAACACCTTCATTATTTCCTTCAAGCACTCCAGCAGGATTTGGTCAATCAACTGTAAGCCACCCTTGAACTGTTGTTCTGTGTAAATTATCATAGTCATCCTTGCCACTTATGCTAACCTGATAAAGTATAATAGCAATTTGTGTTGTTCTTTCCATGTATGGTTTTATTTTAATGCCTGGTGGTGTTTTAAATTTGAATTATTGCTTATTTTTCTGTATAGCCTTCTCTTTCAACACCTTTTCAACCGGCTGCCCCAACTCAGACAGCAAGTACGTTTTCCTTTGGTGGCTTTGGTCAGACACAGCCAGGTTGCTCTAATATGTTTCCCTTTCTCTGCTTCTACTTAATTCTTCAAGCACTTTGTGTTGATGTTTTCTTGACTTTTCAGCATCTTCGAGTGGCTTTGGCAGCATGTCTAATATCTTCAGCCAGGGCGCATTTGGGCAACCGTATGCTCCATTTCCTACCCTATTTACTAATTTTTAAGATTGCGGGATTAATACTTGGCAGACATTGCAGGCGATGTACTGTAACTTTTGCAATTAGTGATAAATAATTGATATGCTGCAGCCTCTTTTCTTGTTCTGAGAAATGGAAAACCCGTCTTGATGTTTTGAGTATTGGAAAGATATTGACATCATGTTTGATGGCATAGAAAAGTTACCGTCTATGAAAATGGTGAACAAAAAAATAATTTGATGTTCACATTTCGGTATCCAGTTTGCTGGATACGGATATCCATTTGCACTTGCATACATCTGTATCCCATACTAATACGGATATAAATTGTTTATGAAATATTTTTTGAATCTTAATATGGATACAGATATTGATGATACAAATATTTGGTTATCCTTTTTTGGATTGAGATATGGATCTCTGCATATTAGAAAGATGATTACTCATCTTAATGGCATACTCATTTAGTTATATAATTTAATTTATGTTGTTTGTTTTGAAGACTTACCTTTCAGTGGATAAAATTTTTTTAGGATCTTGTCATATCATGTGTCATTTGTTTATATGTTTGAAATGGTACAGAAACTTTAAATATTCAATATATAGCTTTAGTTGTATATAGAAAATATGGATACTGCCTGATTCATATCCATATTTTCTTTTAAGAAAATATATAGTTTGATTTAATATACTTGTATTCATATTTGCTGAATATAAGTGGATATTAACATGGATAATACCAATATCCAATCAATACCCAATCTGTTTTAGATTTATTGTTTTTCTTTTTTGATAACTAGACTGACAAATTCAATGGCATTACCATAGCTGTGCCTCATTGCCTTTTTTTTTACTATGCATCCCTGTTTGTTTAATATCTGATGATTTATCCATTTTAATGTGCCTTACGAAGCAGAGTTGCTAGTCAGTCTAATATGGTCATGCAACCAGCTCCTATTACAAATCCTTTTGGCACTCTTCCAGCAATGCCTCAGATGTCCATTGGTCGTGTTGGCTCTGCCCCTTCAATTCAGTATGGAATTTCTAGCATGCCTGTAAGTTTAACATTTTTTCTACCATGGTCCTCAATATATGATTGGTCTATACTATATGAGCATGGTTCTTTTGGTGTATGCTCTATTTGCAATTTTTCTATTCTTTTTTTTAGATGTTTCTCCAAAGAGTGGGGACTAACTATTTGCGACATTGAAGTTATTTTATTATATGACCAATAATCTATCAGCACAGAACAAATGTGTTAGCTTTGCTCATTAATAAAAATGCTAACTTACTGCACTACAGGTTTCTGAAAAGCCCACTCCAGTAAGAACTTCCTCTTTGTTGGTTCCAAGACACTTGTCTCAGAGAAGGATTAAGTTGCCAGGCAGGAAATATCATCCTAAAACTGATGGCCCAAGGGTGAGAAATTACTATAGGGCCAGCCTATATCTCAATTCTCTCATATTTTGTCCTGAGAAAGGAACATATAAATTTTTAAGAGCGCTCATAAAATTTTCTCCTTGTTATGTATGCTCCTGTTATGTAAATGTTTAAAGCAGATCACTTGCTAACAGTTTGGTTTATATGCAGGTTCCATTTTTTAGCGATGATGAAGAAGCACCCTCAACACCCAAGGCAGATGCTCTTTTCATACCAAGGGAGAATCCCAGAACACTGATTATTCATCCAATTGAGCAATGGCCCTCAAGAAATAGCATGGAGAAACAGACTATCCCAAAAGACAAACCCGTCCCAAGTCCAACTAATGAAAATGGTAATATATGGTTCTGTTACGATACTTGATATTGATTGTTTGTTATGTTCTTTTACAGCTTATTGTGGCATCTAATGCTTGTAGTACACGTGATTTGCTAAATAAGAAAGTGTTCTTGTTCAGAGTCAGTAATGCTTTGCTGTATTCATGAAGTTGTTAATGATGGAAACTTGTGCATTCTTGCAGTATTTCTTTTTAGGTCTGACAATAGTGGGAAGTAGAGGGCAGGCCTTGGTTCAATGGTAAGGTTTTTCTATCATTACATGGGTGTCATGGGTTTGAAACATAAAAGCAGCCTCTTTATATGTGGGGTTAAGGCTGCATACTTCCAAACCTCCCCAGACCCCACAGTGGCGGGAGCCTCATGCATTGGGGTGCCCTTTTATGATAATGGAAAGTACAAAATGCTGGGAACTACACTGATAGATTAATAAAACTGAAATGCTGGAATAAAGAAGATAATGAAGGGGAGATGGATTAAGGAACCACATTCTGAGACCATGAAGTCTAATCCTATAGCTGTCTGCAGGGATCTGATACAAAATTTAATTGTTTTTGATGACCCAAGAGGAAATATAGGGACATGGGCTTCATCTGTCACAGGTGACATCTCATCATTAGTAATGATTGGAATCTCTCCGATAAATGATATTGATGTGCAAAAAGGTTCTCTATTTCTCCTATAGGGCACCAAAATCCAAAGAATAAAGATAATTAATTATATTGACTGCTTTTCAGCTAGAGCAATCCTAGCAAGACTCCACTGAATCATTTGTGTTTGAGAGAACTGAAGGCCAAATTTTTTCTTCTTGCAACTAATGGATGGTACAAATCAGGTAGAAGTCTCAGCAAGACAATCTGTTCTCCATCTTTTTATGATAGTTGGGAAAGTTTGAAATCCCAGTGGACCAGGAAATTAAGTTCAAAGGAAAGTTTAAAGTCCATATCACAGCATCTGTAGTGAAAACTGTCACCTTCCAGCCAGTCAGCTGGCTGATTGTGTTGTATTGACATGAGTTGGTCTGTAACAGTAAATCAACGATTTCCATTGCTTCAAGTCTTGTAAAACTGAGATGGTAGAACTTGTCATCCTTTCCATTGAGTGTTCTTGGGGGCTTTTGGGGAGCATAATTGTTTCACCTCTTATCTTTGTTTTTCAGAAAATGGCATCTTAAATTGTAAAACAGAAAACATCTTATGAATTGTTGACCTTGCACAACAATGTTTTGATGAAGTATCAGGATTCAAGGAGTGCATGACTAATAGAAACTGGTGTACTGGTGACTATTGAGTGGATGCTGCTCCTCTTATATGCCTCAACCTCCTCATCGTTTTTTACCTTCCACTCATGGAAAAGATTCTTGTTAATAGAGGGAAAATTGTCCTTACTAAATCCACTTTCATTTTTTATGTTTTTTTTTTAGCTGTCTCTTACTGTAATTGTCGAAGGAGCTTCAATAATGATTTATTTTGAAATGGAGTAATGGTGCCTGGAGATGATGTCATATTAACTGGAAGAGCAATTTGGATAACTTTGTGTTTTCAGAATTGGAAAAGGTTAGCTTTTGGAGGAAATTTTAATGGCTAAGTGTGGATATGAGGAAGAAGTGATGGAATGGAAGTTGAGAGGAAGCAAGATGCATCTGTTGAGAAGTTGACTAATGATGGGTTGAAGTATTCCAGATAGTTGTCCTTTCACTGCTTGAAAGGTGATAGGATGTGTATGTGGCAGAATAGATGGGTACGTCAGTTACTTCTGAAGGACCTCTGACTCCACTCTTGGAAGTTGGTGTCAATTGGTGATTTGCTTTTAATAAAGTGCTTTGGGAGCAGAGCGCTGCTGGTAATATTGTGTGGATTGTAGCTTCTAAATTGAAGTTTGTAATGAAGAATTCCTCTAACCTTGTCAAAGATCTTAGGTGAGGTTTATCTTCCATGAGTTGGAGATAATTGAGAACGAAATATTTGTTTTTTTGGTTTTTTCAAGTATCTTTTTAGCTGAAACATTGTCATGGTGTTTTAGTCCCTGTGTAGTGCTTCTTCAAAGCTTCACTAAGGAGGATTTGTAGCAAAGCTGAGGTTTCTGTCTTCACTATTCATCTTAATCTATAGCTAAGATTCTGAGTCAATTGCAGTCCGGGCATTTTTTTTTTTCAGGAGCTTAGTAGACACTTCAACTGCTTCTAGAAAAGTTGGTAACATATCCAAGTCATGGAAGGACTCTATTATTAGTTTGATGAGATAGCCACATAATTTTGGTGCTTCTGTAAAATGTTATGTCAATAAACCAGTCAATTGTCTCATATAATGGCTCTTCATTGCTGTTTAATGATTGTGTTTCCATGTGGACTTTGGTGAAGAATGTGTACAGGGCTTGCTGCTAAAGAGGTCTTTAAGGACTGTCTTGGTAATGCTTGTTGTTCTATTTGAGTAGGATATGTATCTCGATGTCTTATGTTATTGGTTTGGTTAAGAGAAGTCATACAGATTGTTTTGGAGTGGTTTAGGTATCCTTAGATATGGGCTCTTGGGATACCAAAGTATAAAAATTAGTTAATGAGAATCAGAACATATTGTTGCCCACCCTTTCAAAGGAGCAATACTACACAGACAAATTTCAGCATGTTGTTTGTTATTATTTTTCATCTTTTACTCTGCCCTTTTGCTTTTGCTTTTGCTTCTTGATACCTAGTTGCATTGCTCTGCCTGTTTGTGAAGTAAAAGGTATCATAGCAAGTAAAGTACTTGTATTGGATGATGGCTGTGAAGAAGATTTTTGCAGATGGTTGTTATCATAAGTTACCCAAATTGTCATTTAGTGTTTATACATGTGCTTGAGTTCAGAGTAATAACTATTGTTTTTTCTGTTAAATAACATGGCCTACTTAACCATTGTTTGACGTTGTTACTGCCCTAGATGTGCTGCCATCATTTGTTTCTCCAACTATTTCTCTCATTGTATTGGACCATCATTTTAGGCACAAATAACAAGATAAAGCTCATGATGTACTTGGTAAATTTGTTCAATTCATGTTCTTTTGATATCGGAACCTTTGAATTAGAGCTTGTATAGTAGGTTGAATCAAAGTTTATTTGCTACTTCAACCTTCTTGTCCTTTCCTCATTATGGATGAAAGAAGCATGAGCTTGAATAATAATGAGCTTAGTAACACTGCTTAAGTTTATGACATGGTGTTTTGACAAATGGTTATAACATGCTCTAGTTTCTAGGTTGTGAAATTGGAATCGGGATGGGTCTGAGATGGATTTGTCCAACACATATCCTCAAAGGTTTTCAGTATGCAAATTTGATGTAAATGTGTATAATAGTAATTGGAATACGGTTTAATTTGAAGGAAGATATGTTTTCAGAATTTATTGACCACAGAGAAGTTTTAGAATAATATATTTGTTAATGGAATTTTTTATTGTAAATTTTTATGTAGGATTATATACTTTGTTAAAAATTTTCCAAGTAAAAGAAAAGTTCGTGACATTTGTCTATGTAAAATAATTTTATTCATCAATTTCTTTTTTCCTGTAATTGTGAATCACATGAATCGTTGCTGTATAAGTAAAACTGTCACTAATCAATGTTGTTAATTTGTACTGTTTTGCCAAAAGAAGCATTCGGAGTCGTAAATCTGTTAGTTATAGGAAATTCATTTGAATGATGATGAAACTAGTTTCGTAGATACTCACGAGCAATTATTGAATGTACCATGCCAAGACCAAGTAGGAGTTCCCCTTTAATGACTGCAATTTACCAATGTGAGCTTGCAAGGCAAAGGTTGCAGAAAGGAAAATGAGGATTGAGAGTTCTGGGACTGTTACTGGATTTCAGATATGATAGTACTGCCTATGTGCAAAACATAAAGTTGTTTTTCAAAGCATTATTCTATTTCTTCTTTTTGGTGCTTCCATCTATTTCATGTATTAACTATAGACAGCAAATCTTGTTTAATTTTAGAAAAGGTTAGTTTTTTTTGAAAGAAAATATAATGTTCTAGCAACATGTTATGCGCTCCTTGCATTGGTGTGGTTTCACAATTCTATTGGGGCGACACACCCAAGCGAAGTGGTATTTCACAAGGAAGAACCCTTGAAAATAGTGTGTCATGCATCCTATATGAATATTGAGATCATTCTGACAAAGAATATTGCTATAAGTGAAGTCTGCCCACTTGGTTTACTGCCATTTTATGTTTATTGACTGTTATATGAAAAATTAATATCCATTTCTAAATTTCGATAGCCATTTTATTTTTAACCGCTGGCATGTTCATAAGTGTACACACACAACAGGGTAACTGTAGCAGAAACAAGCCTAACTGTGTAGTTTACAGGGATTAAATGTAAAGTGCAACTTCTTATGGGCTAAACGTAAAGTGGCAATTAAACAAAGCCACGGGTGCTAAGTTCTCCGATAATAATTTTAACTGGCTTCAAGAAATCTTGTTCTACAAACTGTTCTGGCTTTTGATTATCCTGGGCTGTTTCAGTATCTTTCTGGTGCTAATGCATACCAAACCACTCCCAATTGCTTACCAATTACAGAAGCACATTACCTGTCACCATTGAAAATGCGTATTACCTTTGGTTTGGTTGCTGATGCATTGTTTATGTTGTCATCAATAACTTCTAGATTTCAGAATGAGTTTTTGTTTATTCTATTGCCCTGGAATCAAGTCGTAATATGATTTCTTCTACTCTGTTATTTATGATATGATTAATGTTTTTTCTTCAGGTAAGGTATCAGGAGAGCCATCTGCTCCAGCTCTTAATGAATCCTTTGCAGAGTATCGTGATGGTAAGTTTGTTTTCTACCACAATATCCACTATTTTTTCTTTCATTTTACTTAGTGATACTTCTCTGACGTTCAAGAACATGGAATAGTTCTTCAATTGTTGCATGCAAAAGATGTTTGTTTTCATTTCAAGATAAGGAACAAAATAGGCTTGTTAGCTTGAAATGTACCTTAATCAGCCAAAATGAAGAATGATCTCAATTCCATTGTAGACGTGTTGCTGTATGATGTTGTTTGGTTTAAATAAACTTCTGTCTGGTGGTCATTCATGCGGGAAAAGAGAGAAGGTTGCCTAAGGGCGATGGGTAGGTAATGACTTTTGGAAAGAAGGAAAAATAAAATCTTAACTATTAAGGGCTCATCAACCCAGAGAAAATATATAAAGGAACAAATTTAGAGATAAGTTACATGGAAAAACCTATTTTAGATTGCTCATTTGCATAGACTCAGGTGATGAATGCACAAAATATTTGAATTTAGCTGCAGTGGATTTTGTCTTACTAGCGAGGTTGTTTGACCTTGACTCTAATTGTAGCTCTTTGTAGCAAATATTGATAATGATGACGTGATCATATCCATTATTATGTTGCTACTACTTGCTAACCTCCGAAATGGTATCAATAATGCAGAACGGCCAACTGAGAATGGCAGCACCAGGGAGCAAAATAGCACTCTATCACCATCCAAACCTGCCCATAAGGCATATGACATTCAGGATGATCATACACAGAAGGGGATCCAAGCTGCGATTGTCTACGAGCATGGCGCAGACATCGAGGCTTTGATGCCCAAGCTGCGCCATGCTGATTACTACACTGAGCCTCGGGTCCAGGAGCTGGCGGCCAAAGAACGGGCCGAGCCAGGCTTCTGCCGTCGTGTGAAAAATTTTGTGGTAGGAAGGCTTGGCTTTGGGAGCATCAAATTCTATGGAGAAACAGATGTCAGGAGGCTTGACCTGGAGTCCATCATCCAGTTCAACAACCGTGAGGTGATTGTGTACAAGGATGAGAGCAAGAAACCTCCAGTAGGACAGGGGCTTAACAAGCCTGCAGAGGTTACGCTGCTTAACATCAAGTGCATGAATAAGAAAACGGGCCAGCAGTACATGGAAGGGCCCAAGATTGAAAAGTACAAGGAAATGCTGATGAAGAAAGCTCAGGAGCAGGGTGCCGAGTTTATATCATATGACGCGGTCAAAGGTGAGTGGAAGTTCAGAGTGAAGCATTTTAGTTGCTATGAGTTTAGTGATGGAGATCCAGATGCTTAATATAGCTCAGGTTGGAGATACGCAAAAGAGGGTTTTCTATCGTCATGGACTGCCATCTTTGCTGCTCTTTGTTCATTCCTGAAGGGTCTCGAGGAGGGGAAGAAAGGATACCCCGCTTTTTTCTTTTTCTTTTTCTTTTTCTTTTTCTTTTTTTTGTACAGAATCTGTAGGGAATAGTGGTGTGCTTGTGTTTTGTCTATTGCGTCTATCTTAAGCTTCTTTTTTTTTTCTTTTTTTGGCGAGTACATGGTCTCCGGTATCGGGTACCTTTCAAATTATTTTTGTAAAAAAAAGAATGATGCCCAATTGGAGTTATGGTTTTCTTGTATGCATCTCTCTCCCTCGGTCTGAAGCCGTAACCACAAGAATTGGATGAAAGGACCTCTAAAATAAGCATGGAGGTTGTGGTATCCACCATGCTTCTTGTCTGTGGCACATTGTTATTACCATATTGTCGTTATGCCACCACCACTCATGCCATCAATTTGCCACCAGGACAACCACAACTACCTCGTCCATCTCTATCACCATATTGCTGCTATTGTTGTTACCTTTGCTATTTTACTATTGCCTCTCCGCCAATAATATCAGCAACAATATCATTATCCATGCTTTCTTCGTCTCTGCTGTCACTACATCTACAACAACTAGGGCCACTACATCTATAACAACTCGAACGTTTATATTTCAAAAATAATTGGTAACAACAAATTATATTTATATTTTTAAAATTAATATAAAATTTATACTTTATTTTGAAAATATGAAATTGAAAGCGATGCCAAAGGCTATTTTAGATTATCTTTTGCTTCAAAATTAAAACTATTGGACCACAATTGTTTAACAAATACTTGATTACCATCCAAAAAGTCTAACCATTTGCCGTCATCGTATATCCGTTTATGACCTACATATGCGCTTCAAAGTTTGGTATCGAATATGAACAAAGTTGACTCGACGCAATCCTTATTTTATTGTACAAGTAGAAATAGTATACCTAAAATTTCCTTTGTATCCATGGTTGCACATTAGAGTATAGAGTTGAATGGGCTGTTTAGAAAGGAACAATGGCACATACTTAACCACCAAAACTTTAAAGCATCAATTTGCTTTCAAAATTATTTTTTTAGGATGTAATCCCATCATCCATCTCCCTTAAACAATAGTTGGCGTAGGTTATCTCATGACCATTATAAGATAATGATAGATAATGTTGTTTGTAAAATACTCCTCCCTAATAAAACTCAGGATTTCCTTTACGTGCGAAAAGAGACGTCAATCTGAACCCTACCGCCACCCATCGGCGGAGAGGTTTGGAGTTCGAGAGGACTGGTCCCCCGCCTCCATGCTGATGGCTGCAGGTGGCTGTTGCTCCTTCACCACCACCATCGTCTCCTCCGCCGGCGTCTGTCGTCAACCAAAACCCTAACCCCAGCGAGAAACCCATGAAATCATCTTTGAAGGAGTCCATCTTCAACGCCCTCGCCATCCTGTTCGCAGCCCCTGTCCTTGACTCCCTCGTCAACTCTACCAGCCTCGACCTCCCAGCTGGGCCTTCCAGGCCTTTTGAACCCGACCTCCACCTCGTTGTCCTCTCCTTCCTGTTGACAGTTGTGGCCATGAAACCCAAATTAACTGAATATCTCGGTACTCCGTTGCATCACATCCTCCCCATCCTCTCAAGCCTCTACCTCTCCTGGGTCATCGCCGCTCACCAGCCTTCCCTCGCCTGCTTTGAGGCCTTGCCTTCCTCCTTGCCCTCTACATGGACCTCTTAATAGGTCGTTTGACCCATTAACCGACCCGACCTAGGATTCACATACAAGTCAGCCAGATGATGGCTTCGAGGTGAGGCCGGCGAGGGCGGAGCCCATCGTGATGATGGCGAAAGGGACGGCGGAGAAGGAGGGGAGGACACCCAAGGCGACGGCAGCGGCGGAGAGAGATAGAGGCGGCGACGGCAGAGAATGAGGGGGATTGGAGGAAGGAAAGGAATGCGTCAAGGAGGGAGGAGTGAGTTCGATGTTAAAATATTTGCAGAAGAAGAGAAAAATAAGAAAAAAAAAAGAAATATAATTTGGTTTTTCTATCCCATTATATTCGGTATATTTCAGACATTATATATATATAAGAAAAATAATATAGGCTATTGAAGGATCACACTAACAATAAAAAATATTACTAACTGATATAAGTTATTATGTGATTTTTAAAATCACTCTAACAAGATCATACTAATAAAGAAAAATAATATAGGTTGATATAGAATCACGCTAATAAAGAAAAATATTATTGGTGATGCAGGTCGTTATGTAATAAATAAAATTATACTAATACCCTCTCTCAAACTCAAGATGGTACTATAGGTGCCAACTTCAGTTTGAAAACTAGATCACAAATGGACCGAAAAATTGACGTACTAGATTAAGAGATGAAGTAGTAACTCAGAAGTAGTAGCATAGAGCCTGATGTGGCAGAATACGAGCTATTATAGTAGCTCAGAAACTAATGTAGCAGATTAGGAGTTGACATAACAACATAGAAGTCGATTTGACAAACTGATATACATATCTGACCGACGTAATAGACTGACATATTTGTCGATATGGCTGATTGACTTGTCTGATATGTGGTAGCGGAAAAACACATAGAAGATGACAATTACAGTGAGAACAAAGTTCAGAGAGAAGGCAACCAAAGTTTAATGATCCTCGTAGACGGTGGTACCATTGAAGACGAGTAATTGGCTTCAAATTGAGAGGTGAAGGAGCCGAAGGAGGCAATAAACTGGAGATGGAGAGAATAGGGCTGAGTGACGGTGAGGAGAGACGATCGAAGATCTAAAGCTGGGGAGAAAAATACTGGAGAGGAGCTGCAGATCTATAAAAACAAAAAATCTTCGGGTAGTAATCTATAAAAAATAGAGGATATGCAGATCTACTAATGAGTTTAATATTGATTCATTAGGAAATATAGAATCTGCAGAGAAACAGAGGATTCACAGATCCACCGAAAAATAGAAGATTTTTGGGTGTTGATTGACCCGAAAATAGAGATCGATAGATCAACAATGGAGGTCTTCAAAGCTTTTTGACATGGCGACGGCGGCCACAACAAAGGCGGAAGAGATGATGGCATAAGGTTGCGTCATCGGTAGCTTTGATATTATGTTAAAATATTTGCAGAAGAAGAGACAAATAAGAAAAAAAAAGAAAAAAGTGATTTTATTTCTCTATTCCATCATATTTGATACATCTCAGGGGTCATATATATATACTCGTATATAGACTCCATACAAGAATTAAAATAATATAGGCTGATGTAGGATCAAACTAAAAATAAAAAATATTATTGACTGATATAAGTTGTTATGTGAACCCTAAAAAATACTGCCGAATTACCGGATAGAACAATGCCAACAGGGAAAATAAATGCTAGTAAATCCAGATTTATTTACAAATCCACATTAACATGCAACATTTGGATTTAAAAGTTGACGAATGTTAGCATTGCCATGTGACACCGACGTATCCACATGCAAATTCATAATTCAGAGTTCATCAGGAAAAGCATGTGCTAGGCTTCATGATCAAATGTGCTCCATGATTTCAACTCCCTCTCAAGTCTCAATAAATTTATGAAGTCGTCCCATGAAACTCGCCGTACTCCTCATGCTTTGCCTTTCTAATCTTAGACTGCATATATTTCGCCCGACCAACCACATGGATATTGTTCATTGTCCTATTTTCAGTACGAACTAAATGTTTCTTCATTGACGCTAACGCAATGCATGTTCTTATAGCGCCAAAGTCATCCTTTCCCATGGTTTAGCCTCCATGGTATTGGCCATTGGAAATGGTTGAGGAGATGCGGTTGCAATATAAAACACATCTTGTCAACCTTATTACACGCTAAGGCACGTTCGGGCTGCTAAATGGAACGCAATTGGCGAAGGTAAAATTAAGAAAAAAGAAAAAAAAAAAGGTAGATTGGTTGACCTTTATTAATTTTTCATTATAATCGTAAGTTGGATTCGATCTCCTATCGTACCACCCTAGAAGTACCACACCGTACCCTCGATTTCATCAATGACTAGGCCTACGTAAACTTCAAGGCTTTGGAACATGCACAAGCATCTTCAAATCTCTTGAGAAAATTTAAATAATAGGCTAGGTCGATCGTATTAATAAAGTATTGGATGGTCAGGTCCTGCCTAAAAGTTATTGTTTGAGGTAATACTGAGGGCTATATATAGAGGATGAGGAGACGCAACTCTGCAAATTAAGTTGCAAGGAACTTGCTCTATTTTGAGTTCGAAGTTTGAAGAGAGATGGGGAAGGCTTCAGAACTTGGAGGTGCTGTGCTGATATTTTTGGCGTTGTTCATCCCTAGGTTCAGAGGAGCAGGAGCGGCGTGGGAAGAGGCTCATGCAACCTTCTACGGAGGAAGTGATGCTTCTGGAACTATGGGTCGGTCTTCTAATCGATCATCTTGCTTTTCCATTTTCTGAATCCACGAACTCAAAAGTATATAGCTGGTCTATTAGTATTGCTTCTCCAACTATTTCTTTTACATGGATAAGCTTTATGTTTGTGTTATTAGAATGTTGCCGGCGACTGAGCTTCACATAATTTGTGAAGATTTCGATCACTAATTCCTCCTCTTCTCTCTTTTTTTTTTCTTTTTAATTTCTGTCGAGCAATTTGGTCCATGATTCTTGAAAATGCAATTGAGAACCATAAGATTTCTGAGCCAAGGGAGACTAATATATGCAGGGGGTGCTTGTGGTTATGGGAATCTTTACAACGACGGCTATGGGATTAAGAACACGGCATTAAGCACGGCGCTCTTCAACAGTGGGAGCATGTGTGGGGCGTGCTTCCAGATAGTGTGCAATCCGAAGAAAGCACCACAATGGTGCAGGAGGGGAGCGCACATCACGGTGACAGCCACAAACTACTGCCCGCCAAACTACGACCAGCCCAGCGACAACGGCGGGTGGTGCAACCCGCCGAGGAAGCACTTCGACATGTCGCAGCCTGCTTGGGAGACGATCGCCATCTACAGAGCAGGCATCGTGCCCGTATATTACAGAAGGTATGAGCAACCGTTGTTTTTTCGTTTCAGTCTTTGTCTCGGAGATGATAAGAGATTAGTTTTATTTGCATGAGCTTAATTAAACGATAAAGCAAGCTATTAATTTGCATGCATGCATGCATGCAGGGTTTCATGTCGTAGGAGTGGAGGCATCAGATTCACCGTCAATGGAAGGGACTACTTCGAGCTGGTCCTGGTAAGCAATGTAGGTGGGAGTGGGGTAATTTCTGGCATGTGGATCAAAGGGTCCAATACGAAATGGGAAGCCATGAGCAGGAACTGGGGCATGAACTGGCAGAGCAATTCTTATCTCAATGGCCAGAGCCTGTCCTTCCGTGTGCAGCTCGACGACGGTCGCGTCCAGACGGCGTACAACGTCGCGCCTTCCAATTGGAAGTTCGGCCAGACCTACAGCACGTCCATCCAGTTCTTATAGCAACCGGTCTTCGAATTTTTAATTTCTGCTTTTTTTTCTTTTCTTATCTTTTTTTTTTTTTTTTCCTTCTGGGCTGCCGGACCTCCGTGTATTAATTAAGGTGATTCGGCAAATGAGCCGATGGCATGATGAAAGGGTGGTCGCTTGACCCCTGAAGCATGCATGATTGGGTGGTCCTGGGCATTGCAATCTTTTCTTGTCTTTCTCTGCATCTTCTTTCATGTCAACCGTGTATTAATTGCCTTAGGCTGTGGCTGAGATCTAAATTCCAAGACCAGCCCACCTGGTGGCATAATTCAGTGGAATAAGGGAAATAACTCCAGTGTTTGTCGTTTGAGGGCTTCGATTCCTGTTCTCTCCTCCTTGTAGTTTTCCTTCCCCGTTTTGCTTTTCCCCAGCCAGCTCAGCTCTGTCGTCGACAGTGAGAAACGCTAGCGAGGGCCAGCTTTGAGGCCTGGCCCAATTTCGGTTGTCTTACTCGTTCATTTAAGTTAGACGCGTATACAGATCTTGCTTGATCTTCTTGGTTATATATCTATTTCTTTTTGGAAGTGCTGATGGTTGTTTTGTTTTGTCATCTCCTTCCTTCTCCCCTGCTTCTTCTTCTTCTTTATTAAGAAAAAGAAAAAGTCCAAGCTAACCTGAATCATTTGCACATGGGACAACCAATGCCATGACTTAAGGTTTCATGTTTTTTGTCCATGACAGGGAAGGGGATATCATGTGCCAAATAGATTTATTTTAGCTGAGGAAAGATGTGAATGGATAAGCTATTTCTTAAACTATGCCTCTTTTCCTTTTAGGAGGAGGTTCTGGATTTAAGCCTTGGAAGATTTCTCTCAAGTACTTAAAATTGATAGTTTTAAATATTGACAGTGCTCCCACCATTATTATCAAAAAATCAGCTATGCTTCCATGGTCATTGCATTTCTCTCTAGCAATTAGCAGAGAATTTCTTCTATGATACAGGTTGGATTAGCATGAATGCTTTCTTTGATCGAGAAGAGTGAGCTCCAAGGTTGAACTCGTGAAGGTATGATATGCAAGTAGATGAATATTTTTAAATGGTCACGAGTATGGTTGCATTTAAAAGCGGCAGACGTACAACACCAATTGAAGAGCTACATGTTTTCGAGCCCCTTGATTTTTTTCGTTTTTTAACATTACACAAGAAGCCAGAAGTGATGCTTAAAATGGCACATGAAGGAAATTTGGTTTTAAGGGAGTGTTGGGAACTAAACTAAATTTAACAAAGTATTCATTTGTACTAGTTAATCGGGTCCAATTAAAAATATCTTTAGTGTTCTGTCTCTTAGAGTCTATGTATTTGTATAATTGTTGCGTCCTTTGGATTATAGTAGTACATTTACACAAGATTATGCAACTGGACATATCGAATCTATACAAACTCTTGTAATCAGTCTTCTTGAAAGAGAGGCAATCAAGTAAGTAAATACTACTGCAAGTGTCTCTAAATCAGTTATATTATAATCTTATTTGTTGAATGGAAGTTTGAG
Organism: Phoenix dactylifera; assembly: GCF_051530095.1. Taxonomy (NCBI): domain Eukaryota; kingdom Viridiplantae; phylum Streptophyta; class Magnoliopsida; order Arecales; family Arecaceae; genus Phoenix; species Phoenix dactylifera. The sequence goes on from NC_143191.1 coordinate 58,330,304, forward strand.
TATTTAAAGTAATCAAGTAGGTAAATGGTACTAACTTGCTACTATGATTGTAGGCATGTAGTTTGAACCAAATTTGTTCTGTCATCCCTCAGCTTAGGTTTTGTGCCTTCCGTTTCAGCCCCCAACCGTCACACTTCATGGGCATCTTGAGCTTGGTTTATAGTGATGGACAAAGTGATGGAGATCCCTTACCGTGGGGTCAGGGTTCCCATGCCTCACCTACTTCTAATCAAAACTCTTCAATGCCCCTTCCCAACTTCATAATTTTGGCCGACATGCAGCCCGGCTACAGCTCAAAAGCGGATTTGGAGCATCACCCAACATCACCTTCCCATGACAGTGTGGAGAGCGACAATGATGCATAGAAAACTATTTGCATCTAAAAAAATCTTGGGCACTTAATCCAAATGACGTTAACAAAGGGCACTTTGTCCTTAAAGTTTAAACTAACCTTCGCTATAGCCTTTTTCTACTGCTGCTTTGATATCTCCCTTTGAAGGTGAGGACAACAAAAGTTAGTCTTGTAGGCCACAATATGTGCTGTAAAGATGCATCCATTTTACTAACTTACTCATGTTGATGATGGAAGCATTATAAATGTTGTGCAGCTGCCAATAATACTTGTCTCAATCCCTACATACATGGGTCCAAGTGTGTAATATAAAAAGAGATGCAGATGTGCAATTGCTATCAAGAGGCAAATAGGGTGCTAGTGGAGGTCTACAACTTCTGACAAAGGCTTGTGTTGCTAATGTGCTTGCATGCAAGTAACCCTCTTTGCATTCAAGGGAGCTCAAGTATAAGCTGCAAAATAGTTGAAGTCTTGCATGCAACTCACTTTTGGTATTTTCTTGGATGTTTGACAAGTAAAAATTTTAAGTTTTTATTCCTTCTACCTTGGATGGCTGTTGGAAGCCCGAAACTTTGGACCTTGCCACCTTGGTTGGAGTTCCATTTCTAGAGGTCTTGCAACCCTAACTTCTTATGGTTACATTGTAGTAAGTATGGAGAAATCACAGCAACTACATCTCATCGAGACTCGACCAAGAAATCTACTTACGAAATATACCAGGCTCCAATATAAATACATCTTACTCATCATTGTCTTGCTTGTGTTGTGATACATTCATAATTTCAAAGGCATATCAATCATCAATATTTGTATAAAATACAATTTTATGAAATATAGGATATAATATGTGTGGCAACAAAAATGCAATTCATTTGTCGGTGCTTACATGTCATTCTATTAATTTGAGTCCGAATTCTTTGCAGTGCAATTTCTACCGCATCATCTATCTCGAAGATAAATAACTCCCATTTTTTTTCAAAATTAATATGATATATGGCATGTTAGGGTGATGAAGAAGAATTATTTATTTTTAAAATGAATGATATGATAGCCCTCCAAAATGATACCGTAATCTAAGGTATAAAAATTTTATCGCAGGGGTTCCCGTTTCTAGCCGTGGAGGCTGAAGTCATTGTTATTTCTTAGAAGGACCAGGTGAGGGTATTCTTGTCATTTCATTAGTAATAGGCGCTACGTCGGCGGGACTGGCGGTTATGTACAGTTGGGCGGTGGAGATAGAAATCCGGGAAGGAAAAGCTAGAACGGAAAAAAAAAAACGATTTCGGACAAGACAGCGAAAAAAAAAAATTAGCTATTTCGGCACTCTCACACTGCAGCTCATCTAGGGCTAGGGTGAGGTTTAGGGGTCTTTATCCTTCTCTCCCCTCCGTCTCGATCCGGGCGATCGGCTGAGAGGATCCCGAGCTAGGGTACCGTTCCTCGGCGTGATTGCTCCGCGAAGTGAAAGCTAGGGTTTTGTAGGCGCAGAGCAGAGGGTTGGGGAGGAATTGAAGAAAAAATGGGGGATCCCGAGGGGCTGTGCGGATCTGAGATGGAATTCTCCCGGTCGGCGGTGGCTGCGAGGAGGAAGTGTTCGAAAAGATCGAGTCTTGATGAAGAGGATTTCCTTTTTCTGTTGCATGGCTCCGATCCGGTCAAGATTGAGCTCAATCGCCTTCAGAATGATATGAAAGGTTTATACTTCTTTTCTTCATCTGTCTTCGTTTTTTCTTTCTTGATGAGATGCTATTGTAAGGAACTCATGTTTATATGCCAAAAAGGAAAAAAAGGAAAAGAAAAACTAGATTTTGCTGTATTGTTGTTTATTTAGGAATTGAAAAATGGGATGTACTCATGCCATCCATAGGCTGTAAATATTTCCAGGAATTCGTCCATCAAAGTGTTTTAGATAGCCTGGTGTTCAATCAATGCCTTTTATCGGTTCAATTTGTTGTATGAAAATACGGGTAGGGTGGATGAACAATGTACGTTCAGGTGAAGGATGAACAAAATAATTTCCCAATGGGGCATTAATGAAATGCAATTAGTCATAGAATCTATTAGCATTCATTATGTGACGAGAAATCCCCTGTTTCAAAATTCGTAGTGCAAATATTAATATTTGATGTGCCCTAACAAAAAAGTTGTACATCTATGTGCATTTGAACAGAAATAAGAAATATGTTGATTAAAAAGGAAACCATGAAATATTTTTTTTTTTTTTGCTCCCCTCATCCCAGAAAAGGACCGCGAGCTAGCTGAAGCTCATGGTGAGATAAAGGGCCTAAAGTTGACAGAACGAGCAAAGGATAAAGCTCTAGCAGATGTAAAATTTGACTTGCTGAATTCTTGTTCTGGTGAATCCATCTTCCTCTCCATTACATCAGCTCAAAAAATTTTCACATGCGTATCATCTTTTGATCTAATAGGTTACCGAGGAGCTTGAAAAGATAATGGAGAAACTCCAGGCATCAGAAGCTACTCTTGAAAACAAGGTGTGGCTTAAATTTTAGGTCATCATATTTGTTTTGTTAATTTGCAGCCTTTCTTGCCTGTTTCCTTTTTCTGCAAAGTTGGACCGTGTATCCAATAGAGGTGAAATAATAGTTTGGAGTTTGTTGTCTGGTTTTTGAATACTGGACCCTCAGAACCTAGAAATAAAGAGAATTACCGATGAAAAGAAAGAGGCATTGGCAGCACAATTTGCAGCTGAGGCTACTCTTCGGCGTGTTCATGCTGCTCAAAGGGATGAAGACCTACCTCCTTTAGAAGATATACTTTTCCCACTTGAAGCAGAGATTAAACTTCTGAGGCAAGAGGTGCAGCTTTTCACATTGAAATATTATTATTCACTCTGGACTTCTTCTTCTTCTTTTATGGGGGACCATAAGAAGCTTGCAGCTTTTTCTTCCATATTTTGCAGCTTTCAAAGCTTCAGGATGATAACAGAGCCTTAGAGAGACTAACAAAATCCAAGGAAGCTGCTTTGTTGGATGCAGAAAGAGAGGTCCAATTCGCAAAGATTAAGGCTGCTCTTGTTGATGACTTGCAGAACAAGAACCAGGAACTTATGAGACAAAATGAAATATGTCAGGTGGGTGGTCTTCATATCTTCCTTTGCTCCATTTTCTTCTTTCTCCTTAGAGGAATGGAGGAGCAAAATAGTACAAAACAACCTCGATTCTGCTAATCACTTACATCATAGCTGATGATTATCATTGTTTATGTTCTTTCTTATGATATCAGCTATGTGATATGACAGGAAGAGTACAAAATATTAGATAAAATGCATCGTCAAAAGGTTACAGAGGTTGAGAAGCTGAGCCAGACTGTTCATGAACTTGAGGAGGCTCTCCTTTCGGGAGCTGCTGCTGCAAATGCTGTACGTGATTATCAGCGTCAAGTTAATGAGCTGAAGGTACAGATTCTCAAACTTTATCCTATAACTGATAACATGGATCTTGTAACGGGAAAATTAATAATACAGTTCCCTTCTTTCCTAATATTCTGTTTTTGTTGTTTGTAGGGGGAGAAAAGAACACTTGAGAGAACATTGTCTCGTGTGATGGTTACAGAAAATCGCATTGCAGCTGTAATGGCAAATGAATGGAAATGTGACAATGACAAAGTTATTCCTGTAAAGCAGTGGCTTGAAGAACGGCGTATTCTTATGGTATTCTTCAAAATTTGATTTTGTTGTCTGGGTTGATATGTGAGCATCTAAAACCACCATATAATTCGGTGCTTTTCTTTAGGCGGAAATGCAGCAGCTTCGTGATAGGCTTTCAATAGCAGAACGTACTGCCAAAGCAGAGGTTCAACTTAAAGTATGGTGGTTTCTTTAACATTTATTTATTTATTTGTCTTCTCATGCTGGTGGTGGGAGGTTAGTGAGTATTATTTTTTTTTTTCATCTATAGGAAAGATTGCAACTACGCCTGAAGGTTGTGGAGGATGGACTGAAATCATCTCTCCGCTCTGGCATCTGTTATGAAACTCGAAGCAGTCCTATTGGATTGTCTCGAAGTCGTTCAGTAAATGGAGCTGAAGTTTCTTCAAATACTCTATCAAGCAGGTTTGCCACGAGGAAATCATCTGCTCCTGTTGGAAGATTGTCAACAATGTCTGGCCCATCCCATACAATGCTGAAATATGCAAAGGGTGTATCGAAGTCTTTCGATGGAGGAAGGTCATCAGATGAATATAGTTGTAGATCGAAGTCATTTGGAGATCCACACTGTGATAATTCTCTGGGAGAAGAGATTGAACAATTATCTGTTAGTAACACAGCAACTGATGCAGAGAAGGAGCTCACCAGAGGCAAACCATCAGATCCTATAGAAACTGTTAGTGATGATACTGTTTCAGGTGTCTTTTATGATATTCTGCAAAAGGAGGTGATTTCTTTAAGAAAAGCATGCCATGAGAAGGACCAGTGCTTGAAAGACAAGGATAATTCAATTGAGGTATATTTCATTCAAAGTTTGCTATTCTTTTTTCTCGACTAGAATCTTTTAACGTTGATTGTGATTTCTTTTATCTGGGTCCATTTATCACCGAGCATAACAACTTCTGTAGATGCTCTCAAGGAAAATTGACACTCTAACCAAAGCAATGGAAGTAGAGACAAAGAAGTTGCGTAGAGAAAAAGCTGCTATAATTAAGAAGGAGCAGAAAAGGAGCATGAACTGAAAGCTAGGCGCTTGAAGGGAATAAGCAATAATATCCGCAATTAAGAAGTATGTGTCATGATTTCATGCCTGATTAGATGTTTGACTCCTTTGAAATTTTACACTATTTCATCGCTTGTTGTATGCGTTGGTCAAGCTAAGTTAGACCATGTTGCACTTGGCACCATGTGCCACTTGACCTGCAATTAGTTTAATCAAAAATTTGAAGTGTTCTGAGATACAGAAAACAAGCATCACTATACAGTTGTAATAGAGAACGTGGAATTAAAGATAAGATCGTAACTCTTACTCATTTTCCACAGTTATAAAAACAGGTAGCCTATAGATACCCATTATTGTTACCGTTTCTGAGGTGGAAGAAAACCCCTATGTCTCACCACTGGGTTATTGTTTGTTAACTTGAGACTTGACAGTTTCGATTTATGCATTAAGATCTAATGATGTATTTTTTGGATTAGCTTTTGTGAGAGAGTTGACATATGCTTCGTCTTCATGTGATTTTTTAGATTGTCTTGTGACTTTGTTAATTAGACATGGATGTCTTGTGAATCATGTGATCCATTGGTTGCATGATGTTAGTCGGTTACTGTTGCTCTATCTTAATACAGCAACTTTTTTGAACCCAGCCGCAATTTAGATTCCTATGTCTTTAACCTTAACTGCATCATCCATGCTATCAACTATTTGTCATTGGTTTTTTAGAATGAAATCAAATTACAGGTCTGCAGGAAAATTTAACCAACTTGCAACTTTGATTTTTCTCTGTGCAGAACCTCTAAAGCGCTAATTGGATCTATATGATATCCGATTAATCCATACTAAATCTTAAATTACTTTTCAAAAACCTATGCAGAATTTTTCATTGAAATTTGAGTTCTATATGTTTTGCACTTCAAAATGTTGCTTGTATTTTATAACATTAAGCAGGTATCTGGAATGCACATAATAAAATCCATCTGAACAAATAGTATTTATTATGATTGGTTGTTAAAAAAAACTATTAAATGAAATTATAGTATTTCTTTAAGAATCTTAATATCCAACTGAGGATAACATATTATCCAATTAAAATGTTAAGAAATTTTAAAAACTCAAAGCACATTTGCATAACCAATGGTCAATGAAGAATGCGTTAAGATAGAAACATTGATTCCTATTCTATTCGAGCGTAAATAAATGAATTTATGTGCATGTCTTGAATGCTTCACATATTAGCAATAATGATCTTATAAACATTATGTGGAAAAATAAAAAAATAGAAATAAAAATAAAACATTTGGGCAAGAAACCACCATCGCCCTCAACTTGAAGATGTCATACAAAGTACTACAACAAATGCAACTGTGCTCTAACCATTAGCAATTTGTGGCCTTCCACCTTTTATGTACTCTCATAAACATCAGACGGTTGTCCCATTATTAAAAGTTAGCATCAGGTCATCAATGAAGATCTCTGTTCATCAATTGCACAAGGAATTATTTTGTGTATTGCAATTTGGGTGGTGATGCTTTGAAGCTTTTAATAGTTATCTTTGCTTGAGAACTGAGAACTCTCTCTTCTTGCAAAAGCTGTTGGAATTTGTCTTTTACCTTATTGGCAGCAAAGAAACACAAATAGTTCAAATCACAATGCATGACCATATCGGATGTGTATCCCATACCAATATCATTGGATACTTTGAGAATATCTATCTGACACTTGTGTGAAGAATCCTTTTTTCCAAATTTAAAAAGTACTTTAGATATTGCTTAGATACACTCGAGTACTAAGAATATGCCTCGAAGAATGTGGATTTTTTTCATTCTTTTTTCATGAATGTTAGCTAATGGTTAATTTTGGAGCTTGTGATGTTGATATTAAAAATATGGAGTACAGACTTGAGTGGTGGTTAGATAATGAGTTTGTGGAAGTTGATGCTAATATATGAAGTGTGGAATATATCAATTTGGTAGCTTACCAATACCGTTCTACTTTTCCTATATTTGCCATCTGTGTGTCCATGTCTTGCCATATCCATGTCATGCTTCATAGCTGGCATGGTGATTATAATTTAAAATTCTTAAGGTTACTTGAATGTGGGTCCCCTTCTTTTCATCTTCTTAACATATTGAATGGTAGGACTGGAAGTCTGGAAGGGTAAGCCTTATCTGTTTCAACTTAAGGCACCGTTTGGAAGGGGAATAAATGGGGTTTATCTCGATTAATACACAGGATGGCTCCCAAACACCTTGAGCTGTTAACCAGGTCCTCCTTATCCGATCAATGCTGCCTGAAACCCATTAAACCGAGTTAAAGTTGCATGTAGGAGACCCTTCTAACTTTAACCCGAGGTAAAACCCAGTTTTAGACCATCCTTTTGTCCCCCATCAAATGGGCGAAATGACGGATACTAGCCTCCATCTATTTACAATAATTAATAGTGTAATATTATATTATATTATATTATGCTATAGTATACAATATATCGAAAGTCAAGAAATAATGGAATAATATTATATTTTATAATATTTTAATATAATGTAATGTTACTAATATTGTATATCATCTTATATTAATATATTATCATGTAATATTATATTGTAAACTATTATAATATGATATCATATAATATTAAGTATTATTATTATGATATTACTGTAAAATATAATACTATTTAATATTATATTACTATATTTAAAATTAGGGTATGATATATAATGCAATATCATAGTATAATATATATAAATATGCTATCTAGTATTTTCTCATATTATTTATTATATAATATACTGTTACATTATATAATAATATAATTTGAAGGGCAGACTGTCCAATTTCATAAAAAAATTACCTTTATCATCCATTTCTCCCCAAATAATATCCAAATAGCATTTGTTCATCCCCCATCGGTATCCAAACAAATAATGAGTATAAATGCAATCATTACTTGGTATAGCACCATTTTTGCCCAATCGGATTTTAAGGTTTATAGCTGTTTATTCTGGTACAATTTAATACCTTTGGTATAACTTATCCTTACCCATGCCCGATCCAAACAGTGCCTACGAAAATTAGGGTGGTCAGCAGAGATCAGAATTTCAGAATTTGGAGAAGGAACTTGGAAGTTCAGATTTATAGATGTTAGTGAATAAGAATTTGTGTACCTGTCGTGTGCGCGCATGCATAGATCTGTACCATATTGAGTTTTTATCTCTATGTTCTCTTTCTCTTCTTCTTTATACAAGGAACACATCCATTGCCATTCTAGACACAAACGATGGAGTAAGTTTCTGCCCTAATGTGAATTTACTTCTATTTATTTCTGAACTTCAGTCGATCTTTTCCTATTATGTTAAGCTGGTAGGTAGCGTCCACCTTAGGTTATTTGAATTGAGTGATTTTTTCTCTCACCATCAGCACCAATTTAGTGCAACTTTTAGATCAGATTGCTAACATTCATATTGCATTCTACCTTGCAGAAAATTGCCAAGAACATGAGGTTTCTTATTGGCCTTCATGCTCTTGCATATGAAGATGTACAGGAAGCTGCCATGAATTTCCTGCCCGATGCTCAGCAAAAAGATATAGCAGTTATCAGTCATGTAAATGCATGTGGTAAAGCCACACAAGCAACATCTTTGTGGCCTTTAAGTTGCATATTTAAGTCAACAATATTTACCGGTCATCAGAATTCAGTTGTACATAAGTGTTGTTTTGGAGTTGGAAATTCAAATGTCCACGCACCTCCCTACAAATAACTTCTAGCTTGAAGATGTAATAAATCCAGAAGCAGTTTTTTGTCGAGGGCTACCCAATCGAATATTATGCATGCATGCCAGGTACAATCTTGCACAGGTTCCATCTCAACTACTGACCACCTTACTTTGATATCGTCTTTTTTGTATGATATGGATGGTCAACTTCAACTCTTTCCATTTTCTGAAAGGAGAACTTCAGCCCTTAAAATAATTATTTTGCTTCGCATGTCGCCTGCACTATGCTATTTTGTGATTGAACCATGGCTCTCCTTCAATTTTATCTGCAATCATCCGCCTGCCCCATTATCTTTATTTTCTTGCCAAAATTTATAATACTTGTGCTTTCTCGTTAGATTGCAAAGCACGAAGATGGAGACTGGAACCAATGTTAAGAAATATCGGTAAACGGAAGCTGGAGGGATTGGGTTTGCTTTGGATTGGCAGCAAAAGTTATCTGTACGTACTATGAAGAAAGGACGCAGAGCTACTTACGGAGTCTTCACGGGGAAAGTGATCTTGATGGTTGGAGTCCCTGTTTCAGTACTAAAATCCAAGAAGATGATCACCTTTTGTTCGCTATAACTTGCTTACCTTTTGTTCTCGAATGATCCAGTCCCTTAACCTGCCAATTCCCTAACGCATTAAGTATTCCTATTAAATGACGATAATATCTGTTTGCGTGTGTGTTTTTATTTTTTGCAATTATACTCATCTTCTTCTTTTACCACTAGGCTTTGGCAGAAGCCTCCCTATAATGGATGCTGTCGTACTCATCCGATTATGTCGCTTTGTCAATCTTAATGCTGACTATCAGCATCGGATTCTCTTAGCTATCATGCATATCAATCTATTTTGTTTTAGGCCACCAGAGGCATAATACTGTTTAGTCTCTGCGCAGAAAGAACATTATGGTCTTTTACTGCAAAATGCTGATGATTTCAATGCATTTGATGGAATTTTCTTGCGAAGAACAATGCATTTGATGGAGTTGTAAGGTCTAATCAATGTAAAAAAATAATTAAAATGATTTAAGAAGCAAGCTATTTGCTCTTTACTTCTAGGCTATTGGCTCGGGCTCGAGCTTAGGCTTGCTAGGCAAAGCAAAGGTTCGGGCTTGAGCTCGTAAAGCTTCTTTCAATTACGAGCTCAAGCCCGAGCCTGGGCTCGGGCTCGATAACAATGATCCAGTATGTTAGGAAACTCTATTTGTATATCCTCTATAGAGTCCCTTGTGGAAGTGTGCAATTCAGTATATCCTCTATTTGTATTGCCTTGTGCTACCTAACAAGCTGGGTTTTGTTTGAATCAGAGAGCCAGCGGCTGCTTGTGAGACTGAGTTATTAAAAAAAAAAAGTAGAAATGGTATGGTCATTGTATTTCTTCAGCAAGTGAAACAGAGTTACCATCCATTAATACAACAACATTTGATTTACCAAGAGATTTGGGGAGGAAAATTATCAGCAACTCAGCCAGCTCTCTAATTAATATTGTCCACTGGAAAGCTTGACCGACACAAGGCACCGGTCATGCAGTAAACAAAGTTCCTCTGGTATCATCATGCAAGTCGCCCCTTGAAACATTAGTTTTCTGGTATCATCATCTCTCTTCAGATACAAACCAGGAAACCTACTTTGCGAAGCAGCACGGTTGGCAAGGAGAGGAGCAGCAACATGGTTCTCAACCATGTAATCTAGAAGGGCACCAGTTGCACTTTGACCACCTTCAGTGAGCCAGTATTCAGGCACCATTGCTAAATAAAGAAAATAGATTCGAAAATCAACACCAACAAAGAGGCATTAAGAATAATGCAGAGAGGATATAGCGACCAATGTATAAACAGTTTGCTCTGTGAGACAGACATACGGCAAGTAGATGTTCCTCATACTAAAGCCATGCGATGGCATATGACTTCCTCAGCCGACACTGAAACACGGAAACTTCTTCCATTAGGAATGCACATCTAGCCTTAAAATGACCAGGACATTATGTATAAATAATCATAATCAAAAAATGAAGTATATCTGGCAGTAACACATACCATCAGCTTTGGACTCTGATATAGGCGTGCTTTCTGTTGCTGAAAATTGGACCCGGAGGTGACCGCGGACCGAGGAGGAGGCGCTCCAGCTGGTTGTATGGTGGCGGACGGCTATCTCCGGCGGACCTGCAAGAAATCTGTAGCCGGAGGTTCCGGTACAGGTCCTCCGATGCTTAAGTCAGAGAGGAGGTTTTTGTGGAGAGAAGTAATGGAGATAAGCAAAGTATGAATCTATTTTTTGGCCCGAGGGTAAGAAGAAGTCCCTTGCTTAGAGCTCTCCCCCTTTTTAAAGGAGGGGGTGTAGCGGTTACCTATGATCGGACGTGATCGTGCAAGTTAATGAGTTACCGTAATCGGCTCGAGATTTCGGGCTAGCTGGCGATCCGTTGAGATCGTGCGGATATGAATGTTGACAGCCGTTGAGGCGGAGATTGCGAGATTTGATCCCAGATATGGAGGAGGAGGACTTGATTTTCAATGGAGTGGGGAGGTCCGCTTCTCTCTTTGACTGGGTCTTTCTTGGCTTTAAGGTCGATCGAGCTTAACTCAGCCGGAATCGAGGTTATGAGCTCCGGGGTCGTTGGTGCCGAGACCGAGTGTTCTGAGGTCGGGCGCTCTAAGAGTATGCTTGTTGTCGTCACATTCGTCATCAAGTGCCGGCAAATTGATCACGTGCTTTGAGTGATCCATTTTTAACCCAACACTTTTCATAACTCCAACACCAGCAGCATGGGCATCAATAAGTGAAGTTCCAACGGGTGTTCCAGCTAATAGGCCTAGCTCCTAAATTGAAAAAGATCTTTAAAAGGATTAAAAGAGATGCAGTGTGGATACTACAACTTGACATACAGCCACCCTCCAATAAGCAATTTATATAGTTGGCCTATTTTTCAGTAACATGTGTGTTCACCGCATTAATGATCTCAAAGCATTGCCATTGAAATCAGACTTCATGCGTCAGAACAGAATCCAAAGGATGACCCGGAAAAGCGACACTCCGTCCTGTTTGCATTGTTTATACCACATCATTAGTGTGTGACAAATTCAAAGATGATGTTAAAATTACAAGATTAGCATGGTGGTGAAGTGTCATGTAGCCAATTGCCCAGAGCTTCTACAAATTGTAGAAGAAGAAATTGTGGTTCCCAGACAAAAAAGAAAAGAAAATGAAGGAGCTGTAATACCTATCTGAGGTGCCACCGTGCCAAAGAGGAAAGCTGTAATACTTTTCTTCATAACATGGCAGCTTCTTATCGCAACAAACTTGTACAATCATCAAAAAAGGATGGAGTTATGCTTAGAAAAGGAAAAATGATCAAGTTATGTATTAACCACATCCAAGCACAAAGGCAATGACAATCAAAAGGAATTTAAATGGTCTAAGTGAAACCCCAACAAACTAAAAAACATCCATAGATCAGTCGTTAAGCTAATTGTAACCCGCTTTATTAGCTCAAATTTTGGGTTAATAGCTTTACAGAATAAAACAAAGAACTGATGTTCCATCATCGTAAAAAGATACTCATGCACTATAAATGTGAGGACCAGCCCACATACAGTGAGCTAATGGGCCAAGCCCAACATGGCTGGCCCATCTGGAGACCTAGAGGCGGTGATCGCCAGCTGAGACGGTTACAACCGCCTGACAGCCACGATCACCACTACTCTCCTCTTCCAGCTGAGGGCTATTAAGGCTTATGGATCCTTCACAGAGGAACTCCATCACCCTCTTATTTCTTCTCATTCCCCTATTTTTCTGCTACAAGGAATTGAAGCAGGAGCAATATCATCGCAGTAGGGATCCGAATCACCGGAGGAAACATCAAAGGCTCTGCTTTGGAGCTAGGTAAGTCTTGATCCCTTCTCCCTCGTATCATTCATATTTCATTCAAGTAGAATCCAGTCTAGCCATGAAAGAAAAACCAAAAAGGGAAAATGAAATAGAACAAATCGAAGGGTGAAGAAGAGAAGGAAGAAGATGAGGAGGAGGGAAGGGGGAGATTCAACCTGCAGCGTTCGGCCCTTGAGCCGGCGTTGACACAATCGGCCACGACCATGGATTATTTCCCCTACCCTAATGGGAACGAGGGAGGAGCCGCCGGCTCCAACTGCAAGCTCCGTCGGGCCTCGGTCGGAGCTGCGGTGGGCCGGAGGCCCCTTCCTCTCGAGAGGGTGGTTCCGACCCCCATTTCCACCAAGGAATAGAGGCCGGCCGCCGCAGGCGCGACCACGGGCTCGGCCACGGGCACCGCCGGTCGCGGCCGACCTCTTTCGTGACCACCCTCCTCCCTTCGCAAGAGAAGAAGGATGAAGAAGAAGGGGGGATCGGCCGCTACAGGCCGAACAGCGGGTGATGTTGGCCGGCCGCCGGCACCGCCGACCTCGGACCTGGCTCCCTCCCGAGCATCCCACGAGCCTCGTCGCTTCATGTGAGAAGAGAAGAAGGGGGGGGGGAGATCGGGACGGGAAGAGGAAAGGAGAAGAGGAAGGTTCGGGAAGGGAGGAGAAGAGAAGAAAAAGAAAGAAAAAGAGAAAGAGAAGAAAAGAAGGAAAAGAAAAGAAGAAAAATAAAATAAAATAAAATAAAATAAATGTGGTGGGCCGCAATGGGCCTAATTTCGGGGTGGGCTTCAAATAGATTTGGATTTAGAAGCCTGAAGCCGGGCTGGACCCTGGTCCGAGCCCAGTGTTCTTAAAACCAAAACTAACTGGGCCTGAAAAGCTCGAATTTTAATATAGGGACTATATTGAATATAGTTTGAGGCTAGGTTCTCTTTAAATTAATTAGAACTGATAAGGTATAATTATAAATTAACCAATAGTGTTTTTGGGCCTGAATACAAGTGGGCCCAGTAATTAAATCAGGCCAAGGGCCTTATTCAGAACCCAATTAAACATCAGGCCTGAATGCAAATGGGCCCAGACCTGAACCAGAGGGCAATTTGGTCTAAACCAGAAGTGGAATTGGCTCAGACCTGAACCAGAAGTTGGATCAGATCTGAATCAGAGGTTGAATCAGATCTGAACCAGAAGCTGAATCAGACCTGAGCCAGAAATTAAATCAAATCTGAACTAGGAAGTAAATTAGCCAGAACCAGAAATTGAATTGGGCCATGGGCCTGAACCAGAAATTGAATTGGGCCATGGGCATGAACCCGAAAGCTATGTAATTTAATGTAATTTAAATAGAAATTAAATGTGCAAGTGACATGTAATTTAATGATCTTGTTAGGTATTGGAGAATTGGCATTTGGCGAGCAAATTAAGGTAAGTAACCTGTCTTAATCTTATTATGGATCATGTATCACGTTTTATAAGATGAAAAAGTATTATTTATGCAATTGGAATTATGTATAAGAATTGTGGAAAAAGTACCTGATATAATCTTATGTTTCATCAAATACTTGTGATTACTCAATTATGAAATTGTATATGATTATTTATGTTTTCACAAAATTAGGATCAAGCATGTGTTAGCAAATGATTATAAGATTTTGGATACATAGCATCCATCATGATTATTATTATTATATTATGTACACATGATTATGATGATGTAGAAAGATGCATGGAAAAATAAAGTTTTCAGCATGATCATGAGTTTTATTAGCATGATGCCATTATTCACTTTCCAATGGATCTATAAGAAAAGATTTATGAAAAGCATGATATATTTTAAGAACTCTCAGATCGCTATGTATGACCCCCGCCAGTGGGTAACAGTAACTAGGCATATGACCCCCGCCAGTGGGTAAAAGTAACTTGGCTTTACGACCCCCGCCAGTGGGTAATAGTAACTGGAAGATGACCCTGCAGTGGTAAAGGCCTTGCCGTGGGAATAAGAGCGGCCATAGCTACACTACCATCTGAGAGTATGAATTTCAAAGTATGAAATAATGGCAAAAGTTTTTATGATGCATATATGGCAAAAGTTTTTATGATGCATATATGGCAAAAGTTTTTATGATGCATAAATGGCAAAAATTTTATGATGCATAATCATATTTATGAAGTTGCATGAATGGACATGCATAGTTTTATAACTAGTTTGATTATGGCAAAGATTTGATTATATGAAATGTTTACTTTATTACAAGCACAGGTTTCAAAGCATGAATAATAATAGTACATATTTCAAAGCAAGAATAATGATGAGTACGGCTTTTAAAGCAGGGAATAAAGACAAAAGGTTTACGTCTGGTTTGATTTGGAAAATGCTTTCTTTATTACAACTGTTTGTTCTTCAAATAGTGCATTGGCATACAAAAATATTATGCTTGATCTGATAAGATTATGCATTGTTACTTACTGAGCTTTATAGCTCACACCCATTTATTTATTTTTTTACAGATGAATAGGAGATGATAGGAACAAGGAGCGTGACATGCTTCAGGGTTATGGGAAAAAGAAAATGACACATTAAATGTTGCTATTTTTAGATGCTTTATAATCAATCTTTTATTGATGAAACATTTAAGTTTTAAAGTGGCTGCGTGTTATTGTATGCTTAACTTGGCGATAACACGGCCGTGTCATGAACCGAATTCGGGGTGTGACAATAAACATCTTTGCAAGAATCTCTCTTACCTTGTCTTTATCATACTTATAAGTTGCTAGCATTGCATGACCTTGAGTAGCCTCAAAAGACAATAAGCTTTGTTTTAACTCTTTGTCTTCGCTAGACTTAGAAAGTTTTCAAGGTATGCAAGCTTTTAAATGTCTTTTAAGATGAGTTGTGGCACCATCCTTCTTCCATGCCAATTTAGTGTTACAATGATTGCATTTTGCCTTTGTGTTGCCATCTACTGTTATATATTCAAATTTAGTCCACACCTCAGATCTTTTCCTCTTGTTTGGGTCATCCTAAGATTGTTCTATAACCATTTCTTCCATTTCGTCCATTTCATCATTTTTATCAATAATATTTTCGAATTCAACAACTTCGTTTGCACTATAAGCTATAGAGGCATGTTGATCGGATTGAGGTTGGCCATCTGGCATTTCTTGAAAAATATAAACAACCAATCAAATTATATATTTAGTACATAAACATGCCATACAAAGCCTATTCAAGGACAAAACCACACAAAATGACAGTTTAGGATCAAACATCATTTTGGTTAAAGACTGTACTTAAACTTTGATAGATAATTTCACTCTGCACATCAGCTCATAAACTGTAGGGATATATGCTTAAAGGACAACATGCATTCTATATGAGGAACAATTATTCAGTGGGTCCCAAGATGCTTATTCAACTCATAAACTGTAGGGATATATGCTTATTCAGTGTGATTAAATTGCAGCCGAGTATATCATTGTATGTTAGTAGTGTAGAAAAAAAAGAAATACAGTTGTGCTCTAATTCAACTATAAGTAACCTCATTAAATCCAGAAACCTAGAAGAGGAGCTGAGGAGCAAAGAGATGATGGACGATGAGGAAAGTAGAGGAAACTCACCGAGGGAAATAAAGGCGCCGAGGAGGAGAACGATGAGAAAGAAGAGAAGCACCGTGCCGCCCGTTGAGCTCCCCACCAACGAGCTCTTCCGTCACTTCTTCATCTGCCGAAAAATCGCCGCCCCCGCCGAGACCACTAGATTTATTCCCAATCTCAATCCCAGCTTGCTTTAGAGGTGGTTTTGGAAGAGACAATGGCAGCACCGGAAAGAAAGGGGAGAGCGAAAGCTAGGGCAGCGCCGCAGCAAGTCGGGGTTGGGGTCGGCCGGTCGGGGGAGGAGCAAGTCGAGGGATCGAGGTCCTAAAGGATGGTTGGAGAAGGAGCTAGGGCAGTGCCGCAACAAGTCGGAGGTCGGGGTAGGTCGGGAAGAGGATGGTTGGACCGTTGGAGTCTTGGAGAGGAGGGCTAGCCGACTAGGAGACTAGAAAAGCTGGAGAGGAGGGCCTTGACCCGTTAGATGCAGGATTTCCAAATGATCTCAACCGTTGAATTTTGAACTCATTTGGTTGAACTAAGTCACGAGCTCGATCATTTGGGCTCGTGAGTTACTCGGGCTCGGATTTAAACGGTCCTCGTTTTGAGCTCGGGCTCAAGCTCGTTCGACTAACGAGCCGAGCCCGAGCCCGAGCAGCTCGGCTCATTAATGGTCCTACTTGAATATGGTCCATTTCTTCAGCTCAGTCCGTGAAGGGCGCGACTGGACCCGAGTGGACCTCCCACTAACGGGACGTACACTTTAAAGACAACTTTTATTTTTCTTTTTCACTCCATGTGGACGACTCGACATCATCATCCTGTAGGCACATCCTTCTAATGAAAAAGCTAGCTCCATGAGCCCACTTGTGCTTTAATAAATTCATTAACGATGCAAGAGGAGGAATCCAAGAGGTGCAATTTGCAATATATAAAAGACATCTGAGTGCCTCTTATCTTTTAAGCAATGCATATCGCCATTCTTTTACTTTCCTTGGGCAAAAGAAGATACGGGGATTTGTCATCTTGATGTCTTGGCCATTGCTCATCAGTTTAATTGTCGGCCATAACTTATTCATAATAACCGAACCAAATCAAAAAAAAAAAAAAAATCAATAACTGCTCAAAAAGATTACTGCTGCAACGCATCTACATGCAATATGAAATATGTAGCAGCCTGCACGTACGGGGAAGGTGCATTTCCTTGCAGAATGAACTGCATGGGTTCTAATAGTTTGCGAGGCTCGCTTGGATCTTTCGACGTGAGACATGATGACAACGATTGATGCTGCTGCTAGCTGATATCTTTGCCTTGATGAATGTGAAATTATTTCATGCATTGAATACCAAGTTGCAAGAAGAAGCCTCCATGTGAATGACGCGCTCTTTTCGTACGGTGTTTTTCACCTGGAAGCTCCCACCCCCGAGTTTCCTCAAGGTCAATTTTGATTGGTCTGTTTTGGATGGTGGTATGCGGGGAGGCACGGATTTTGTTATTCGGGACCCGTGTGCCAGGGTTGTGGCTGCCGGTGGCAGTCAGTTATTTGACACTTCGGTTCCGAGTGCGGAGTTGACAGCAGCCTGGGCGGGCCTTCGCCATGCCCGGTGTGTCTTACGGGCTAGGTCCATTATCCTGGAGGGTGACTCAGCCACCGTTGTCAGTTGGATCCAGAGGGTCCAAGGCGTGGCGGTTGTGATCATCCCTTGCTCCGTGACATTTGGGCTATGACGAGGAATGGATGGGCCTTTCAGGCCAAGCATATTTACCGTGAAGGTAATGGTGCTGCGGATTGGGTAGCTGCGTATGTAGCTTGTCACTCCGAAGGCACCTTGTGGATTAGCGATGGGGAGTTGCCCTTAGCACTCCGAGGTATCCTATTTTTTGACCTTATTGGGTGTATCCGGTCCCGTCAGGTATGATCCACCCGCATTAGCAAAAAAAAAAAAAAATGACGCGCTCTTTGAACAATTCTAGGTTCACTTCCAGTTCCACTGTTGATGTCCGCTTTTTCTTCCACCATAGTGGAGGTCCGTTGTTCATATCTTTCAAGAGCTTGGGACATCCCCCGATGACCTTCCAGTTTGAATGAAAACAGAGGAAGTTTGAGAAAGCCTCCTACGCCGTTGTTTGCGAGTTAACAGAAAGAAAAGCAACGACTGGAGTGGGAGAGTCAGAGTCGAAAAGAGAATTCCTCACTTCTTTCTCTCATTCAAAACCGTGCATGAGACTTTCTTCTCGCACAGCTTCTAAGTGGTAAAAGAAAGAAGAACTCATCTTTTTTTTTTTTTTTTGATTACCTTTCTCATGTATATATATATAAGACCGAATCTAGTGTGATAAATCCAAAAAATGCTGGGTACAAGGCCAAATAGGATCATTGAAGCAGTCAAGAAAAAGGCCTCTTCTTCATCCTTACTGTCTTCCCACTTGGGATAGGTTTTGTTTGCCCATCTCGTGATTTCAGGAACCGAATCCCAGCAGTAGGTGGATGTTCTCATGCCTAAATCCGCGATACCATGCATTATATTATTATAGTTTATAACAAAAATATCTATTTTTATATTATTTCGTGCTGTTTTTGCAATCGATATCAAGAACATCAGGAGTTCTTGGTAGCCAAAGGGATTAAGCAAGTAATTGAACATAGCTAGGGCCAGCAAATTAGTTGATGGATTGGAGACATGCACGTAAATATCAAAGTTGCACCAGGATGTGCTTGAAGATTCTAGAGTAGCATTCTTTTCGACGAAAAGATGATCGCATTATGCTATTACTTGTTCGAGCGGACAGAAGTGGGATAATAATGGCCAATCTCAAAGTTTTGTTATGGTACTGTTTTATAATATTTTACAAAAAATTAGGAGACATCTGAACCGTCCAATAACTTTAGGTATTTAAAGCATTTTCTTCTTCACAGATTAGTGGTTTCCAGCCTCCTAATTCCTTTGTTTTTTTAGGAAAATGAGTAATATTTTATTATTTTCAGTTTGCACGAAAATCTAGCCCAATCCTTTCTCTTCCCAACCTTTATATATATATATATATATATATATATATATTTCAAAAGAAAAGATATCTTATTTTATTTTTTCTGAAATAAATTCTTCTCCGCATATAGATTGTTGAAAAAGAATAATAAGAACAAAAAATTATATTTGTACATGCCAATTACAGTATACAAACACTACAGAAATAGTAATATTTGCCGGCGTTTTTCTTGATTTTTCCCGATGCTTATTAGCGTCGGCCAAAACCCAGCCGACGCAACAGCAAGCGTCGTAGATGCGTTGTCTATACCTGAGTGGAAAAGGTTTTGGCCGACGCAAGAGGAAAGCGTCGGCAAAGTCCAGGATTTACCGACGCTTAATAAAGCGTCGGTGTATCTTCTTTTGCCGACGCAATTTAGCGTCGGCATAGACCACTACTCGGGCGAGCCGGTGTTGTTGGGGTGGTTTTTGCCGACGCTTATAAGCGTCGGCTAAACCGTTTCAGCCCGTCCCAGATGTGGTTTTTAACGACGCTTTAAAGCGTCGGCCGTGGAATTTTTTTTAAAAAAAATTAGAAAAACACATGCTTGTCATAAATCACCATTTACATCAATATGAACCTGCATTACATTTACATCAACACAAATATTCAGATCATTCAAAACATTCATATTGTCATATAATTAATAAGTTTAGAATTACAATGTACTTTGAAAAATATAAGAAAGATACATAGAAAACTCCTTAAATAACAGTCTAAAAAGTATCACGGACCGGATGTAGCGCCATCATTATCTCTACGAGCTGTTGAAGTATCAGGAATCTGCAAAAAAAAAAAAGACTTTAGAAGTTAAGAATATGAAAATCATTAACTCATGCAAAATAAATGATACATATGTAAAGTCATCAAATACATATAGTTATTTACCTGAGGAGGGAGAATTGCTGTAACATAGATGAAATATTGTCAAGCTGAGACTGCAAAGTTTGTTGGTTCTGCTTCAACTCCGCCAACTCTGCCTGATGGCGATCCTTCATATCTTCAATTGTTGCCCGAAGTCTACTAACTTCTGCATTGCTACTACCTTCTCCAGCATTTCTTGTATACATGCCCACTGCAGACAACTGAGTGGGGGTAACTCCAACGCCATAACCCCTCACTCTACCATAACGCTCTGGGCCCAATAATTCAGCGAGCACCTGAGCTTCGACATGACTAGTCGCGTCGGATGATGATGACTCCCC
Organism: Phoenix dactylifera; assembly: GCF_051530095.1. Classification (NCBI taxonomy): domain Eukaryota; kingdom Viridiplantae; phylum Streptophyta; class Magnoliopsida; order Arecales; family Arecaceae; genus Phoenix; species Phoenix dactylifera. Next base: position 58,350,788 of record NC_143191.1, read on the forward strand.
GACGCGCTCTGAAATAAGAGTTGTTGCCCTGTCCTATATCTCTCAAAAGAAAAGGTCATATTAATGTATGCCAATAATATAACTAATAAAAATATTGTTGAAAGATTCAAAGATAAATACATACAACTATATCTCTTGATTCCTCCCAAACAAAACTGCCATCTCGGTGGGTGTGAGTCATCTTATAAAACTCCACCTTACCAGGCTCCCTTCCATTATCATCCATCTACAACAAAAGATATATTGGCAAGCTCGTTATCATGATACATGCTATATGATAGAATAGTTTAAAATAATTTCAAAAAGTTTCAAAAAAACTTACGAATTCAGCTCTACGTCGAGCATAACTCATCGAACCTGAAGTATGAGGAACAGTCTGAGAGGCTCGTGCAACTCTACCAATGTTGGAATATGTCTTCCCAAAAAAGGAATAAACAATATAAATTTGTAATCTAAATTATTAATAAATACAATATAAGGTATTGAAAAAAATATACACAACCTGAGCTTTCTCGGAAAACCAATAGTGGACAAGCTCCCTCCACTGATGAGGGATTACATCAGGAGGACAAACACGGGCAACCTCCTCTTCTGTCATACCATCGTGCTTCCAATCCGCCTTTAACTTGGCCCTATATTCTTTCCACTTGCGATTGACAGACTTCAGCACCCAATCATGACTCTCTTTAGGGAGCAAAAACTTTTTCTACATCAAAGTAATTAAAGAATATTATAACAATGTTAAATCAAAAAATAAAATTGTGATAGTAAGCAAATTCAATTCTTTACCTCAATAACTTTAAGAAGCTCAACCTTATACGAAGGAAGCATTTCATTCCATTTCGAGCGGACACAACTGACCCTTCCGCGCAACCGATCCTAGAAAAGTCGATAAAATGCTTGCAGCCCTCTTGATGGGTTGCCCCAGTTCATTGCAATGTAACACGATCTTCTCATCCTCGCGTAGGCTCCACACATCCCGTGCTCGAGTGGGTCCTCGTGTCCTCCTCACTCTTCCCAGTCCATCTATAAAAATAAAATATCCATTAATTAAAACATTAAAGGCAAATGATTTAATATAATTAGATTGTAAAAAAAATTAATATATAAAATTAAATCAAATTACTCTGGATGTGCACGTCATCCATGTCTGGACAATCAGCAGGTGACACGTGCTCAGACTGCGACTCGTGCTGAGTATGAGACTCATGCTGAGCATGGGACTCGTGCTGCTGGGGCTCGTCGGGTTGCTGGGACCGCAGGGACTGATCGGAAGAAGATCCCACGGATGTGTGCTGAAACTCAACATCTCTGAATCGTTTTCCTCGCAGCATGTTGTTACCTAGTATGCACAAAAATAAGCAATATTAGTTAAATTATAAATAAAATCTAAATAAAGATGCTGGCGTGGCAAGACGTGACTTCATTCATTAGATGGAGATTATGCTTCTGATCAGTGTCTGTATGCCGGTGCACAAGTAAATAAAAGCCCTTAAGAACTTTTTGTATGTGGGCATGGCATCATTCATCAAATGGAGATTATCCTAGTCTTTTAGGGCTCGTTTGGTTCGCGGGAAGCATTTTGCTTCCTAGGAATATGATTCCTGGGAAACAAATTCCTAGGAAGAGGATGCCTAGGAAAGTACTTTTGGCATGTTTGGTTGACCATGGGAAAGTGACAAATTTCCAAGGTGCTTATGTTTGGTTGGCCATCTACTTTCCTAGGAAAGTTATATATAATTCCTATTATGCCCTTAATAAAAATTAAGTTTTTAATGCCTCTTTAATGCTTCTTTAATGCTGAAGGGACTTTTTGGGAAAAAGTAAAAATGGAGTGATTCCCGCCTCATGGGAAAGTAACTTTCCCATGTTTCTCATGGGAAAGACTTTCCCATGAAATGTGGGAATCACATTCCCATGGAAATACTACTTTCCCTTCTCTCTCCTTTGAAAACTCCAACCAAACAAGAGGCATCTCATTACTTTCCCGTTGACCACACTTTCTCCCTTTCTTTTCCCGCGAACCAAACGAGCCCTTAAGGATTTTCTATGTTCACCAAGAGTAAATAGACTAGCTAAAAATTCAGTATGGCATCAGTGGACAAGTAACAAGGTCGTCTTGACTCTTGAGTTTGAGGTGCACGAAAAACTACATCTTTAGCATAGGAAATTCCATGGCAGGACTGCATGACCAAACATTCAAACTTCTAAACAAAAATGGTTGAATAACATTAACCAACCCATACATTAAATATGCAATAAATGTAGTTTAATAACAGAATTTCCGAAGGAAAGATGGGCCCCCCTCAAAAAAACCCTCTGAGGACGAGTTCAATGAATGCCCCCCAGCCACACCATTGACTAACGGAGGCCAATGCCACCCAAATTTTTTTAAGTGAGAGAAACAATATATGTACAGATTACAATGTAGAGAAGGTGGAACAGCACAGGAAGTGCTGTTGGAGTTTCAGCAGGTTAGAGAATGGAAAGGGCGTAGAGAATGTAAAAGATCATAGTCAATATTTGTGTAAAGATGACCTTGAGTCTGATACCCAGAATGGTTTTAAGGGCATCAACGCATTAGAAATAGGCCGATATTCTGCTTGGCTTGAACCTAGGCTTGATCAGCTAGTTTTAGTTACATTTCTAAGTCAGTCACAGTCAGGGGCTAGGGGATCAGTTATGTGGAGCTCATCCTCATGTACTCATTTTCTGATTTCCCATTGATTAGCCTCATTCAACTATTCCCTCATGGTTTTGGCTGCTTTAAATTCTGAAGTCTTCCAACTTAAACCAGTTGTTCAAATACTCTTTACTCGAATTTTGCTTGTAATGCATATGCTGTTTAGTTTTCACCAATTGTTTTTATGGATTCAAGGTTATCAACATTCCTAAGCTCATCCAAATGACCAACAGTCCCGGTTGTCTCTGTCAAGATTTAGATTTTGCTGCAGCTGTATTAATGGGCAACATTAACAGGAATATTCTACTTCACTTAGCGAAGCAGCGACATCCCCCTTACGTAAATTTAAATGATAAAATTTAGCTTAGCATCTTTCCCTCAAATAGTTAATGTCTTTGGGATGGTTACAATTTTGGACAGACCAACTCGGTCTTTATCGTGAAAAATCCAATTACTAAAGGTGAGTGCTATTCACACAGTGGATTGCAGTCTGAGTTAATTATTAGAGTAGCATATTTATCAGCAGTATGCTGAATTGGTCTCTCTGTGCAAATGAATATGTAGGAGAAGAGAATGAATGGCTATGGTTTGTATTGTCAATTGAACTCTGTCAAGAAGAAAAAAGAAATAAGAAGACGAGTGGCTGCAAATAATAACTTTTGTTCATTGAATATAGCAGTTGTTAAAATTAAGCAATACAATCGATTAAATCTTCTGGCATGGTGTCTGTCCATTTTTTTTAGCAAAGCATTCATAACTGGGTAAAGAATAGAATTAAAAATGTAGAATTTTATCTAACCAACCAAAATATATTTATTTTCTCTCAGTTGGGTGATTCCAAAAAGAAGCAATGATTGCTCCATTCTATACCATGGCACCAAACAGTAAAATCTCTCAGGATGGGATCAAAGAACATCTCTCAGGATGGGACTGAGGCAGTTGGCTGTTATTTTTCAAAATCAGTAACAATGTCCCTTCCCTTGCAGTCATAAAGAACCTCAAAGAATTGCAAAATTTGCAGAGGATTTAAATAACAATTGGTGGACCAGCAATACGACATCTGATGACGGATGAGTACAGCATCCAGCCGCAAACCAGAGACAAGAGATTAGATAAAAACTAACACAAGAGATTAGATTTATCAGCAATCTGTTTGCCATCTCAACGAGATTTGTTTGCAATGGTAGACAATTCGTACAATCTAGAGGTTTGAACAAGAAAAGTTATGAATGTTTACTTGACCGAGTTGGTCTGTCCATAATGAGAATTATGCAGCAATATAACCATTACAGAGATGCTAAGTTATGAAGCATCTTTCCCTCAAATAGCTATGAATGATGCATGAAAACTACCATTACAGAGATGGATGTTCTTACCAAGAACACACAGAAAAGTATGCATCTAACCTTGCTTTGTTTCTAATCCCAACCTTTTGTGAGATTTGATTGTCTTTGCTAGCATACTTCCATTAGCATTACTCAAATTCAAGAAATGCAGTAATACCCGGTAAAAATTTTTTGAATTACCTCGGTCTCAGGCGGAGGGAGATGGGGTCGGCTGGTCGGCGCCGCAGAGGAGGGAGGAGGAGAGGAGGATGCGGACGGTCGCTCGGCGCCGGAGAGGAGGGAGAAGGAGAGGAGCTTGCCGTCGGACGTCGTTCGGCACCGGAGAGGACAAGGGCCGGCCACTCGTCGTCGGAGAGAAGGGAGGAGGAGAGGACCTAGGGCTTGATCGATCGGGATGCTAAATGAGGAAGAGGGGGCCGGCCGCTTGGTTTTGTTATTAATTTGACTTTTGACGACGCGTATACGCGTCGTCTTAGGATGCAAATAGGACGACGCTAATAAGCGTCGTCTTTTCTTAAAACGCGTCGGCTGTTCTTGTAACATTACGCCAACGCTTAGGAGCGTCGTTTGTTCTGGAGAATTACCGACGCTTATTTAAAGCGTCGGCAAATCTTGGCCTCATTCAATTTTTTCCCGACGCTTATACCTAGCGTCGGGAAAAATGTGTCGGAAAAAGCTATTTTTCCTGTAGTGAAAAGCAGCCTTTATATAAAACTAGGAAGCTAACAAAGTTTGGTACAGCCGACTAAGTTAAACATAATCAATTTTTATAGAGGCCGATTATATTTGGCACAATCAATGATCCTACAATAATTCTAACATAGATTAACAATTCATAATCATTGCAAAATATGAAGGTTAAAGTCGTTCTTCAAGATACGCATCGGGAGTTCTCTAATGTCCCACAAATCTTACAGAAAATGGTTTATTTTCCACAAGGGCTAGAGCTAATAGTTTCATCCGTTAACATATCCAATTCTCATTGTGGGAACGAGACCAAAACCACTGGGATGAGCTTCACCATCCTTTATAGGGAAAGACTTGCAGAATTTTGTATCCACTCTCCACGTATCAGTCATGCATTTTAAGAAGAAAGCTGTTCCTGCGGTCAAAATATTTCTATTCTTTTGTCTGCATTTGGGTGCATCTACATAGTTTAAATGACGAGAATATATATATTGGACATTGCGAGACAGAAACAGAAAAAATAATAAAGAAGAAGAAGAGGAAGGTTCATCTTGTGTTCCATACAAGCTGATCTTTGGAAAGCTGATTGGCTGGTCTATCTCAAACATAGAACACCTTTAGCTGGGATCGCCACGGTCATAAAATGTAGAGATGGACAGGAGTACAGCAAGTTGATATGCTTGTATATATTTTGCTACTCTGTTCGACTAACCAAAAGCATAAAAGATAGATTGTGCAAAGCCTAATCTTGGTCAATGCGTAGCACCAGCATTCCGGGGATTTTATATTTTGGAGAATTGTGTTAAGAGAAAAAAACTTTCTATCTATTGATGCAGGACAACTGCAGGAAGAAGAGGGAAGAGAAAAGAAGAAGAGGAAAGAAGAAGACAAGGAGGCTAATTTTCATTTATCGTTCATCAAATCCTAAACATGAGCATGGACCCGTAGAGTCACAAAATAACAAATAGACCCCTACAAATAAAACAATCCCGAAAAGGCCCTAAAATGACAATATGCAAATAAACCCAAATGACAATAAGTAAATAAACTCAATCAATATAAAATAAACCCAACTAAAATAAATTAATTTAAAATAAAATCAGACTGGCTGAATCGGCTGGGACCCGCTGAACTGGCTGGATCCTGTGGCGACAGGCTGACTTGGCACCGGTGTCCGCACCAACTCTCCATGGATGGAAAGAAGTCGACCTCGACGAAAGCGGCTTGGTAAAGCCCCAGTAATACTCCAACAAGTCCGGGTCAATCGGTGGTATCTCCTCGTGCTGGATCCAAGTGTAACCGGACTTTGGTCGTCCACGCCAACAAACTAGAAAATGTTGGATACCACCATCACTGTCAAAAACTATTTGCTTGGCTAAAATAGAATCAATATACTCTTTTTGTGCTCGATGGAGGAGAAAAGAAAACGAAAATAGCATGAAATAAATAATAGGATAAACATCAGGCGCAGGAGAGTGTGCAGCAAAAGAGTCAATAGGGATTGCAACCAAATCTTTAATATTAAGACTAAGGCAATGACCAAAATCAAATGGAAAGTTAATGGCATAGGCGTTAGTGCCATCCTTGTGCAGCACCCTGAATGATTCAATACTAAAAGACTGCAATTTCTTAAGACGGATCATTACGTAACCCCAAGTTTGAAATTCTTTAGCATGGAAATCAACTTGTATTTTATATTGAGCAGTATATGCATGAATGCCCTTATGGATTTCCTGATGCAACTTATGAATGTATTGTGCAAATGCATATGCAGACTCAGAAATTCTAACATCAGTTTCGATGGGTTGTGAGAGGGCATATCCAACTACACTCATGGTGGACTGGTCAGACTCACTATCTGACTGTGCAAGCGAGCTAGGCGTAGTGTGGGTGCATCCTAGGGTTTCAAGTTTGTCATCACACTCTTCCTCAATGTCCTGAATGTCATCGAAGTTTGGTTCAAGATTTGGTCCTCTAAGTCATATGTGTCACCTCCCAGCTCTTGCTGAGCAATAACGAAAGATTTATTAGCACATTGGGAGACAATGTGACCAAAACCTTGGCATTTGTAACATCAAATTTTGGAATGTGGTTTGGCAAGCTCACCAAGAATTCCTATGTTGTTATGTCTCTGCTTGGGACATGGGCAGTAGGAAGGGGCCTAGGAGTAGTGGACCCTACAGAAGGTTTGGGCCCTGAGGAATTAGGGCCCGTGAAGTGCTCCATATGGTAAGGCATCTTACAAATGTAGATTTAGTATTCCATCGATTAAGAAAATCGTCCTGGTAGTTACGGAGTAAATATTTTTCTTTAAGTCTCTCTTTCATCTCTACCCAATCAGTTATTATATATTGATATCTCCTAGCTAACAGTTGTTCCGTGTTTTGCCAGAATAACTTAGCTCGACCAATGAGCTTCATTCTAGCAAACCAGACCTTCTTGTTGTCAGACAAATTGTACCACTCAAAGAAGTGGTCCATTTCGTATAACCAGTCTGAGAAGACCTTCGGGTCAAGATGACCATCAAAAGTAGAGGCTTCAACCCTAATGCCTCTCATTACATCTTCATCAGGGTCACGAGGTTCTCTGGGCTCTACGTTATGTCGGTAACCTCTATCAATATTAGGAAAGGGACCAGATCCTCTAGGGCGAGGGTAGGCATGATGATGACCTGGAACAGACCTATTACTAAAATTGCCCTACCGAACAGAGCCTTATTGTTCTAGAATTTGTTCTAGGGTTTCGTCCCCTTCAAGATCTGGTAAATGGAAAGCACTAGTGCCTTTGGAGTCAATAACCCTCTAAAGTGAAGCTCAATTGAACCAAGTCGGACATTATTGGCTTGGACTTGAATATTAGTGTCTTGGATAGCTTTTAATAGAGCTTCGATTTTAGAATCCATGTCTAATTGGGACTCAGAATGAGATGCGATACGACCACTACGTAGTGCATGAAATGAATGAAGATATGTATGATACTACAAACTATAGAGGTTCCTAAATAAACCAATGCATGAAAGTAATTTGAAATTGCAAAGTTTATACTCAATATAATCGGAAGCCAACTCTAGCAATTGAAATTGGCTTTGAATTACGTAATAACTTCAGGTAACTGGTTGCAGTCAAATAGTACTAGTCTTCAGTGTGTTGCAGGGCTATACAGAGCCTCACAGAACTCCCAAAGATTAGGTAGCCCTACAATTAATAACAAAGATAGGCCACTACTAGAGTTTTGGTGTTGTCTAGAGTGGGTGTTGTTAAATTTTCAAGAAGTAATATCAATAGAGCACTTAAGAGTTAATTGATACTAAATTTAGACAAACAAATAGAATTTTCAGTAAAAGAAGAAACCTGACCTGGGTTGAGACGACGACCAAAGTGCGGCGTAGCAAGTAGACTCGTTAAAGGGCTCCAATTGGATCTGTGCGCAGCAACTCATTGGGTCTGCTATGAAATTGGGCCTGTCGAGCCCAAAAATAAAGAAGAACAGCTTGTGCTGAGGCCGGATGGGCCTGATGGGTCTTCGAGCCCAACAAGAAAGAGAGGGAAGAGGGGGGGAATGAGCCAGATGAATGTGGAGAGGGATTCGACAGTGAAACCCTTGATGAAATGAAAGAGGGAGGGAGAGTTGGCGATGGGCAAGATGTTGTGAGGAGTGGTCGGTGTTGGGAATTGTATCCTAAATGTCAATCGTCAGCATATTGATGATTGAATTTTGTAAATAAATTGACAAATTAATAAAATATTATTTGGCATTATTCATCATTTCATCTTCAAATGAACTCTTATATGATGAAGTCCTTAGGACTTATGTTATGATAAAGGAGGATTTATCTTTGAGTCCTTAAACTTGTTCGCGACCAAATAATATGTTGTTACTAGGACGACAACATTATCGAGATTAGGTCGTTGTGTGACATATACATTGGTTGTCCTCTTAACCAAGGAGTGTGGAGACACTGGTATGCCATACAGGTGAAGTGTAGGAGTACATTTTACTGAACGTGACCAATTCTGGAATGCTCTACTGTCAAGAGATGTTCCGAGTGGATATGGATATAAGTTTGGCCCTCTGACCTGAGATCGCAACCTGTAACTAGTAAGCAACTCACTATACTTTGGTACCGGACTACCTGAATTTCTAATTCAGTGACGGAAGGTCACTGGGTGCAGTCAAGTACTTGCGTAGTCAGTTGTGAGTCGAGATGGAATTGACGCCTCCTGGAAACAGAAGATAATGTCTTGTGATTAATTTAGCAAAATCTTGGCCAGGGTAATCCCAGTGAGGAGTCACGGGATATCTAAAGTTAATCACATAATGGATGTACTAATTATAGGGTTAACAGTAAGCTCTAAGTCATCCTGGCATTAGGAGTCAAAGGGATTGAATTATACATTAACCATAGTCCAGGGTTCCAGAATATTTGCTTCGCATATATTCGGCCTATCCGGACGTCGGGTACCATTGCTAGATGGTCACATCGATTAGTATAGGAAGACGTTCCTATACTACCGGCTTAGGTTCGAACCTATGAGGTCACACGCATAGAAGTTTCTAGGTTGATCAAATGGCTGATTGATGATTAAGAATCATTCAGGGATAATTTGGTTAATTCAATTGACAAATTATCCTACGCAAAAGTTGCATTAAAATAATTATTAAACTATTGGAGGACTAATTAGCAATTAGATTGCTAATGAACTCAATTTGATTGAGTAAATTGGGCTTAGGTTGAGCCAAATTGAATAGGATTCAATTTGGGCTGCATCAGGGTTTGACCTAATTGGATTGGGTTCAAGCCAAGTAGATTGAGCTTGACCCAATTGATGGGACTTGACCCAATTGGATTAGGCTTGATCCAAATCAATTAGAAGACCTTATTTGATGAGGATTATGAGTCCAAATAATCAGAATTGGATAAGGAGAAGAATCCCTAAATTTTAGGAACCCATCCTTATCTTTCTGGAGAAGAATGACACCTTAATTTATTCCCAATATTTTCTATGCCTATCCTCTTTATTTTTGGCCAAAAATTGGCGTGATAAGAGAGGAGGCGTGGGGCTATAATTCCTATAAAAATGGTGCCTTAAATCTTTCTAGAAAGATTTAGAAGAATTCCCTAATTTGTAGGGATTGCATGGTGCATGAAATAGGGTGGTCTGCGGCTGAACTTTGGATGCATGAATTCCTATCTTTTAGGGATCCAAAATTCACGAAATTTGGATATGTTTATCTCCTCTTAGCTGTCAAACCACCAGAATTTTTTGGGAATTTTATCAGCCAAATTAGTTGGCTAAATTAGGTGTGATACGTGGGGGGATCTTTTGGCTATAAAAGACCCCCATGCCTTTGGTTCAATATATACCATATTTAGAGGTTTCAAAAAATTCTGAAAAAATTCCCTGAGGGCCTCCATCCCTTCTTCTCCTTCTTCCTCACGTCCATCCTCCATCTCCTTGAAGAACAATCAAAGGTTGAGTGTTTAGAAGGAGAAAGCTTCAGCCATTGCTGCGTTCCTGCGCGAGCTAGCACTCCCGCAGAAGACGATCTACCTAGGGCTTCGCGTGTATTTCTCATAGAGGTCATTCGTGTGCGTGGCTGCGAAGTCAAGGATCAGATCCATAAGTTTCTTCCATCATAAAAGGTATTAATCCCACATCAATATTTTATTTTGGAGTCAGGGTCTAGGTCTGATTTTCCGAGGTTTTACCCTCCTTTGGGGCTCCTCACGGAGTTATCTCCAGAATCCATTCGATGGATATTTGGAGATTAATCAGAATAGAGTTCTTAAGTTTCAGATCTGATAGTTAATCATGCATGAAAGTTTTAGCATAATTGTTTAAACGATTCCGGCATAATCCTATGTGTTCTTAAGGTGCTGATTTCTAGATTTGATCTTGTAAGCATGCATGAATTAAATTGTTTGATTCGATTTTTTCGCTGCGTTTTAAAACTTAAAAAGAACTACGTATGGCTTGATCCCCCTTATGAAGGGGTACGTAGGCAACCCGATCAAGTTCAGCCATGGTTTTAAAAAAAAAAAATCAGCCTGCTTAACACCGAAAAACCTAGGATTCACTTTCAGTCGGGACAGATAAAGAAGGGAGGAAAGAGAAGGCGGTGGCGGTGGGGTGAGGCGACGGGGCGGTCGGACTCAGGCGGCAGCAGAGGAGATGGAAGCGACGAGCGGCGACGAAGGAGGAAGAGGAAGGGGCGGAGCACAGTGGTGGGGAGACAAGGCGGTGCTGCAGTGGAGGCGAAGGCGGTCGCAGCACGGGGGCGGCGCTGCGTGTGGGTAGCAGAGGAAGAAGGCAGCGCTGCATGCGGGCGGAGGGGAAGCAGCGATGTCAGAGGCAGCGTTGCGGTGGAACCGGAAGCAGCGTGCGATCGGGGGAGGAGAGGCAAAGACAGCAGTGGAGTTGCGGAAGACCAGAGGAAGGAGATGAAAGGTACCTTTTTTTTTCTTTTTGTTTCTTTTTTTTCTCATTTTTTTTCAACTCAGACCCGTTAGGATCCAGGTTATTGGGCATGACCCATTCCGAAAACCCATTAGGTATCCATCATGTGCAAGTCACGTGCGTAGCTTTTTTTTTTGTGGAACTGAGTGGGTTCGGGTTAGCGGGCGCACCCACTCCGGTAACCTGCTAATGGCCCGACTTCGTCGTGGAAGTTTGGGGGGAGGGGAAGGGTGCAAGTGGTTACCGGGTTTTGTGGCGACACGGCGCATTGGACGCGGAGTCGTCTGGTGAGGTCCTGCAGCTGGCGATGAGGGCGTACACCAGTGCTCGGCTTCTCTCCTCAGATCCGGACGATGGGAGACGGCAAGAGGGCTTTCCCCTACTTTTCCTCAGAAGGCTTGGGAGTTCGGCTTCGGAAGAAGAAACATGGAACGACAGTAGAGGAGAGGGAACAGGAATTCTCCGGAAGATGCCCAAAACATTTTTTTTTCATTTAAACAGGAAGACCGCGGCACGACGAAGAGTCGGCAGGCGCAGGCGGTGTGGCGGGGTTGAGGGATGGTGGCGGCGGTGGGTGTGGGCGCGGCAACAAGGAAAGGCCAACCAACGAAGGGGTTGTTCCCTTTTTTTCTGGTGTGAGATCTGAGAGAGAGGGAGGAGGCAACAGAAGGGTTTTCTGTAGCCTAACCCACAGCAACCCAAAAAAGAAGAGGGTTTTGGCAACAGAGGTAAAACCGGGTGCTTTGATACCAAAGCTAATGCAGGACAACTGCAGGAAGAAGAGGGAAGGGGAAAGAAGAGGAGGGGGAAGAAAAAGATGAGGAGAAAAGGAGGGGGAAGAAGAAGACAAGGTGGCTAATTTTTATTCATTATTCATCAAACCCTAAACATGAGTGTGGACCCACATATATAGGGTTATAAAATAACAAGTAGACCCCTACAAATAAAATAATCCCAAAAAGATCCTAAAATGACAATATGCAAATAAATCTAAATGACAATAAGCAAATAAACTCAATCGACATAAAATAAATCCAACTAAAATAAATCAATCCAAAATAACATCAGGCTGGTTGAATCGGCTGAATTAATGCTTTTATCAATTTGAAGAATTAATACTTAGTGGAGAAAGCAAACACAAAGGTGGTTAGTTTTTTCAAGAAAATTTATGATCCGTTGGCTCTTCCATCCTCGCTTTGAGACTCTCGGACTGCAAAGATGGATCGGCTTATTAAATTTCTATCTCCAAGATAGAGGTCAAAGGTGCATGTAAACATTCTACTATAATAGCCTAATAAACGTTCTTTTTAAATGAAACAATCTTCAGACATTAGAGATTTTTTTTGTCCAAGTTATGCAGGAGTAATCAATTTATCAAAATGGAGTTAGTCATGGATCCAACAAAGATGAACAAAATGTTGAAAGGGGATTTGGACGGCCCCACCCGTTTCTTGTGAAGCTAACGAATCATTAGCTTTTTATGCTCGTGCGCTCCTGATCTGGACATCAATTTTTCTCCTAGTAGATATATTGGATGGTTGCGGCTGATATGATTTCCCGAGAAAGGTCCTTCAAAGAAAGAGACAGAAAAGTAGCGCAACCAATTAAATGAAAAATTATCAATCAATTCCCTTCCTAATGGGATTTGACACCCACATTTGGTCTCTGATGATATATTAAGCCTATGACGGCAGCTGGGGATAAAGTTTGTTTTTTTTTTTCCCACTAAAGCAGATATTTTATGCAATACGAATATCAATACATCCAATAAAATTAAAAAATAATATATCACAAAGTATTTTTTTTCCACTTAAAACGGATACTTCATATAGGACGTGTACGAATACACCAAATAAAGTCAAAATACAACAACTCGTGGAGTGCTAATGCAACTCTTCCTCCCCGGACCAAAGGGTAAACCATGAGTGGTGGGCCACGTAGGCAGCCACCCAGTCAGCCGCCCCGTTGGCTTCTTTGAATACATGCTTGGCCTGAAAGGTCCCTCCATCTCTCATCATCATCCCTATGTCTCGAATCAAGGGGTGGTCTGTGCTCTCACCCCTCGACCTCCTCCGAATCCATCCGATAACTATGGCCTAGTCGCCCTCCAAAATGATCGATCAGGTCTGCAGCACCACCCGCGCATGTCGAAGGCCTACCCAGGCTGCTCGCAACTCTGTCCCTGGAACCGACGTGTCAAACAGCTGGCAACCGCCTGCCGCCACCACTCTGGAATGTACGTGGGTCCCGTATCACAAAGCCTGCACCGCCCCGCATGCCGCCATCCAACACCGACCCATCGAAGTTAACCTTGAGGAGGCTCGGAGGTAGGGGCTCCCAGGTGAAAAACACCGTCTGAGGAGCTGCCGAAGCAAAGGGGGAACCCCAGATATCCCAAACTAACAAAGGTCTATCTGAAGGGCGGGTGGGCCTGATCTCCGTGGCCTGTGCCCGATGAAACTCCGCAACGAACCTCGGTGACACCCTGCGCTCACCGAATATGCCAGCGTTCCTTGCCAACCAGATCTGATGTGCCGTACAAGTCACTCTAATAGCCTCCTGACAAGTCCGCGAACTGGCCAGCCACTGTCTCATCACCTGTAGAAACTGTGTCCTCGCACTCCAAGCCTCCTGGGGGATCCCTGACCACTGCCATGTCGATCTCTCCCATGTGCACTAAAAAAGCACATGGCCCATCGACTCCTCAGCTCCACATGTCCCACACTCTATGGGAAGCCCCAAGCCATGCCTGCTCAGCATTGCTCTCGTCGAAAGGCGATCCCAAATCACCTTCCATAAGAAGAGGGCTACCCTCGGGTGGAGCTCGGACCTCCAGATCCAAGTACAGTCTAGCTCCGGCTCATACTCCTGCTGGATAGTACGGGAAAGATCATCCAATCTCACACTAGACTGACATGAAGTACCCCACACCACTGTGTTCAACAGCTCCTCCTTTTCAACCAAGAAGATGTTCTCAGAGTGGTTGGCCATATAAGTAGTCACCCAGTTCGCAGCCTTATTGGCCTTTTTAAGAAGCTACTTCATCTCCCGTCTCATTGTTTAAAAAAAAAAAAAACCGCGTCTATAGACAGCCCTTGAAGGGTATACCGCTCGTTGGTGCGGCGACTGGAGAAATTATCGTCGGCAGTACGTGCACCAGCGTCGCCAGCCAATTATAACCGTTTCTCACAATGACGATGCGCCAAGATACGAGCTTAATGAATGGGGTTAATAGAAACCAGCGGCGTCATTGGCTGCGTGCACAGCCGCGCTGTTGGAAGCGGTGTAGGCAACGATTTCCACACACATTCGAGTCCGGGCGTGGAAGCCTGACAAGGCACCTGACGTCCACGTGAAGTAGTCGTGCCGGGTTGGCTTTTCTTCTTGCGTCAGCGAATGGGATGCTGCCACCTCCGATGCCCATCCCCAAGACCTTTGAACTAAATAAATTTGATTTTTTTTTTTTTTGCATAATCGAGTTGTAAAAAAATTGAAATGTGGGTAAATACCCTCTTAAAATTTATATTTATTTTTGTATCCTCATAAAAATATTATTTTTACACAAATACCTCTAATATAGCGGTTCTTCTAACATCTAATAAAAACCATATTTATTTTGATTACAAATAAAATTAAATTTCGAAATTACTTTTCTTACTTCCATCGCAATTGCTTTATAAATATTTTTTTTGGTATATCTACCCATTAAGAATATTTAGTCATTTTAATTTGAAATCGTTAATTTTTTAACAATATTAGATGACATGGATATTGATAAGGTCGGAAGGTATCCCCCGAGCCCTAGAGCTCAGTCCTCATCGGTTTCAAACAGCGGAAGCAATTGCTTCTCCTCAGAGGTATTGTCCGCTTTGAAGGGGTTTCATAGTCTCTTCCCAACGCACGGTTTTACCCTGCAAAAGGCGCCTCTGAAAAGAAAGGGGTTGCCCTCCTCCATTTAACAAACAAACTTCTCCGCTATCTAGTCGATGTGGGACTAAGTTCGGACCCTTTATTCCTACAACATAGCCCCCCAATGGAGGGGTCTGTGCCGGGGTCAAGGGCTCTCAACGAAAGCACCATTGATGAGGTCGGAGGGTATTCCCCTGAATCCTAGAGCTCAGTCCCCACCGGGCTCAGACAGCAAAAACGACTGCTCCTCTTCATAGGTATTATCTATTTTGAAGGGGGTTTTATAATCTCTTCCCAACGTACGGTTTTGCCCTGCAAAAAGCGTCTTTAAAGAGAAAAGGGTTGCCCCTTCCAAACAGACCTCTCCGCTATCTAGTCGATGTGGGACTAAGTTCGGACCCTTTATTTCCACAACAAGTAAATATGCAAAATTAAGAATTAAAAAAAGAGAAAAGCATAGAATAGCAAAAAAAAATATTTTACGAGGATATACATGAAAATATTAATTAAAAAAATATTTATGCAAAATTTGATATTTAAAAAGATATTTATGTAAAAAAAACTTAATAAATTAGATTTCTCTCAGGGCAAGTGGCTTGAGTGGATCTATATTTGACCGTAGGCTAGATCCGTTCAGGGAACATGGTTTGAAGGTGGTCCAGCTTATGCTATGTCAGGCATGGACCCATCATACCCTGCGAATTACTATTTTAATAATCAATTCTAATCCTACATTTAACACCAAGCCATTTATCAATGCACTCCATGTCTCCCTTCCCTTTAGATGCCCATACCGAAGCGGGCCCACCCCACACCCACCCACCCCCGAGCCGCGGCGCTCCCTGCTTCTTTTAATTTAATGTTAGATTTTAATACTGTCGTACTCCTTGTTTTTTTTAATATTTTTATTTTCTATAACCATCACGTTGATCAATCAAACATTTTATCCATGAATCATTTGCATCGGAGATGGAAAAACCTCAAGCTTAGATTTTTCTTGAAAAGTAGATGGAAAATAGTACAACAATAGGCTGAACATAGAGCCCATTGGCGAGCTTCAAGCTGGGCACTGAAAAATTTAAATCAAATTTAAACTTAAATATGAAGTCTATTTATTTTTCAATTCAGACTATTTAAATAAATTTAAATAAATTTAGAAGAAAATAATATATTATAGACTATTTATTTATATTATAGGAGGGAATTTAATTTTTAATTAGCTTATTTTTTAATTAATATTATAAAAAATAAAATTTTAATTGGGTTTAGAGAATTTATTATTGGTGCAAATAGATAATTGATTGGGCCTGGCTTGAATCTGAATTATTAAAAAAATTTGGAATTTAAGTTTGGCTTAAAGTCCGAAAAAAATATTTGGATAGGATTGGAGTAGAAAGATGGCTCGCCCGGTCACTTTCACCCCTTAATAATAATAGTCAGCCCATTCTATGTAAGTATTAGAAAGTCTAGGCCCGTCTACGTGAGTATTGGAAAGTCTAGGTTTTGTTTTCAACTGGATATTTCCCTTTCACTGAAAAAAACTAATTGTCGAAGCACAAGCAAGTTTGCGGATTGGATTCTGGTGAAAGTGCGCGTGACTTGATCCACTTGCAGTTGTCATGGACAAATCTTTCTCGATTTTAAATATCTAATGGAGTAAAAAACAAAAAAAACGCGACTGCCAACTCCGAAGTGGCTGCTTTTACCATCCTCCTTATTATCCAGGAAAAAAAAGAGCCCTCCAAGTTCGAAGAATGGTCATCACCTTCTCTCTCTGCTGTTTATTATTCTCTCTCTTTCGATATCCTCTTCGCCCAGCCGACAAAAATAAATGAAAAACAAAACGGAGAAATCGGACCTGAGTCGGTAATGGGAGAGTAGAGGTTTTATCTTTTTTATTTGTTTGCTGTAAGTTTCCAAAATTTGATTTTGCTTTACTTCATTGGGATGGAATTGGTGGGTTGTGGGGGCGGTGGATTCGGCCGGGGGACAGCGGTCGAGGTGGCCGCGCGCTCTCGTGGGTTCCAGGCCGCCTCCTACTGCCGTTGCGGTCCCCGACGAGTGACGGCCGAATGCGGGGGGTCCCTAGACGCTTCTCCTCTTCGTCCTCTTCTTATTACTCTCGAGTGAGTGAGTGAGTCGTTTGGGGGTTTGGGAGATGGGGTTTTGGTCCGAGAGCTTTTGCTTGTGCAACTCTTCCAAGGGGCTTCGCCCTTGACATCCCACTCCACTTGCTTCCTTTTCTTCTCCTTCCCCTCCTCCTAGGTTTTGCCAACGAGAAAAAAAAATAAAGAGAAAGAGAAAGAAGAGTCGGTTTTGCAATTATTTATGGGTTTCAGAGAGGTGAGCTGCTTCTGGAGCTATAAAGATGTTGCCTTGGATGGGGATTGATGCGAGTGAAGTCGGCTCCGTGTTTGGGATTGGGATTGGAACGTTGGAGTTGAATTCTCTTTTTCTTTCCTCTGGCTCTTCTTTGAGTTAAGAAGAAAGGGCCTTTTTTTCTTTTCTTATCCCTCTCAATTTGGGATTTGGAGCTACTTAGTTCGCTGGTGGAACGTAGCTCCTGTCCTGCGGTCAGATAATTAGATGGGCCATTTCTCGAAACTATGATTGTTGGATTTTTTGGATCTCTTTTGCTTCTATAAGGGTGCTTTTCTTCTTCTTCTTTTTTTTTAGAAGTTTTCCTTTCGGAGTAAAGATCTATCGGATCAGTAAGTCGGTTTGCAAGCCGGGCTGGCTCTATCAAACTTTGAAGTTTAGAGACATCAGATATTAGAGCTTTTGATCGGTGTCGGGTATGTCTTTTACTCTCTTCTGGTCTCCGCCCTCTTGTTTGTGACGGGCGAAGTCTGGTTCCTCACCTGTTATTTTCTCTTCTCTGCCTTTGGTTGATGCCGAGCTCTCCGAGCATTCCCCAACCAACGCAGTATAGGATAGAATCTTGTGCATCACAGAGAAGAAGAGTTGTGTGTTTTAGAAGCTTTGAGGAAGTAAGTGCAAGGAGAGTTCCCATCCCACAAACAAGGGCCTTTCTTCTTGATTTCGTGTCACCCTGTTCTTATCTAT
Organism: Phoenix dactylifera; assembly: GCF_051530095.1. NCBI lineage: Eukaryota > Viridiplantae > Streptophyta > Magnoliopsida > Arecales > Arecaceae > Phoenix > Phoenix dactylifera. Next base: position 58,368,937 of record NC_143191.1, read on the forward strand.
GCACAAAACATCACCTTGTTGAGAGGAGGCCTAGTGTTCTAGATTTATCAGCAGGGTCGCAGAGATGTCTTCGTCCAGGCCTGCACAGTCTGCCACCAGTTCTAGCAGAAGTAGACACAGTGCGAGGATAATAGCCCAGACCACTGTGGATGCGAAGCTGGATGCGGAGTTCGAAGAACATGGCGATTCTTTTGATTACTCGCAGTCGGTTCGTGCACACCAAGCATCGGATCCCGAACACCAGCGGTCCGAGAAGGTTACGGCTTACCTGCAGCATATCCAGAAAGGGAAGCTAATTCAGCCCTTCGGATGCTTGTTAGCTCTTGATGAGAAGACCTTTAAGGTCATTGCCTACAGCGAGAATGCTCCGGAGATTCTCACCATGGTCAGCCATGCAGTGCCGAGTGTCGGCGACCACCCGACCCTCGGCATCGGCACCGATGCGAGGACCCTCTTCACTTCCCCCAGCACCGCGGCGCTGCAGAAGGCGTTAGGCTTTCCCGAGGTTTCTCTGCTGAATCCGATTCTCGTCCACTGCAAAACCTCTGGTAAGCCCTTCTATGCTATTGTGCACAGGGTCACCGCTTGTTTGATCGTAGATTTCGAACCGGTAAAGCCTAGCGAGGTGCCTATGACTGCTGCCGGGGCTCTCCAATCATACAAGCTCGCTGCCAAGGCTATATCGAAGCTTCAATCGCTGCCTGGCGGGAGCATGGAGAAGCTATGCCACACTGTTGTAGAAGAGGTCTTTGAGCTTACAGGGTATGACAGGGTCATGGCTTACAAGTTCCATGAGGACGATCATGGTGAAGTCTTCGCAGAGATCACAAAGCCAGGCCTCGAACCTTATCTGGGGTTGCATTATCCTGCTACGGACATTCCTCAAGCTGCCAGATTTCTTTTCATGAAGAGCAAGGTACGAATGATATGCGACTGCCGAGCAAAGCCTGTGAAGGTGTACCAAGACGAAAAGCTCCCCTTTGATATTACCTTCTGCGGTTCCACCCTCAGAGCTCCGCACAGCTGCCACTTGCAGTACATGGAGAACATGAATTCCATCGCTTCGCTAGTTATGGCAGTGGTGGTGAATGAAGGTGAAGCAGATGATGATGCAGAGCCGGGACAGCAGCAGCAGAAAAGGAAGAGGCTTTGGGGGCTTGTGGTCTGCCATCATGAGAGCCCGAGGTTCGTCCCTTTCCCCTTACGATATGCCTGTGAGTTTCTGATGCAAGTGTTTGCCATCCATGTCAACAAGGAGCATGAGTTAGAGAATCAGATGCGTGAGAAGAACATCTTACGAACCCAGACACTATTGTGCGATATGCTGCTTCGAGAAGCTGCTCCTCTGAGCATTATATCTCAGACTCCCAATGTCATGGACCTGGTTAGATGCGATGGTGCTGCCCTTCTGTACCAGAATAAGATTTGGCGACTGGGAGTGACTCCAACCGAATCCCAGATACGCGACATCGCCTACTGGCTCTCGGAGTGTCACATGGATTCTACTGGCTTAAGTACTGATAGCCTACATGATGCTGGATACCCGGGTGCTCAAGCTCTTGGTGACATAGTTTGCGGAATGGCTGCCGCTAGGATAACTTCCAAGGACATCCTTTTCTGGTTCAGGTCACATACTGCTGCTGAAATTAGATGGGGAGGTGCAAAGCATGACCCTTTTGATAAGGATGATGGCAGGCGAATGCACCCAAGATCCTCATTCAAAGCTTTCCTTGAAGTTGTCAAGATGAGAGGTTTGCCTTGGAATGACTATGAGATGGATGCGATTCACTCATTGCAGCTAATACTTAGAGGAACTTTCAATGATACTGAGAGTGGGAGCAGAAATGCTGCCACGCTGGACTCCCAGCTCCATGACCTTAAACTTGAAGGGATGGTGGAGCTGCAAGCAGTTACAAATGAAATGGTCCGTTTGATCGAGACAGCTACGGTGCCGATCTTAGCAGTGGATGTCAATGGGCTCGTAAATGGGTGGAATCTCAAAATTGCTCAACTGACTGGTCTATCAGTCGACCAAGCCATAGGCAGAGATTTGCTCACCCTTGTCGAAGACTGTTCCACTGATGCTGTCAAGAAGATGCTTTACTTGGCATTGCAGGGTATGCCTATGCTTCTCTCACTTGGTCTTTTAGTCTTGAATTGCTTTGGTTTTCGATATTGAGGCACATTTTTTTTCCCCACACGGGTCCTGCATGTTCATTTTATGCATTGTTTTACCCCGCACCTTCATTCATTGGTCTTGAGTTTCACATTTAGGTGGCCACATGCTAACAAGGTCGAGTAATCAGGAAGGAAAAGTATTTAATGTAATGCTGTCTTCTCATTTATGATCAGGAAAAGAAGAGCAAAATGTGCAATTTCAGATGAAGACTCATGGCCCTCGCATGGAGGATGGTCCTGTCATCTTAGTCGTGAATGCTTGTGCCAGCCGTGACATCAATGATCAGGTTGTTGGGGTGTGTTTTGTGGCACAAGATATGACTGGTCACAAAATGGTGATGGACAAGTTTACCCAGATTGAAGGAGATTACAAAGCCATAATCCAGAACCCCAGCCCCCTGATCCCTCCTATATTTGGTGCAGATGAATTTGGCTGGTGTTCTGAGTGGAATGCAGCCATGACCAAGTTGTCTGGATGGCAGAGAGATGAAGTGATAGATAAGATGCTCTTGGGCGAGGTCTTTGGAGGTCCCATGGCTTGCTGTCGTCTGAAGAACCAAAATGCATTTGTAAATCTCAGCGTTGTAATCAACAATGCAATGACGGGTCAAGAAACCGAGAAGACTCCGTTTAGTTTTATCAACCGTGACGGTAAGCATGTGGAGTGCCTATTATCAGTGAGCAAGAAGGTGGGCACAGAGGGCGTGGTCACTGGAGTCTTCTGCTTCCTTCATATCGCCAGTCATGAGCTGCAACAGGCGCTCCAGGTGCAGCAACTATCAGAGCAAACAGCAATGAAGCGATTGAAGGCTTTGGCATATATAAGACATGAGATTAGAAATCCTCTTTCAGGTATTAAGTATTCTAGGAAAATGCTGGAAGGCACTGATTTGGATGAACAACAGACACAAGTTCTCAGTACTGCAGCAAAGTGTCACCATCAGCTTAATAGGATTCTCGATGACTTGGACCTAGAGAACATCATGGACAGGTATTAATTTTTAGCTAAAAATGCCTCGTTATTTTTACTTGTCCTTTTCTAAAAATTTAATTTTCTGTAGTCTGAGTAATGCTATTTTCTGCACAACTCTTTATCACAGTTTCTTCCTAATCATTCTGTTTTTTTTTTTTTTTTTTTTTTTTTACTTGCTTCATTTTGTTATCTCCAGTTGCCTGGATCTGGAAATGGATGAGTTTGCTCTGCATGATGTCGTGGTTAGTGCTGTAAGTCAAGTCATGATTCCCAGCCAGGGGAAGGGAATTAGGATAATCTGTGATTTATCTGAAGGATTCATGACGGAAGTAGTTTATGGTGACAATCTTAGGCTTCAACAAATTCTTGCTGACTTTTTGCTTGTATCTGTGAACTTCTCTCCTAATGGAGGCCATGTTGAAATTACTGCTAGTCTGATAAAAGATCAGTTGGGAGAAAGTCTCCATCTCATACATCTTGAGCTCAGGTACTGCATAGAAATTATTGTCATCTAATCTATACTCCTATTTTTAGTACAATATGGATGTGTGCTGCTTTCTATAGGATATTTGTATGTACGTACGTAGATGTGTGCTGCTTCCTATTCGTGAGCTCAGGCATGCGTGCAATCGTGCACTCGCACACACATGCACGCACGCACGCAGACCATGTTGAAATTACTGCTAGTCTGATAAAGGATCAGTTGGGAGAAAGTCTATCATACATCTTGAGCTCAGGTACTGCATAGAAATTATTGTCATCTAATCTATACTCCTATTCTTAGTACAATATAGATGTGTGCTGCTTTCTATAGGATATTTGTATGTATGCATGCAGATGTATGTTGCTTCCTATTCTTGAGCTCAGGCAGGCATGCATACGTATCTGTATGTATATATGTATGTATGTATATATTCTATGATTATGGTTGTATTTTGCTTACAATTGAATCAGGATCTAAAAGTACTTTGATGCCTTTTCTTGTACTCTGTTCTCTGAATGCTGACTCAACTACTTGAGCTTGGCTGAATTTCTCTCTCCAGCAAGTTGGTCTGTTCTATTTACCAAAATATATAAGCAATGATTTTCTGGTGGCTTATACAAACTACGGAATCAAGATTCGCTTCACGACCAATACATGTTCTGTATGCTGTCATCATGTATGCACGCAAAATGAAAATACATGATATATCTTATTTTATAATAAAGGATCAGAGCCTTTCTTCGTGTTATATATTTGGGATGATGTCTATGTAATATCTACAAAGTCAAGATGCATTTCCTCAGCTAAACATTTTTTATATACTTGTTATATGTGTGCAGGTAAACAAAAAGCTATTTAATGTATCTTAGTGCTTTTTAAGCAAGGAACAGAGCCTATCTTCATATTTGTACAGTCTTTGCAGCTTATTCTAGTACTCCCTCAAACATATATGTCAAAGCATTGCTTATGGTACAATGTAGAGAAGGAAAACAAGGCTGAATTTTTCTGGCTCGGTTTTCTGGTGGGGGGGTGTCAGTGGGGGTGCAAAACTGTATTGAAATTTAAGGGGCACATAAGCCTAAGTGGAAGAGCTAGTGTGGTTGATGCATGTTACTGAAGTAGATGCCGTAGTCCTGAAGCATTATGGTCAGAGTGGCTTCTATATACCTACAGAGATTTACATTTGTCAGCTTCTATACTAGTTTTGTACTGTTAAAGTATGTTAGATGGTAGAAAATATGATAACTCCACTAAAAAACTCATATGGAATGTGGAGAGATTAATAGCCTAGGTTGTAAGTTATTTCCTGAAGTTACGAGAAGTATGACTTTGAAGAAATTTTTTGTAATTCTATAGAGATAAATTCATTTTATCCTCGAATAACATTTATTTTCCAGAATATTATTTTCATCTTTGGGTTTTGCCTCAAATATTCTTTCTAAACTGGAAAATCTGGATAGCTATTTTCCTACTTGTCTCCTCTGGTTGACCTAAGAAAAACATTGGATATAAAAAAAAATGGAAGAAATTTAATAATATCTTCCGAGATCATATGCATTTCATGCAGGAGGGTTTGTAAGGAAACTGTCTTAAGCATCCTTTGCAGAGAAATATCATTGTGGAACTTTGATGAATACCAGTGACTCTCAGTATGGTCACCATACTGACCACCCATTGAAAAGAAGGATCTATCTTATTCAGTCATTAACGAGCGGTTCTGTTTGGGAGGGTTGTGCATGGGTATGTATTGAGTGGCTGCCATCTTGATGGAGGGGTAAGTCTTAGACCAATATATAATAGTTGTGGTTTGGCTTGCTTGAATAAAATAATGAAGACATGGTGACAAAATGTTTATCTATGTGTAAATTATTATGCAGCTGTATGAAGGATTATCTGGTCCATCACCAGGTAGAACACCATGATCTCCCCACGTATCTTCACTTGCATTAAGCAAATCTTGGTTAACATCTATAGCATGCCATTGCATTAAAAGGGTATTTTTTTGCATCAAAATGGTATTTTCCTTTTATATAAATGTTCAAAAAATCCATCATAGTCCTACTTTATTTCGTGTGATCATATGTGGTGCAGTTAAATGGTCTTAGACGAAATGAAACTAATCTTTCAGTCGCTACCTCCCTTTGTTGCTGGTTTCAGTTGTCCAATTTGTATGCTATTTGGTATTTTGCCAGTTTATGTTTTGGTCAAGCTGGATATTTCTTTCCTCTACTTCAGTTGAGTCTCGTTGTCCTGCACATGCGCTCTCCTACTCTGCCCATGGCTAGGCGACATCTATGGATTTTTTACAGTTGCTACCATGTTGATTATTTCCGTACGGTATAACATGCATCTCTTTAAAATTCGTCCATATTTATTTTGATCTTTTCATATGGTATAAATTCCATTTACTATAGACATTTTTTACATTGATTTTTCACCTTTGAGTTTGTAAAGTTTTGCTCCATCAAAGGCAACATAGATGCATGACATGTATATTATTAACTGGTATGCATGACATGACATAGCTTCATCTATGTCCCCAAATGATGGTTGGAAGAGCTGGAGAAGATGATACAGGATTTCTTTAGGGAGATGAGGCTGACTAAAGCTCCAATTTATTTGCAATAGGAGGTTTAGGTTTTGTAGGGTTCTTGTTGGAGCTCTGAAATGGTATGGGTGACAAAGACTTTGGGAAAAGGCACACAGTACGATGTGGTTTTCAGTGGTGGGTCTTGAGTTTTTAGTGGTCTGTTGAGGTTAGTGGAATTTGGTTTTTGAGAAGAGACAAGCAAAGTAGTTAAGCTCCAGAGACTGGATTGCAGTTTCAAGTTGGTGAGGCCTAGGATTTGGAGGACCTTTCATGTGGAGAGTCCTTATATGTAACTTTTGGACAAATTTCATACAATAGCCATGCTACTTCTTATCCATAGTGTATCATCCTTTTTACTTCAGCTCTGACTTATTTGTTTGAGGTGGCTGTTTAACCATTAAGCAGCTTGCCTTACCAAGAAGAGAATTTGACCGAGGTGTTCTTTTTTTATGTTGATGCAATTGTGGATTGAGTAGATGTTTCATCTCAAGACTGGTTCACGTCTCCTCAAGGCTCCCTTTTCGTTTGCTTGCGCATATTTTCTCTTTCACATAGCTCCGTGTCTGTGATCTTTCTGTTTTATTGGTTGGGTTGCTCGAAATTGACCATATCTTTCAGCTGCCATTCAATTGCTGTGATTTTTCTTCGTACATGCCTTGTTAGTAATAGTATATGAAAGTAAAGCTTTAGAAAATTAAAGTTACTGAATCGCATGAAAATGCTGCATCACATCATCCACCAAATAAAATCTCAATCCTTTTTTTCAAGTGGGGCACCTTTATACAATTCACTTTTGGGCACCCACAGGCATTGCTCCGACATAATATATGCCCACTGGATGGTCATGTTTTCACATCGACTTGTATGGATTTTGATTGTAACCTTGTGTTGTACTTCTCTAAGCATAGATTTTTTGCTTATATACTGTCTAGATGCTCTGTAAGTTCAGTTGTCTTCTGTTACCTACAATTCAGTATTACAGAGAGACTGCAGTACGATTCGCAGAATGCTTACCAGTCTAATGGTCATATCTGCTCTGCTATTTTGATATTAGACTTAGGTTCTTATCCATAATTTCCCTTGCTTTGATGCAGGATAATACATACAGGCAGCGGAGTACCAGAGGAATTGCTTTCTCAAATGTTTGGAAATGATGATGACCCATCAGAGGAGGGCCTTAGCCTTCTTGTCTGTAGGAAACTGCTGAGGCTCATGAATGGAGATGTCCGCTACCTGAGGGAAGCCAGCAAGTCGGCTTTCATCATCTCCGTCGAACTTGCTTCAGCACCGAAGAACAAAGGCAAGTGGGCTCGGGTGTAAGGACCGCCCCCTAGGGTTCACTTCTCACACTATGGAGTTCATCGATGTACTATTTTTCAGGGCATACTTTAGACGCTCCTCTACCCACTTAACCGTGCTTGTAAACTTTCTATTTCACTAAGAGCCTGTGGTAAAAACTATTTAATCCTGGAAGCTTGTTAATCGCTCCTTATGGTTTGATGATTTTTGTTTTGTCCTCCTGTCTGCATTTATGTCGCACAGTCTGATTTAGAAACTGAAGCTGATGCAGTTGCCATGCTGAATGCCATTTGGATTAGTGATCTTGCTCTTATCTCCTGTTTCATTGGGTGCTGCTTCTCGCACCACGCAATCTACAGTCCGAGAAGTACACCAAATTGCTGGAATCAAGTTTTCATGGAAGAAATGCTTGTTTCTAATGTTGCAGCATGCACGGATGATGTCAATCTTGCAATAGACAGTAGAGTTTTATTTTTCCATTTCGTTCTCTTTGGGAGAAACTGTTTCCAATTCACCTCTAAACAAGTTTGCAGAAGTTTTCGATGCATCGCTTATTTCCAAGCAATGTGGTATTCCTAGAGTCCATCAATGGAGAAATAAGGAAGCTACTGCTCCCAAACACATCAATTGCCATGTCTCTTCTTCACCGTTGCTTTAGTATTTTATAACGAGTTTGTCCTGAAATCCATTTTAATTAGGTAGGTAGCGGCAAATGAGAACCTGGCAGGGAAACAGGAAATCGAGTTGATCTCTATACTTAATAAGTTGCACCGCCATGCTAACTGCTCCATTTCCCAACCATTCTTCAATCCAACGTCAAAACAGGAACGTGTTCATGAGTAGGGCCATCGGCCAAGTGCCATGTTCGAGCCACATCGAACGAGAAGCGCAACGGTGGTGTTTTCTTTTTTTTTTTTTTTTTTTTTGGATGCAACGGTGGTTTACATTCTGCAAATGTGGATGCGGCCAACAAAATCAGAAAATAATAAAGTAGATAAAAAATCTGGCATTCGGTCACGCTCCATCCATACAAATCCGCCGAAGTAGTGGGCCGCATAGGATGCAACCCAATCAGCTGTCTCATTTATTTCTCTATAGGTATGTATGACCTGATGGGTATTATACTTCTGCAATAGTCTGCGAATGTCTTACTTGCGTGACTTTAATTCTAGACTCCATCGATCCCGTGGCTGAGCCACCTTCGAAAATGAGCCAGCGCACGCTCAATATCCGCCAGACAAAGAAAATGCCCTCTCAGGCGGGGCTCAGTTGGAACGGAGCTCGGCTTCTAACCAAGTGGTTCCAGGTTCGAAACGCGCGGGCGTCGATTAAATGTGGGGACCGGATGCCCCTAGCCTGGACACGGGGTCTAGAAGTGCTACTGGTCGGCTGGCTGCTTTGGTGGTGCCAGGTGTGACGTACTCACACGGAGGTCTCGGGTCGGGGCCCAGAGGGGTAACCGAGCCGAGGTCACGGGTGGGGAGGGTATGAGTAATATATGGTCGGGGTCTGGTGAGCTAGGCCTATACCAAACGGCCATTCTGCCCGAATCGAACATAGTCCTGGCGGGAGCGGGGCCCGGTTGGGGTTGCTACGCGGGGTGGGCTTGTCCCTCCTCTCAGGCAGCGGTGGTTTGACTGGTGTGCCATAGCACTGTAACCGTCCGTTTTCTTCCATCACCAAAAAAGTCACGAAAGCCCAGCAAAAATAAATAAATAAATAAAAGTTACGAAAAAGAAATAAAGATACAAAGGGTACAAGTTGGAGAATTAGATGAGCATGTGATTCCTTCCCTACTCCAGTTTCCGTTTCCCTGCCCGCAGAACTTGACCTAATGGTGTCCGGAAAATTGCTTCAAGTAACTCGGCTGCTGTGGCGGACTTTCCTGGCTCCCCCTGGATCGGCATCCATTGGGCGAAGCGAATCAGTTTAAAGATTAGAAGATCAAAGCACGCCTTCCGAAGTCCGAACCCAACCTTACGCCGCCGCCACTAGCCCGCAGGGTCGGATTGTTTGTTCTGCCGTCTGACCCAAAACCCTAGAGGCTGCTCCGCGGCAGAATGGAGATAACGATCGCGTTCTCCGCCGATTCCCCGCCGCTTCCGGTCATCGCCGCAGCGAGGGTCGCCGGCGTGCCGCTCTCCACCGACCCCAGCCTCCCGCCAGGCTTCGCGCCTATTTTCTGCTTCGATTCCGGGTTCTTTTTTTTATTCCCCTTCCGCCCATTGTCTAGTTTTCAGCTCAGTCGGCGTCCGCCGACCGTCCTAGATTATAACTTCCGCTCGAATCTATGGAGATCTCTTCGCCGTGTAGCTCCTTCTGGAAAGTTGATGTTCTTTTTTCTATTCCTCTCCTTGGTTTTATTAGATCTTCTAGAAATAATAGTTAGTTTCTGATCGTAGAAGTTGGTGATCTGGAGTTTGAATCTGTTGGAGGAGCTTTGTTGGAACTGGCGATATTGGAGATAATTTTTATTTTCTGGAATAAAGTTTTTTTTTTTTGGAGAAATACAGAGTATTAGCAATGTTGGTGGTTGCCGTCGATGATGAGTTAGGTGATCAATGTAAAATTCGCTGAGCAATCGAGCTTCTGTCTTCCGGAAGCTTGATAACTATTTTAAACTGTGATTCCTTTTATAGGTTTTCTTTGGGTTAATATCTGTGGTTTGTTTTGCAGTTTCACTACTTTTCTTTTCCCTTTCCTTTTAATTCATCTGGTGTGTTTGGGAATGTGCTCATATGAGTAGTACAGTATCTATGTGTTAGGTTGGAGTTTTAATAAGTTTTCTTTTCCTCTATCCTTTATGTGAAAAATAGTTGGCTGATCATAATTATTAGGTCGTTTTGTATAAAACTTGCTGGTTATGAATCGTGGCTAGTAAGAGTGATTGTTTGGTAGGGATTTTGATGGGTAGTTGATTTATCGTTAATCACCTGGGTAGATCCATTTTCCCATTTATTGCTTTGTTAAAGGTTGAATTAAAATCAACCAGATGTTCCATCCTAGTTGTGGTTCTGTACTGTCTTATTCTATTTTGCTGCTGCTAAATATATAAGTTTCATTGTATAAAATGGATAAATGTTTTTGATGCAATTGCTGTTATTCTACTCGATATGAAATCTAACTGATAGAACAAATCTACAGATTGAAATTGCAAGGAACAAACACACTCCTACGCTATATCGGGCGGGTTGCAGCAATTCCCAATTTCTATGGCCAGGATGCGCTTGAATCAGGACAGGTATGTTATATTGCACTTTGTGTGGATGCTGATTGAACTGCCTTTCCTCCTCGCCTCACCAAAATACTTTACTAAACTGCTCTAAGTTTTTCGCAGATTGATGAATGGCTTGAGTTTGCTCCAATATTTCTTTCCGGCCCAGAATTTGAGGGTGCTTGTGCCCGTGTGGATGGCTATCTTACTCTGCGGACTTTTTTGGTTGGCTATAGTTTGTCTGTTGCTGACATAGCAGTATGGTCAGGTCTTGCAGGTAATGTCTTAACTTACGTACATTAATTTCCACTAAACAATCATGTTATAGCTGTCTTTGTTGCTTGTTCTGAAAGCTAATGTCTGCAGGTACTGGACAGAGATGGGAAAGCCTTAGGAAATCAAAGAAATACCAAAATCTAGTTCGTTGGTTCGATAGCATTGCAGCGGAATATGGTGATCCTCTCAATGAAGTCACAGCTGCTTATGTTGGGAGAAGAGGGTTAGGAAAGTTACCTGCAGCTAAGCCTACTAGAGGAGTATCAGGCAGTAATCCTGCTTCAAAGGGAAAGGAGACAAATGGGCCAATTGTTTCAAAGGAAAATGCTGCTGCATTTGAAATAGATCTTCCTGGTGCAAAGATTGGGGAAGTGTGTTTGCGATTTGCCCCAGAGCCTAGTGGGTACCTCCACATTGGGCACTCAAAGGCTGCTCTTCTGAACCAGTATTTTGCTCAGAGATACCAAGGACGGCTACTTATTCGATTTGATGACACAAACCCTTCAAAAGAAAGCAATGAGTTTGTAGAGAATCTGCTAAAAGATATTGAGACATTGGGCATCAAATATGATGCTGTTACTTACACATCTGATTATTTTCCTCAGTTGATGAAAATGGCTGAAAGCTTGATTCTGAAGGGAAAAGCATATGTGGATGATACACCTCGGGAGCAGATGCAGAAAGAGAGGATGGAAGGCATAGAGTCAAGGTGCAGGAATAATACTGTTGGTGAGAATCTGGCATTGTGGAAAGAGATGATTGCAGGGTCTGAGAGAGGTAAGCAGTGCTGTTTACGAGGTAAATTGGACATGCAAGACCCAAACAAGTCGCTTCGAGATCCTGTTTATTACCGTTGCAATCCAGATCCTCATCATCGTATTGGATCCAAGTATAAAATCTATCCAACCTATGACTTTGCTTGTCCATTTGTTGATTCCATTGAAGGTATGACCCATGCCCTTCGCTCGAGTGAATATCATGATCGCAATGCACAGTATTATCGGATTCTTGAGGATATGGGACTCCGGAAAGTCCAAATATATGAATTCAGCAGACTGAATATGGTATACACGCTTCTTAGCAAGCGTAAACTTCTGTGGTTCGTTCAAAATGGGAAAGTTGAGGGATGGGATGATCCTCGGTTCCCTACCGTGCAGGGCATAGTACGCAGGGGTTTGAAAATTGAGGCATTAATACAGTTCATTCTTCAACAGGTGATATTTCTAATACTCAACTTTTGACTCTTCAATATGTACAATGTCCATTGGTTAACATTTATATCCTGCTAACTTGTAGGGTGCTTCTAAAAATCTGAACCTTATGGAGTGGGACAAGCTTTGGACTATCAATAAGAAGATAATTGATCCAATATGCCCAAGACATACAGCTGTCCTTGAAGAAAATCGTGTGATATTGCTTCTTATAGATGGTCCAGAGAAGCCATTTGTCCGCATTATTCCTAGGCATAAGAAATTTGAGGGCGCTGGGACAAAAGCTACAACATACACAAAGAGAATATGGATTGATTATGCTGATGCATTATCTATCACAGAGGGTGAGGAGGTAACGTTAATGGATTGGGGAAATGCTATCATAAAAGAAATCAAGAAGGACAATGAGAAGATCACGCATCTGATTGGAGTTTTACACCTTGAAGGTTCTGTTAAAACAACAAAGCTGAAGCTTACGTGGCTTCCTGAAATGGATGAGTTAGTTCATCTTTCGTTGGTTGAATTTGACTACTTGATAAAGAAGAAAAAGGTATGTAAAAAGTAAAAACATCACCTTCAAGTTAATTGAAGTTAATTCACCTTCAAGTTAATTCCATCCATACATCCATCCATCCATCCATCAATCCATGCATACATGCATACAAACATACATACATACATACAAACATACATACATACATGTACATTGGATGTATGTGTGTATGTACATATGTACGTGTATATTAGATGCACAGTCATACGTATGTTATGTATGCATGCATGTCTATGTGTGTGTGTATGCATGTATGTCTATGTGTGTGTGTATGTATGTATGCATATTTGTATGTCTGTGTATATATCTGGTGTGTATGTGTGTCTGTAGGTATGTGTGTGTAGGTGCGTATGTACATGCTTATGTACGTACTTGTTTTCAAAGTTCATTCTTAGTAAAATGAAAGATGTGTGGGTTGAACTGAATTCCTTAAAAAATTATCTTTATGTTTTGAAAAGCTCAGGGATTTATATATGGTTGATGAGGATATCTCTACTATTGAAGCTAAACAGCTACCTGACTGTATTAATTCATATTTTTTTGAAAGCAAACTCTTGATCTTCATGTGGGAAGTCTTGGTCACTTATGCAATGGAAAGTCTGTTGCTTCGGTGGAGAAAAAGTGTTATGCCATCAGAGTGTGGCGGTGTCCAAAGGATGTGTAAATGAGACCAGCTTATGTATGCCTCGACTGAGGAAGATGTGCTAATGGATTTTGTTGGTTTCATAAGACACTTCAAAGGATGGGAGGTTGAATGCAAAGTTAAACATAACAGTGCTTGATTAAAAGCCTTGACAATTTAGTCAGGAGTCTTGCTAGTCTTTGTAATCATCATCCAAGGCAATTTGTGAAATAGATCTAGGATTCCATACTTTAGAGGGTGAATGGAGGTCATCTGACTTTTACTCTGGATAAAGAATGCCTGCCAAATCTTGGGCATATTATTGATGATGCTGAGGCTATATTTGAGAGAACCAGATTGTTGGATGAAGAATCACATTGAAATTTGAAAAGAGCGATGCAAAATATAAAGCTGTGGATCAACATTAATACTAAGAGGATTTGAAGAAGGAAATTTCATTTCATAGTAATTAATTTGTGGAAGATGATTTTTTTTAAAGGGTGGGGGTTGAATGCAAAAAGCTGCGCAAGAAGGTTGGTTCATGACTCCAACTGAAGGGGCTGTTAAGCCTGTGAACTGAAAAATCACCCACTCACACGCACATGGGAGACTCCTTTAAGAAGGACCTGAACAGGTTAAAGAAACAGTGGTTATAACATTAATTAGCTGCTACCTATAGATCCTAATAGAATCTGGGTGTTCAGATGGGGAGGATTTTAGGGCCCAGTATTTGTGTCAAGTGTTTGGAAAGTGTCCCGACAGTGTACTGGAGGCCTAACTTTAGTAGAATTAGAAAGTTAAAATCTTCAATTTGTTTTAAGGCAAGGGAGTTTTAGAATTGTGGTTTAGGTATCTTTCTATATGAGACTTCTCATAACCTGAATGATTTATCATTAATAGTGATTATTTTATTAACTATAATGAGACCTTAATTTAGACCATATGAGACTTCTCATAATCTGAATGATTTATCATTAATAGTGATTGTGTTATTAGCTATAATGAGACCTTAGTTTGGACCACCTAGCTAGCCACTCTAAGCACTGACCTTGGATAGCAGGGAAAGAGCATTCATGAGTATAAGGGAAATATCTTGTATACTCACTTCATTCATCTCTTGTAATAAATTAATTTAAAATATTATGTCGGTTTGTCAAAACTATCATAGTGCCGTTATAACATTGCAATAGCTGTTACTTGAAGCCATGGAGTAAAAATTACATATGTGTAGGTTAGAGTATAGATTATACTCAGTTTAAAGGTTATAGATGTGTTGATTGGCTTGAGTTTGAGTTAAAACTAAATTATGAAAATGTAATTGTTCTATATGATATGAAATATATATGTTAACAAATTAAAATATATTTATTTTTTATATTTTATTTTATTATATATAATTATTATATTATATTAAATAAATTATGAATGTTAGATTTTTTTTTTAATTGTTATGATGTTTATACAAATTAAAAACCATCATTCTATAGCCTGCAAACATTTTCAATATCAGTTCTCTTGTCCCGTTGATTTAATTAATAGATGGCTTTCACCTTATTAATAATAATGTGGAATGTGAGAAAGATTTAAATCCTGCCACATGGCAAGTGATTAATAACATTATTATATAGCCTACAATTAATTAATATATTGATTTAATTAATACATACATTTATTTATTTAATACGTGGCTTTCACCTTATTAGTAATGGAATGCAAGAAGGATTTCATTCGTCTTTAATATTAGTATCCACGTGACAGGTGGAGAGCTCTGAGCAAGTAGAGCCTCCATTTTAGTTTATATATTGGATTATCCATCTTACCTACTATTTGGATGCACAATAGTAGGTAGTACTTATATGTGGCTTACTCGTTGAAACAGTTTTAGGAAGTCAACAAGCAATGCACAAATTGGCCTAAATTAGGCCATAACAATAACCAGATAGCCTTCAAGCAGCTAGATTTCCTTCCGTGTCATTTAATATGGCTTTCAGCTCTTTCAATGCTAGTTGTCTTAGGTTTTTCTTTTCCCCTTAACTACTTTCATCTGGATGCATTTGATCTTTTCTTACACTTAACTGTCTGCTCCTTATCCACTGGAAACAAATCCAAGGCCACCTCCTTATCAGGTCTGACTTAAATATCTTCATGTACATATCATCTCTGTTTGTGACATTGTCACAGTGACCAGGCTTTCCTAGTCTGTAGGTACCTCTAGACTGCATTAGCAAACCACCTAGTGACTTTGGCAGTCCATGTTTTAAAGTGGCAAAAGAATATATAAAGTCCAAAAACAACATAGTTATCCTATTTTTTTGAAACCATGCATAAAAAATAAATATGCCATTGTAGATTGATAGGAGGTAAGATTATCAAAATCAAGGCATGATTTCATCACACATCAATCCACCATGTTAATATAAGGATGATAGGTGATAAGCTAATTCTGAAAATTTCAAATTTGACAAGTCTCGGAAATAGCTCGTTGGTCATAAAGTTAATTAAAATACCATATTCTTATTCTGGAAAATGAAAAGATTGCGACAGGGGGAACATAAAGAATGGACAGAGGAGAAAAGACAAACAGAAAAACTCAAAAAAAAAAAAAAGAAAAACCAAAACAAGAGGGATGAAAAGGAGAAGAAAAGGGTGGGGTAAGAGGCATAAGAGGAGAAGAAAGAGGAAGGATTGTTCACATGAGAAGGGGAGAAGAGAATAAGAAGAATTTTTCAAAAAAGAAGAGAAGAAAAGAGGAAGAGGAACGAATGAAGAGAAAAGAAGGGGAAGCAAGGGGGGCCATATCTTTGGGGACCTTTGTGGCAGTTGCATGACTGCTGGCTGCCTATTGGAGTCTGCTAGTGGTTGAATGGCTGCCAGAAGACTCCAGAAGAGCCTCTGGATGGTGGCACAAAGGAGTATGGAAAGATGGTGGCCGGTGGAGGGCCGCTCCTTAGTCCAAGTATCAAGAGATAAAGGAGGCATTGAGTTGGGTGAGATGAGAACGAACAAGAGAAGTAACAAACATGATTTATGTTGATTCCCTTTTCAGTTTACTTTAAAGCAAGTTAATTTCAGTCAAGTAGTGAAAATAAAATATAACTACAAATATAAAAAAGGAGTGTATATATATATATGTATGTATGTATGTATATGTATTTATGTCTATGTATATTAATAGAGTGTGCCTTGTCGGTCATGCCTAGGCCCTCTAGGCACCTAGGTAGACCGCCTAGGCAGTTAGGTCGTGCTTTTGAGAACATGTATTATTGGTGCTCCACTTTATTCTTGTTTCAATTTGGTGGTCTTCAATTGTTACGGAAAAGACTCCTGAAGCATATATGTGTAACTGATTAATCCTTTTCCTTATTTTAAGATGCTTTCAAGTCATTGCTCCTACAAAAAATTATTACAGATTATGAGCAAATGATCGATACATACCAAGGATGGTGTTTAATGATGTTGTGTTACATCAGTCTGTGCAGGATATACAAAGAGACAACCCACACCTATAAACCCTAGACATATTATTCTAACTACCTAAACAAGGCTTTACTTGTATGTAAAATTTTCACTTGCTCATTTGAAAATGCATGAACTTGTGTATTTTTACCTTTTCAAGCAAAGATAAAAAAGGACCATTTAACCAGGTATCCCCATTTTTGTTTCTTCTTTTTTTAATGAAAAAATATTGCATGAAGAGCCAACATTTGAAAATATGAGGGGGAAAAAATCAATAGTTCGATGTGCTAGTGCTCTCTCATTCATGTTTCAGAAGAAGCCTTCTGTTGCTAAAGAAACTTTCAATCTTCTAATCTCTTAATGCAAGTAGACTTATTTATTTGTACATGAAAGTTCATCTCTGATTGGCAGCAACTCTTGTTAATTGCAAAGGTCATGGTTCTACTTGTATTGTTTATAATTACTTTATTATTTCTTTCCTTGCATCTTTCGTGAGTATTTACAACTATCGAAGAACTCAAAATTCTTTTGCAATGGCATCTGATTTGATTGTTTGATTGCTGTGGCTGCATAACAGCTGGAAGAAGGAGAGGACTTTCTTGATAACCTTAATCCTTGTACCAGACGAGAAACTGCAGCCCTTGGGGATTCCAACATGCGTAATCTGAAGCGAGGAGAGATACTTCAGCTTGAAAGGAAAGGCTATTACAGATGCGACGTACCATTCCTTAGACCTTCAAAGCCCATTGTTCTTTTTGCAATTCCAGATGGTCGACAGCAGACATCATTGAACTGACTGCCAAGGTTCATGCCGTAGGTTCTAAGAGATGAAAGTTACTTTTTTTTTAAAAAAAAAAAGTGGTATAACAGTGGACCCTGGGTGCTTAATACGTGAACGGTCTTTCGAATTAAAGCTTAAATTATAGCTGCAGATGGAGTTCTATAGTGACCAACAAGACAGCAAAATGTTGAACAAAGATTTTTAGCTGGCTTCTTTGCGGTTATCATATTTTAGCATTTTTGTTTGCTGTTGTAGAATTTCTAGCTGTTTTCTTTCCTGATCTCCTTTTGGGTTGCTGCATCTTGTTGATTTGAGTTACGTGGTTCATCCATGTTTTGTTCTAGAAATCGAAATAGTGTTCATTGCACTGAGCTGTTGGTATTGGCCTAGTTCTTTTATCGGAATGTCAGGGTGCAAGAAACTTCAGTCTGACGAAACGTTTTGGAAACACAGAAATCTCCGAGGAAAAAAAAATAGTTTGATTTTCTCTGAAGTTTCTTTTAAAAATAAGCAGCTCATGTGTAATTTTTTTTTTACTACTTATATCTGCAGTTAAGATTTTTAAATCTCCATATACGAATTATCTTAGTAAATGGCCAAGACCGAGATGAACAGAGATCTAGGCCGACATGGTAAGCAACAAAATTGAAAGGAATTTAGATTTTTTGAGATTTGAACTGATGATTTTGGATCGAGATGTTGAGATCTCAGCCGACAGTAAATCCAAGTTACAAATACTAAACCATCGATTTCTAGATTTATTAATTTAAAATTTGTTTAAAGAAGAAAAATGGTTGTCTGTACCATATCAGTTGGTATTTTGGATTATATCAGTTCATATCGATTGAGATAAAGAGGGATGGGATGGAAATCTTGCTTGAATATGTATGTATAGATGAGATCCATGGTCCATAGTATTAGGGTTGTTTCCAAGCTTGAATGTTTGTGAAAATTTGAACGCATTAGAAGTTTCAATTCAAGCTTGATGTGCCATAGGTTAATCTTTACAAGAATGAGATCGATCGTCGTGGAATTCATCGGACTCTATTCCACGCGGTCCCCTTGTCATTTATCTCAGTCTCAAGACCTTTCACCAGACGTAATTTTATCAGAGGAGTTATGGAATTAAGGCTGACGGCTGTGATTTAACAGCACTTGTCACAGGATTTGTGCGTGTCCGGCGATGGGATGTTTACAGACCACTGAGAAGCGGTCGTAGAGAAAACGGTCGGAGTCCGGCATTTCATGCGAGCCAGACATGCTCTTTCCCCACCGCTTCTCTCGGGGCGCAGACTCCACATTAAAGCCACCTAAAACTCCCATTCCTCTTTCCTTAATTGCCTCCTCTCCCTTCTCCTCCTTTCTTCTCCAACAACCCCCCGTTTCACTTCCTTTCCGATTGATAGAAAGATACGAAGAAACCATGGCTGCTAAGTTCCGACCTGTTCTCGCTGCTCTCTGCCTCATTTCGGCCCTCCTCGGGATCGCTGATACCACCCCAACTCCAACCTTTCACGTTCGCGGTCGAGTTTACTGCGACACCTGCCGTGCTGGCTTCGTTCATGAATACACCGAATACCTCGAAGGTACATCAATACTTGCATCTTGCCTAAGCACAGCCAGTTTAGCTATCAGTTTTGGTTGTTGAGGTCTTTAATTAATTACACCGTTATATTAGTGTTTAAAGAGGATCGATCGATCCGGTGAACTGGAGGAGCCAAGGTGTCCGCATGCATGTAAATGACGTATGGACTATTGTATGTATGAATTAATGCAGGGGCCAAGGTGAGGCTGGAATGCAAGCACTATGGAAGCGGTGAAATAGCTCATCGGTCGGAGGAGGCAGTGACCGACGGCAATGGAAACTACGTGATCGACATCACGGACGATCACCAAGAAGAGACCTGCGAGGTGGTTCTCGTGGAGAGCCCGCGCGACGACTGCAAGGAGATTCCGGCCGACCACGGGATCCGTGCGCGTGTCATGCTGACCAGCAACAATGGCATATCCTCCGAGTGGCGAGAGGCCAACCCCATCGGCTTCTTGAGGGATGCACCCCTGCCCAAGTGCGGGGCCATGCTCCAGCGTTACGCCCTCTTCACCGATGACGATTTGTATTGATGGTTGATGGTCCTTTCCGAAATGCCGCCGTTAGCATGAATAGCCTCCCTTCACGTCCCTCGTTATCACTTCACTCAGCTATGCTCTTCAGCTGATGCTGTTGTGTTTCACTTTTTTTTTCTTTCTTTTTTCTTTTGCCCCCCCCACACGGCAAAGGGAATCATAGCTTGTCTTTGCAGAAATAATTACGTATCTCGGATCTATTAATTTTTCCTTGTTAGTTAATTTGCATGTTGATTGGGTCTTCCCGTCTGAACATTATAAAAATTTCTACAAAGGTGACGATATTAATTAGGTGGTGACTTGGACTCCACTTCTGCCCTTGCTCATTTTGGCCTTGCTTTCTCCGCCACAAGAAGGATGGCCAAATCAAGACATCATCGCGAAGTACAAATAGGAGCCATGAAGTGCATACCGACTTTGTTGCCAGATTTCAGAGTTTCTATATATACGTGCCCTTGTGTAGCGAAGTTAGAAAACATTACTTGCCTTCCGGGATGCACGTAAAAAAATAAAAAATTATTTTTTTTAAAAAAAAAACCTTACGTGTAGTTCTACTGGTGGGCAAGAGCAGAGCCCATGGTAATTAGTCAAGCAACCATTAGACCCAGCTTATATTGTGCCACGAGCAAATAACTCGGAAAAAAATTGCTCAAAAAAATCCCTCAGTTATATATGGTGCACCGTTCACCTTGCTTCATTATCTCGCACGGTTCGCAATGCCCATGCAGCTATTAAAATGCAACAAACCGATCGAGCGACTTTGTGTTATTCTTGAGTTAACTGAAGCATTTTACTTTTTGGCACCCGCTCTGCTCCGTTGGACAGCACGAGTTCCCTACGATACAGAGTTCCAACAACGTGGATATTCCATTACAGAGGATTGTGTGTGTGTGTGTGAAGATGGTGGATGATCCAAACCATTACAATGGTTGTTGTTTTAAGACTATTGTCTTGTGCCGTGCTTGGGTCATGCACGTACAGTTAGCCCGTATATAAGATGGGGCCATGAGCAAGACCACATGTAGCACCCAGCTCTTATTGAGTAGCCAACGTTGTATGCCCTGAAGATCATATATATATATATATATATATATATATATATATATTTATATTGAGCAAGCTATTATTGTGAATATTTTCTTCCAAGTGACACCATACATCAAATTGACAAAATTTTCATTAAATAAGGGTGATCGGCGAGTGAAGTGGCGAAAAAAGCAGGGCCATGCGCACAGTGTGTGGCCCTACACTGAGTAGCTAATTTCTAGATGCCAAATGAATATGCATGAAAAGTGATATATTGTATCATCATTCTTAGTGATGCGATAGGTTAGTTTGAAAATATTATTTAATAGTTGAATAGTAAAAATGATAAAGAATATAACCTACAATGTAGTAAAATAATAACTAAGGGCTGATACTTGGAAATCATTAGATGTGTGCGCTTGCATGCATGCGAGCATCATCTATATAATGATTACAGTGATTTTCTAGATAAAGCATGTGATTAATTATAATGTTAAATTCTATGCTCTATCTTGGCTAAACTTTTATACTTCAGCATTTGGTACATGAAAAACAATCACTAAGCAGGAAGTTTTATTGTTACCTCTGCTAATTTGTCCATCTTGATGTTCAGCTTTACATGGTTACTATTTTCCATTAATTACCTGAATTAAAGTTTAAATTCTATTATTTAAAAACATGCAAATTATCCATTAATTACAGAGAAGGCAGGGCTTATATGTTCACCTACGGAACTCAGACCCATTCACATTAATGATGAAATCAATTTGCACTCTCAACTATTATAATTTCATAATAGTTGCTATAAGATTTTAAAAGCCTTCATTACGTTGTATCATACCAATAATGAAAATTTAAATAAAATAACTATATATTTATTATTTTCTTAAAAATATTGCATATTTAACTAAAATGATAATCACTATTGGATCATCTAAATAAAATAATATTATTTGGAATTCAAATAACTTTGCTGGCTAAAAATATTTTTAATTGAATGAATAGTGATCCGAGCAAGTACTGTTATTTTTTTTCTCTATTATTGTCCATACATTTTTTTTGGATATTTTGCAAATGACTATTGTAATAGAAAAATATGGATGTTGATGAAAAATTAATGATATTATCAGCTAAAATCGTCTTTCACATGATATCTTTTTAAATTTAATTAAGAAGAGTTGAATGTTGAAACATTATTGTCCTCATACATTATGGATTGTTTAGTTGCTTTGTGCTTTCACATCAAGAAGTAGCATGCACAATAGGATATTAACCCTTGTCAGATTCCTATAAAGTGGTCTAAATGGATTACTTGTCAAATAATTTTTTTATCAAATTCAATAACAAAAAAAGGAATCAAGTAATTTTTAAAATCTAGTAGTTTTATTATTTTCTTGCTACGTTATTTATTTATTGGAAATCAAAAAGATGAATTAAACTAGTGCCCTGCGCCAAGGAAGCGAGAGAGTTTTACCATGCCAAAAAATATGCGGCGGCCGGTGGTAGACAGAGAACTTTTAAGAAGAATTTTTTTGATCAAAAAGATAAAAAGAATTTTTTTATGGTAGATCCAAAGATAATGCAATCCTTATCCGAGCGCGCAGAGACAGGGGGCATCTTCTCTCGTCTTCTTCGCTTCCTTAAACCCTTCAATAAACCCTAAAATTCAAATAAAAAAGAAATCTTGTCCAGGAGAAAGAGAAATGCTCGCGAGAGCCCCTCAAACCCTCCTAAACTTCGATGGGATCCCTCGGCATTCCCGCCGCCTCCTCCTCCTCCGCCACCGGAGGTCTACCGCCACCACCTGGAGCGCCGCTGCCACCGTTCCCGGTGGAGGGAGCAGGGGTTGGAAGGTGAGCGCGGCCTACAAGCGGATCCCGATGGAGACCTCCGGCGCCTACCAGCTGATCGACGAGGAGACCGGCGACAAATTCATCGTCTGGGGGGGAGCGGAGAACGGCCCCGACTCGCCCATCCCCTCGGCGGAGGTCCTCTCGTGGAGGCCTCCTCGAAAGGGAGGAACCGGGATTGGGAACGAGGAGAGGCCACGGAAGGGTGAGGCCTTTTTTTTTCCCCAAGTCTCTATTTTTGATAGATTATAGATTCTTCCCCCCTAAATAATTATCCTAAGGTCGCAGAGGTTTTCTTTCTTGATACCACAGGAGTTGAGGCGACTGCACCGGTTGCCGAGATCGGTTGTAAGCCCACGGCAAGTGTTGGTGGCTCCACTGGAGGTTTTGGTCGATTAAAGGCCCCGAAGGTGAAAGCGTTGATGAAGAAGTCCTCGCAGAGAAACAGTAAAGAAAATGCTCCTAGTAATAGGATCTTGGGTCCGGATGATGCTGACCGTATGGATTCATCCGAATTCAGAAACGCAGAGACTAGTTTGGGCTCGCTCCAGCCTAAGGAATCGAATGATAGTGTTCTAACCGATGAAAAGGTTGGGAATACAAACTCTGTGCACTTCATATCCAGAAAAGATGCAAGGGATGAAGAGGTAGATGTGTCTGTTCCAAGGATCGTTTCTTCCTCGAGGGGTTGGGGAGGTGCTGCTTCCCTACAGAGCGCTGCTGCTGGCCAGCTAAAACGGCACCGGAAAGCCTCTACTGACGGTGGATTTTTCAGCAGGAAATCTTTCAAGGATCTGGGTTGCACCGATGTTATGATAGAATCTCTGAGGGGTCAGATGTTCCTTCGCCCATCCCATATTCAGGTGCTCCACAACCCAGAATGATATTGCATGTTGTTGGCACGACTGGTTTATGCCTGTGGAAACACTGATTCTATCGTTACATGACCAATATTATATGCTTCAATGATTTTGGTTTACATTTTTTATAGAATGATAATACTTCTGGCTCAAGATCCTTTTGGCCAAGAAAGATACATTTTTAGAATGATTTAAAAAATCAGAACTTTGGTTGATCATGAAATGTTGGTCGCGGAGAATTTCTATGCTGCATTACCTCTGAAAAAGAAAATAATGGATCAAGTATTTTGATTGTGCACTTGACTTCTACATATTGCATCAATATACAAATTATTTTTGTTTTGCACTCGGTAGGTGCCTTTAAAAGTAACTCTTCTTTAACAATATGCCAAACCTAGATAGCAAAATACTTGCTTCAATATCTACTCTAGTATAACTTTTGTTTGTATTTTGAATGCTGCAGGCCATGGCATATGGGCCTGTGTTAGAAGGAAAAAGTTGCATTATTGCTGATCAAAGTGGATCTGGTAAGACGCTGGCATATCTTGCTCCAATTATACAAAATCTAAGACAAGAAGAAGTACTAGGGCTTGGGAAATCCTTATCAAGGAGTCCTAGAGTAGTAATATTGGTGCCTACTGCTGAACTGGCATCCCAGGTTGGTTCTGGCTATGAAGATAATGTATTTACTATTTCTCTTCATATGCCTCTTAATTCTTAGAGCCTATATTTTAGTTGCTTAGCATAAGTTTGTATTAGTCATATCGGTTTTATTGGTATTTGCAATGAAGACTGTGGAGATACTCTCGTCTTCTATATTTTATGTTTCTGTCTGAGCTAGTTTCTTTTTTCATTATCATTTTCTTAGCAAACAATTTTTAGTTGTTTTCTTTCTTTCTTAGCTTCTTTTCATTCTGCTGATGGAAAGCCATGTTCAACAACGACTGGAGGCTTTTAATTAATTTGGAAAAATTGCAAAAAAGGGGATGAGTTCGTCAATACCTTGGAATACATAGAAAGTTGTCATGATCAAATGGAAACCTAACATCAGGAGAAAATATAATTGTTAACAGGAATATGATGTTCACAAAGCCAATCTTTTAGTCATCATATTGGACCTGTTTTAGTCTATTCTGTTGTTTGAATGAAATATCAAATATGCTTACTAAAAGTAGAATTTCCAAAGCCTAGTAAGGAGACAGTTAAAATGTTGAGGAAAAGAATTGTATAAAATACGAATATTTGGGGTCTTGTAGATCAAGTTTGTTGAATTTCTATAATAAGTAATGCGTTAGTGTTTATTGAAGGGAATGCAGTGTTTATTGAAGGCACTAGCCTCACTATGCCCTCTTCCTTCCTACTTAATAAAAATGAATCATGCAAATTGATCAGATATATTGACAAGTTAACTTTTTTTTAAAGAACCTTAATACAATGTTTACCATCATTTGCTAGTTGTCTAATGGTAGAAGCCCCCATGTGGATGGCTGGTTTCACATACTTTTCTGTACTGAAATTGGAGCAAGGAAAGTTCTTGCATCTACAGAGCTTTCATTACAGTATATCACCAAATTTTGAATCTGCGTTTAAGATATTCTATTTGAATTTGTCTTTTTATGAACCTTTTTGGAGGTGATTGTTTACTTTATCTGCTGCATTCCAAGTTTGCAGGTCCTTAATAATTGCCGAGCCGTAGCAAAATTTGGGGTCCCATTTAGATCAATGGCTGCAACTGGTGGTTTTCGACAGAAAACTCAGTTGGAAAATCTTGAACAGGAGTTGGATGTACTCATAGCAACACCTGGTCGCTTTATTTATTTACTTCATGAAGGACATCTGCAATTGACTAACCTCAAATGGTAAGGCATGTTTAAATTTCTCCACTCTATTAGGATTCTTATCTTTAAGCTGACATTGGAAGGAAGCTTTAATTTTTGGGCATTATCATTTTTTAACTGGGTATTTTTTATAAATCCCACAAAAATGCCAAATTTGTGTATGTACCCTTCAAAGAGTTTATACCTCTCTAAAAGTCTATAAACTTTTGCATGCATATCCTTCATACCTTGTTGTGTTAACTTTCATCGCTGTAAGCTTAATTTGGTTGTATTGACAGTAACTTGGCACAGACTGCTATTATCCTTACTACATACAAATTTTGTAAATTTTAATGGGCATATTTGAAATTCCGTGCTAATGGCATACATCTAATTTTCATTTTTGATAGAAATGAGAAGCAATTAAGCAACTTTTGAAGAGTATGTATGTATGAATGCCTGAATGCATATTTTAAGGGAATTGTGTCTCATAATTTTTTTTTCTTCTATAATATCCCTATAAAATTAATAAAAGAATGGTTGTAGTTCGTTGCTAATTTGACAATTACTCCTGCTTTATAGGTATCAATCATGCTGCTAGTTTCCTCCCTTAAAGTCTGATGTTTTAACATTCCCATGCTTGAGCATGAGGCTACCACTATACAGCTTTTGAAGATGACTGGTGGCTTGGAGCCCCTCATGAGGCTTATGCCTACAACCAACTTTACTTGTAGTTGTCTGACTTGGATATTTAAGTCATGCGCATTGAAAAAACTTGAGGGTTGTTACGCTGAATATCCTTGCCTTTTTTAGCTATTTCCTTGACTTTCTTTAATAAAGTCCACCAATCTTAAGGAGTTTGTTTCTATTTTATTGTGGGTCAGGAGCTCGATTAACAACAGTAAAAGTCGGTATTTGCTGTATAGGTCCAGAAAGAATGGCATGCTGTTTGGAGTATTATGTAATTTACTGCAGGAAAGACTTATTTTGCTCCTCTTTCCTGCTGTCTTGAGAATGAGGAGATACTAACATTTAGTTGAATTTTTACTTTCTGCTAATTGACTTTCTTTTTCTTGCTTTAATTTCTTCAGGAAACTAGAGTTATTGTTTGCATAGGTTGTCATGCAGCAGAAGTTACTTTTTTCATTTGCTCTGATGCTCTTATTGCTTGGATATTCCAGTGTTGTGTTAGATGAAGCAGACATCCTATTTGGTGATGATGAATTTGAACAAGTTCTTCAAAGCTTAATTAGTTCTGCACCCATGTCAGCACAATATCTTTTTGTCACTGCAACTCTTCCTGTAGATATCTACAACAAGCTAGTAGAAGTATTTCCTGACTGCCAAGTAATCATGGGACCTGGCATGCATCGTACAAGCTCTGGGCTTGAAGAGGTTGGCTTCCAGTTATCTGCTTTTTTTTCCATTCTTTTTCCTTGTAATGGAATGCATGATTCTAGAAGATGGATGCTAATTTTGTTTTTCAAGGCCTGCAACACTATCTTAGTTCTCAATATTCAAGTAATGGATCTGGCGTCTTTGACTCCTTCTACTGACCTTGACCCCCTTGGGTGAATTGAGATCCCCTCTCAATGTCCCTGCCAGCGATCCCAACCCAACCAACTCCAATCCTTGTCACGCCCTCCCTATCTCCTCCTCTGGCGGTTCCAATACCCACCATCACCTCCACATTGACGTCATCACCACTGCCACAACTAGTGTAGCCATCACCTCCACCCATCCTAATTCCTCCAACTTCATTGCCACCACCATCATTGTTAGTGTGTATAGGGATGGCAATCGGGTCGGATTAGATACAGGTCGGGTCGGATGTAGGTCAGATAAAAAATTCATCAATCCAAACCCGATCTATTTATTAAACAAGTCAAAAATTCAGATATGAACCCGACCTGTTCATTAAACAGATAACCTAACCCGACCCACATAACCTAATTTATTAAATATGTCAAGTCAGGTTAAACAAGTTAAGTAGGTTTTTAATGGATTAAATAGATTTAAACAAGTTAAGCGAGTCGAGGTTAAATAGGATAGAAACATATTAAGTAAGTTTTAAATAGGTTATACAGGTCTTAAATGGGTTAAATAGGTCGGGTTATGATCCGACCCAGTTATTAAACGGATGGGTTAAATGGGTTAAAGGTCTAAACTTGAACCCAACTCATTTAATAAACAGGTCTAGATGGGTCGATCCATTTATGACCCAGATCTATTTATGTCGAACTCAAACCTGCTTAAATCGGGTCGGGTTGACGGGTTGGGTCATAAATTGCCACCCCTAAATATATATATGTAGTCAAATTTATTTTTTATATTCTCCATGTGGTATCCGCACCATGGTGACCGCATTCTCTATTTGAAAATATTTAACTTAAGCCATGGCTTTATGAAGGACTGCACATTCTCATCAATCATAAGCCTTCTCTTCTTTGAATCTATCATGCTACCACCAAATCCTCCTCCACTAGCATTAACACCAAAAGCATTACCTCACCAGCACACCACCACCATCATCATAATCACCACCACCACCACCACTGTCACTATTATCACTCTCATTGCCTTTCACCTCTTTTGCCTCACACCAACTCGAATTGACTTTGGCTCATTTGATCTGTTGCGTTTCTCAAGGACGAGATCATTGAGGAATGAACCACATGGATGGTCAAAGGCCAAAGATTAGCCAAGAGACTTTGGCAGCTTGTGCCTTCCATGCATTCAGCATGCCCTGGCCTGAGGGTCAGCTACCATAGAATGAGAGTTGCTGCTTGGGTTGGGGTAGTGGAGATTCCATGGTTGGAGTTCAGCATGGGCTGGCCATGGAAGAAGAGGTGCCGTTCTGGGGGAGGTGGCAGATGTGGTTTGGGGGCATTGGTCTCATGATTAAAAAAAATATCATATAAAAAACGTGAGAAGCCGAACAGCTAACGAATTATATACCAGGGTAATAATTTCATGAAGTATTCTGATGATGGGTCATTCAGTTACTAGTGTATTATTATCTCTGGTAACTTTTTTCAGGACATCCAAATAAGGCCTTAATAATGTTTCTTATTTTCATAATATGGTTTACATAGGTACAGATGTTGTAAGGCATTATGGATATGGGTCTTATCAAGGCAATATTTATGAACCCTGAAACTCATTGTTTGCATGGGAGGGGTTTATATGTCATCATCTCTATACATTAATATATTCGTATATGCTTGTGTGTGAGAGAGAATGTTGTTAAATAATTAATGATATAAATTAATTTTAGACAGGGAAATAAAAATTAGATAAAACACATTTATGTCCATTTCTAAAATTTATTTGGCACGAATCTTATCAGATAGAAAAGAATTACCTTATACGCTGAAATACGCTTTTTGATTTCTGATACAAGTTTGTCTTAGAATCATTTTCAGATTCTAATATGATATTCTTCCCACTTTGGAGCCTCAGTGATGAGCTTAAGGCATTCTTGGAAAACCTTACATTCAGATGTGAGGCAAGCCAAGCCCTAAACAAGCATTTTCATGTATAATAAGGGTATGCCATTATTAAATGAGTAGTAGTCCCACAATATTTGTGATACACCAGTGTCCAATTGCATGTGCCTAATGCTATCATCATCAGGGTCACCATAGGATGCCATTGTCACTACAAGTGCTGCAACAGACAACTAGATTGCTTCTTTTTTTTTTGTGTACCAAAAAGAAAAAACTTGGGTGCTTCATTTCGTAGATATCTCCTCTTTTGATGACAGAAATAATATGGTTTGGACAAGCATGTAGGAAGTCTGTGTTGGTTGCTAGACATATGCAGATACATATATTAACAGAAATTGTGATGCAATAACCAGGCCCTACCAAACTGTAGCTTATGATTATTCTAAAACAAATTGCCTTTTTTGCTTATTTTTTTAGTTGTGGACAAAAAAAATCCATTCCCAATCAACCCTGTAGTTAGTTGCATAATAAGCAGGGGTTTTTTTAAAGGTGTGGTACCGTTAATCGTAGGTTGCCCAGACTGAGATGAACCAAGATCTTGGGTTATCTAAGTCAAGATGGAAGGTGGAGAAATTTGGAAAGCGTCAAGATTTTCCAAAATCTCAACTGCTATACTAGGATTGAAATACAGAACTTCAGCTGATATGGTGTTTAGCAACCATTTTTAACATTATTTTTTAGATAATATTAATTAGAAATTCTATTTAAGATAGTAGAAAGGTGATCAGAAATCTCAGCTGATATATTCATATTGCACTGGATATATCTTGGAGGTTCATATCAGCTGATATAATAAGGGCCGGGATTTTGCATGTCTCATATCAGTGAATCCCTGATACTAATGGAAACCAAGATCTTGCCCAACATGAAGCAATTGAAATAAGAACAAGTAAATCTCAGAATCATCAGAAGCAGATTAATTTGACGAAACATATATACTTTTACCTTTCTGGTGATGTAGGACTCATTTGTAGTATGCTGATTGCTAAATTTACTCGTTCAGACTTGCCCCTACTTGTCTGAGAGTACAGGGGACTGATTTTGTTTCTCAGCTGAGCATTGCCTGGGTTTTCCTAAATCCTTATTTATTATACATCTGATGATGGTTCAGATTTCATTTTTCATGCACATTTCTAAAATCACCATGATTTCTTTGTCACAAGGAATGCTGCCTACACTAACTTATCAACCAATGCACTGACAGCACATACCTGGTTTGGGAACATTTTATATGATTATGACTGGGTTAGTTTACGTGCAGTTTCTTGTAGACTGCAGTGGAGATGATGGGGAGGAAAAAAATCCAGATACAGCTTTTCAAAATAAGAAATCTGCTCTTCTGCAGCTTGTAGAAGAATCTTCGGTTCCTAAAACTATTGTTTTCTGCAACAAGGTAATCTCTCTCTCTTTCTCACACTCACACGCGCGTGCACGAACGCACATGCTCACCTCCCTCCTGCATAGGCATTCCTTTTTTCCTTTATTGATACATGAAAATATAAATTAATTTGAATTTATTTCTTTCTCTCGGTTTTCCTATACCAATATTGCACAGATTATTGGTGATTTTCTTTTCATTAACTTGGTTACTTTTTTCCTTCTTTTTTATTCAATAACTATCAAGCTCATATACGAGTCAATTCCAAGCATTGTTTAGCTTCAGGCTTAACACATTGTAGAATGACTAGATAATTAAACAGCAAATGGATGAGAGGGAGAAAAACTATCATTTATATCTTTTATTTGAAATGTTTACTATCTGTGTTGCTCCAGGGTAAATAAAATCCAGACCTGATTTTTATTCCATCTCTTGTTTGTCTCTATGTCAACCAAGCAAGCCAAATATTGTCAAACCCTTTAAACAACTTTGTAATTGATATCCCTGTTTTTTCTTGTCACAACAATGTACCCCCGCTCCACAATTGTTTCGTTGTTTCATTTTGCAGATTGAGACATGCAGAAAAGTGGAGAATGTGTTGCAACGCTTTGATAGGAAAGGATTGCACATTAAAGTCTTGCCATTCCATGCCGCATTGTCTCAGGAAATACGACTATCGAACATGAAGGAGTTTCTGGATTCACAGTCAAAAGAATCTATGTTCTTGATTTGCACTGACAGGTAAGAGAAACAAGGCACAAGCTATTTCTCTTAATATCCCTTTTACAACAATCTAATTTGCAAATAGAACACAGTCTGACATATAAATATCATTATGGCATTGCCTTTCCCTTGTCATTTATAAGTTTATGGTACGCATCAGTTTTATGAAGTCGTGTGCTGTCATTTACAGGTTCTCTTCTTTTCATCACTGAATGTTGTTTGTAATACTTCAATCCCCAGTTCATCCACTTTCTAAATTGCATGAAATGCGGTTGTGTTTGGCTTGCAATTTAGCCAGACTTTTATACTAATATTATGCAAAATTGAGTTTATTCATTGAAGAACATTCTGCTTGTCTCGAGAATGTCAAAAAGAGGAAGATTGATGGTTGGAAAATAGCATTCGGTAAAATAGCTGTATAATCTTTTGTCGTGATGGTGCTTTGTGAAACTTGTTAAATTTTCTCTTTCTCCATCCCTTCATAGCTGCATCTTGTTTTGATACCAGCGGCTCTTACCCTGACGTAGAAGTTGCATGCGATTAGATGTTCTCCACAAGATTTTCCCATGGCTTCATAGGAACAGCCCGGATACTGTCATGCATATTTGTCCTTTTCGGTAAACTGGCATGAATATTTATATTATGGACATGTACTTTGAAACCTTTTTTGCCTCCTCCTTGGTCTGTGCACTTAAGCCATTCTTTCAAGTTTGAAAAATCCAATGTCCAGACGGGCTAATTTCAAAACCTAAGAAGAGAGGGTAGATCTCACTGATTTGATCACCAAGAATTCATTCTCTTTCTGGAAATCAAATTTTGAAAAATATAGAGGAGAATAGATTGCCATTATTGAGCACACTATAAAATTGACTAGGGAATAAACATTAGCTTATGCTTGTTATAAATTGCATTCTGTTACCACTTTTTTAGGACACTCTTCAGTTCCATGACTATCGGAAGCCATTCATATTTCTCACTTCTCCTTTTTTGTATCATGCTCCGAACCCAACCCTTTCATCCTGTTCCATTCAAAAGATTAATGGTCTTTTGATCATCATGCTTTCTTTTGATTACGGATGAGGGCTCGTGGGCATATTACTAACTGGAACCGACTGATCCTGTTGCAGAGCATCGCGAGGCATTGACTTTGCAAATGTGGACCATGTGATACTCTTTGACTTCCCTCGCGATCCAAGTGAGTATGTGCGGCGTGTTGGGAGGACAGCTCGTGGAGCCGGGGGCAAAGGCAAGGCATATATTTTTGTCGTTGGCAAGCAGGTTTCGCTGGCTCGGAGGATAATGGAAAGAAACAGAAAGGGCCATCCATTGCATCACGTCCCTTGTGCATATGAGCTGGAGAAATCGGCACTCTAGCCGCTGTAGTGACATTTGTATACTTTCGCTTTGTATCACTAAACAACGAGAGACTCAAGACTCCCAAATACCAGAGAAGAAGAGTTCCCTTTTTTCTTCCCTTCTGTATAAGTGCTGAATTTGATTTTTGCAAGTGTATCTGCAAAGAGAGCATATTATATTCTATGATAGATCGAGTCTCAGAAACTCAGTTATTTTCAGTGCTATATTTGTTCCAGTCTCAACTATCCTAGCAGGAAACGGTGCCAATTCATGGGGGTCGTCTGATGGAGTAGCAGGATTAGGATGCTTTTTGGGCTGGCTGCACCTGCATGGTGAAAAACCAATTACAGCGTAGGCAAACCACCTTAAGGTACTTAAGGGAAGATAAAAACTAGTTTTCTTGTGCGTATGACCGCACCTCAAGTGTCCTCACGGACGTTCTGAAGAAGATGGTACTGAGCGTTCTGCAGAAGATTTCGAGCTGCCTCGTTCGATGCATCTTGCAACCGCAGCTCGTTGATCTCTTCCTGCCACTTGGCCATCTGCTCCTTGTGCATTCTGAAAGAAAGAAAGAAAGAAAGAAAGAGAAAGCAACCGAAGAAAGAACGCCAGGGAAAGGCTGTGAGCTAGCGACTTCGCACGCCAAGAGCTCAGAGCCCTTTGGAGTATGAACAGAGTCAGCGAAAGAACGACACGTCGCACTCACGTGATCAAACGCTCTTCGAATTCATTGCTCAGATCCTTGAATAATGTCCTCGCCGCTTCTAGCAAGTCCGAAACCTATTACAGAATCATGCATCTTAAGACCACATCTACCTTATTTTAAATGCTGCACAGCTAGCCATCCTAGGTCTATACCAAACTGGACATGACCAATCATTTTCTTTTTAAAAAAGAATGAAAAGATGATAATTTGAAAATGATTCGCTTTTGCGACAGAGTCAACTTTTTTTTTTTTAAAAAAAAAAAACTTTTTTGTGGCATCGATGGTCAGACAAATTAAAATTACCGTAACTATTAAACATGCAATCGGCAAAAGACCATTGCTATAATACGATCACGATGGACCATGAAATACGGGCGGGAACCACCCAAATCCAAATGGATGGATGGCAAGTCATTGGGCGGGAATTGGATACTGATTGGCGGGAAGCGTCCCCATCTATTATGAGAGAAGACCGGCAGAGCCGTCTGATCTGAATCGGCTCGTGACGTCCGGGAAATCCTACTCACATACCTGCTGGGTGAAGTGGTCGACCTTTTCCAGGATGCGTTGGATGTTGAGCTCCATCTCTTCCGATCCGGCCGCCGACGCCGCCATGTTCTCCGCCTCCTCCGCGGCCGCCTCTCCGCCTCCCTCCTCCTAACATAAAGAAACGAATTAGATCCAGCTATCTCTTTCACGAAGTCCAGGGAGAGACAGAGAAGGCATATATAGATCGCTACCGTCAATTTCAAGCGCTTGTGCAAGCTATCCAGCACCTGCCTGCCCGCAAGCGTGCCTGCAGGCCTCGAAACCCACTGCTGCTGTCAAAAAGGGAAACAGAAGGCAGAGATCAATTCTCCAGAACGATGCCGAGGAAAGTAGATGTAAGACCGGATCCTATCACCGGAATGCGGTCGAGAGCAACGACCGATCATCGCTGTGTCTCTCTCCCGTGATCCGCAGAGTGGACAGTGTAAATGAAGGAATTCGGAGCGGAAAACGGAGAAGACGATGGGATAGTACCGTTGGGAACGAACTTGGAGATCGATTGCGAATAACTGTCTATCCAGCAGCAGCGGCAAATGAGGGATCGGATGTGATCGCTTCGATCGATTGCTTCTCAGATCCAATCTACCTGACAGCAACTCATCTACAATTAATTTGATCGATCCATCGATCAAGAACGGAAAAAAAAAAACTAAAAGAGTTTACGGTAGAATAAGATCAGAAACTTGTAAAAGAATCGAATTCCGAGAGATCTCAGATCAAATTTGCAGCAAAGAGACGAGCAAATCACCAGGGGACGACTGCGATCCCTCTCTTTCTCTCACCGTGGGGGAGAGACGGCTTGGTTCTTTAAATTTTGAACTGGAGAGAAAGAGGTGGGGTATATATAGGATTCCGACCGCGCGGCGGGAGCACCGGCGCCCAGCAGCCGACATTACTATTAAGAGGAAGGCAAAGTGCAGGTCAGCTTACCTGAGGTGATGGCACCTCGAATTTCTACGGAGAAGGGGTAGGGATTTGTTGGCCGTTGATCTCGTCCATCGCTCCACGTGGCATGCCCTAGTGGAGGTTCAGCTCCCACAGGAAGACACTGAAAGGAGTGGGATGGATAAGGTGGGTCTTGCGGAGGTTGGGGAAGAGCAAAACAGAGTGAGAGAGCAAGTTAAGACGGCGGAGAGAGGCCTCCATGATGTACCTTTCTGCTTCGCCATTTGCTGCTTCCCCTTCGTCGGCGACGGCAGCAGCGTCTCTTATGGAGAGCGGCGGCGCCTTCCTCTGCGGGCAGCGCCTCCCCCTCCCCCTCCCCCTCCCCCTCCCTGCGAGGACCTGGGCACTTGCTCGGCGTCCGGTCATCGAGGCCAAGGCCGCGACCCCCAGAGAGAACCGCACCGCCCGCCACCAGCGCGTCCGAAAGAAGGTAACGCGTACTACTAGAAGTGCTCCTTTTCTTTTCAGTCAATTGTTTAATGAGAGAATGCGATGAATGAACTGAACTGAACTGAAAGAGCCGTCATTTCCTGGCCTCGTAACCCTATTGCCTGAAGCTGGTTTTATTCAACAAAGCGAGCGATTTCCGATTCTTGTATTTCTTAAGAGGAAAGTTGTTAGCGCCTTCAGCTCGATCTAGAGCTGATTGATGCCCATCGGTGTTTGACAAAATGGCTCAAAAAGAAACCACAGGCGATACCAGGCTAAGCAATACTCCGCTCCCGATAGGCTTTCCAAAGTTTGTACCGGTCGTGTATGAAGATCAATGCTTCTGTTAGCTCCCAGTTGTGGAAACGTTCGCAAGCTTAGTATATCGAGTTGTAGAGGCCACTATGTACGCTCTCACGAGGAGGAATATTCTAAACTTGCTGAGCTGATTGAATGGCTCCGTCTGAAGGAAAGGATCTGCCAGGATTGAAGTGTTCTTAGCGAAATCTCCCTACCACTTCATCAATACTGGTGCTCTTAATTTGTTTTGCTTTTTTCTAAATAAATTTTAGGCGGGAGGTATCCTTACCTCTCTCTACTTTCATTCAACTAAAAAAAAAAATCGCTGGGTGGCTTTAAATTCCCTTTGCTGGCCTTTGGAAAGAAGTGGTTCCTCAGAAGATTCAAATTTTTATTTGGTTGGTGACAAAAAAATAGGATAAATACACGTGAAATCCTTGATGAGCCATCAATGCGGGATGTAGGTTCTTTGGGGCTCGGTCTGAGAGAATAGGGCATATTCTGATATATTGTAGCTCTGCTAGAGGGATTTGGAGGAAGTTTTTTAAGTACCATAGCTATTAATGCCAACTCTCCTTCTATCTCTTTCCTTTTGGTGGGTTGGAAAGCCGAGGGTCCCAGCTAATCTTCATGATTTCTGGGAACTCTTGGTGATGGTGTTATGATGGAGATTGTGGAAAGATAGGAACAGTACCTTGATACAGGTTGCACTCAAGAAAAGTATCCTTTTAAGGCTCTTTCTTTCTCGAAGTAATGGTGTATCTGCTGTAATGGTGTAATTTTGGGTGGTCTAGAGTTTCTCAGCTGGTACCTGAGTTGTAACCATTTGCTAGTTTTTTGTTTTGCCTCTATGGAGGCTGTTGTATTTTTTTCATTCCTTGCTTACCTAATAAAGCATAGTTGGGCTTTGGCCTCCCTTTCTCTGTGTGTGTGTGTGTGAGAGAGAGAGAGACTACTTTGCTTGGGCCAAAACAATGTTTAGATACACTTGATCAGACATTTTTTGTCCTGTAAGCCTGGGATTCTAGACTGACAACTACATGTAGAATTAAGATTCTTACACATGTAATACAGTTATGCATTAGATGCTTGTACCTAACATATGTAATTGACATGATCAAAGGATTGAAAAGTGTCATTCCTTAAACATAGTCAGCGTAATGCTAAATACGCAAAGGTATATAGACTAATACACAATGGTATAAAGAGAA
Source organism: Phoenix dactylifera (assembly GCF_051530095.1). Taxonomy (NCBI): domain Eukaryota; kingdom Viridiplantae; phylum Streptophyta; class Magnoliopsida; order Arecales; family Arecaceae; genus Phoenix; species Phoenix dactylifera. Next base: position 58,405,357 of record NC_143191.1, read on the forward strand.
GATTGAATTGGCCCATGTCTGTGTTTAGTGTGGAAAGGAGGAGGCAATTGTTTATCATCTGTTCCTGAGGTGTCCTTCAGTTGCTGGTATACGGAAGTATTTCTGGTATCTGTTAAAGATGGGGGTTGTCCTGAAGGAAGTGGAAGGCTTTTGGGGTCATTGGAGAAATAAGAGGATCAAGAAATGTGGGTGGTCAGGCTGGGATATGTTGATAGCCGCAATAACTTCCGATAATTTGGCTAGAGAGGAACAATCGAATTTTTAGAGGAGCGGCTGCCAATAAGATGGATCTGATCAGAAAGGTGAAGAGAACGTCGAAGGCTTGGGTACCTCTTGTCTCGGAGAAGAACTCCCACGAGAAAGTTCTTAAGATGCTTGGAGTGAAAGGAGTTAATGCTGGACGAGTGGAGTTCTTTGTAATTTACTATTATTTTTTCTCTTCTTTATCTTCTTCATTTTGTAATTTGTTTACTGCAAATCAACAAAATTCTTTAGGCACTCCATGCCTATTGTTACCTCAGAGAAAAACAATCACATTGGGTGGGTCTTAATAGGGTGAGCCTTGGCACAATGATAAGATTGTTCCATCGTAACTTGGGTGTCACAAGTTTGACACATGGAAACAACTTACCATGTCCGACAGCAACATTGTGTACATTTGATCCTCCTGAGACTCCGTAATGGCAGGAGCCTCATAAACTGGGACACCTTTTTTTTTTCTATATTGCGTGAATCTTGAGCAAATTCTCTGCTTTTGCAAAATATTTGCAGTAGAAGTTACTGTAACAATAGCATTCTTCTATGCTTAAATGGCTGTACCCTGAAAACAACATGCCGAATTTCCAGTTCATTGGAGATATGCCAAAAAAAAAAACATCTTGTTATTCTTGTTGTCAGTTGGAGTATAACAATGCTTCACAAATACTTCCTATTTGCATATCATCTCTCTCTCTCTCTCTCTCTGTCTGTCTGTCTCTTTCATGTGCAAATGCAGATCTTAGATGCACTTCCATCAACTGTTAATCCATCAATCTTCCACAATCCTGAGCCATAGTTGGTTCTGTTATATTCTGGGTTTAGGTGCAAATTTGCATATATCTTCAAGAGTCATCATAAACTTCCCTAAGCTCGTCTCATCAACCATGTATGGCATCATGCCAGGTTTCATATCATTTTTAGATTGATGTTATATGTGAATTGAGATGGCTTCAAATGGGCAGGATCCAGATCCTACCTCCTGGAGATATCGATCTAGAAAGGCTGAAATAGCATGAGGCTGACTATGATGTGACAATGTTCTAAAGAAAATGGTGGAGTCTTCTGAAGACTAAAGCCATTTTCCCCCATTTCTAACTTCCTTTCCATTTTCTTTTAATTGTGCACTTGGTACAGTTTTTTTTTTATTTCCTCAGATTTGTGCTTCATGCATTCATTGCTGTATATCACGTCAACAATTCAGTTTTACTTTTGTTAATGTTTTCAGTGTGCTAAATGTTTCCTATGATGCCTAGTGTGCTTAATGTTCGAATTCTTTACATAGGATAAACTCATGTATCGTTTCCCAAATGTCCTCTCCAGACTTTGCTTCTTTTTTTGTTTTTCTTCCCCCCTTGCTGGGATTGATGATGCTGTATTTTCCCCTAAATAATTGTATCTTTCTACTCTTCAGGTTGAGGGTACCCCAGAAAGGCCAAGGATGAGTGTTTTCCGTTCCAGTAAGCATCTATATGTGCAAGTGATTGATGATACTAAGATGCATACATTGGCTTCCGCTTCAACAAGGCAGAAACCTGTATCAGAGGAAGTTGATTACACTTCTGGACCCACAATTGTAAGTTCTGAAGTAATCCTGAAAAGCATTTATATCCTATGTAGTCTCTTTGTTTTAGGCTGTTAGAATGTATAGTGTACTCTTTAAATTCTTTTTCTGCTGCACATTTCTTTTTTATAAATAACCACATCTTTTAATAATGTCTAGATTGCAAAAGTTACAGCAGTCAGAGCAATTCACAATAGCCAGTGTTGAGAGTTGTAAGAGACAAATACTCTTGCCTATACTAAGGGTGTGTTTGCTTCCATATTAGTGTTAAGAAGTAGGTGAAAAAATTTTAGGCATTAAGATCATCATTAAATTATTAGTAGTGATACCATCATTTAAGTACTGCTTAAATGACCCATTTTGTAAGGAAGGAATGAGTAAGCTGGCATTAAAGCCGACTCGTACGAATTCTACTTTGGAGCTCCCGTGGTCAGCATTTTTGCTGATGTGGGAAGCCAAGTTCCTCTACTTAAGGCTTGGTTACAAGGAAACAAATGCCTAGAATTCACCACTTCTGACCGAAGTGCTGTTCAATCGCTCGACTCGCATGGTGGTATACATTTCTTAAAATAAACCATCCAATCAGGTATCAAGAGGGAAGCCAAGGCTACATCACCAGGCTCTCAAACTATAACAAAGCAACGCTGATCCAACTATATTCTCCTAATTAGTCTACAGGCCAAGGTTGATCTCCAGAAGTTTGAGTACGGCGAGCTTTCTACCTAGCATCAACCCTTCAATTTGGTTCCAGAAAGCATCCTTGTACTAAAGGGAGTCTTGCCTGGAAAGCTAGGAGGCTGGTTGGAAAATAGGATAACCTTCTTTGTTGGGTAGCTCTTGCAATCATGGTCAATCTTTGGACTTGAAAATAGTATTAACAAAGGAGCAAGTTGATTTCTGATTTAGTGAAAATTCATCTGAAACCAGATGTTCCACAGACCAATTAAAAAGATAATCCCATAATGATAGCATCCCTGTACTGTAAAAAAGTTAAATGCTTTTTAACTGGAAATCATATGTTTGAGCAATGGAAATGCAGATTACACGATCTTATTATTGCTTTAAATGGTTTTCTAACAAAAGCTCATGTTCCTGTTTTCTTCATTACCAGGAGGCGGCAAAGAAGGTTGGTGAAGCCATTGCCAAGTCTTGCATGGAAAAAGGGATCAGCAAGGTGGCTTTTGACCGTGGCGGTTACCTATATCACGGGCGCATAGAAGCACTTGCTAACGCTGCACGAGAATGTGGTCTTCAGTTCTAAATCCAAGTAAATCTTCAGAAGATTACCAGAATGTCTTCTTTCTTGTTCATAAAATCAGAGGAGCCAGAATGGTAGGTGTTACCCTGCGAGTCAGGCTCAGATTCAATCAGATAATGTGTCATGGAGACCACTCATGATATTTTCCCGCTTGTTTGAGTCTAAAGAAGTGGAGTTTGTCTGCAAACTTTTTTATGTGTGAGTGAGAGACCTGCATCCAAAATATTCTGGAGAAATCCTTGCTGAAGTGCATGGTGACTTATTTTGAGCTGCCGATAGTTGAAAAATGTTGCTGTCGATCGAAACTTTTTTTTTTTTTATTTCTCATATGTCAACCAAAAAAGAGTGGGAACCGACTTGCTACTCGTGTGTTCTCTTCACCTGACTCAGATATGTAACCATCAAAGAAAGACAGGACTCGGCAAATAGAATCTAGTTGGCGATGCCATTTCCATCACGGTGGGCGGTGACGATGCCTGGGCAATACTAAGGTCTCATTTTGTTATCATCCCAAATAGAATTGCTGAAATTTTTGACGTTTTCTGATCCATTGGTTTCCGGTGCTTTCCAATGGCCAAATCTATAGTTCTTCAGCTCATGCCATTTGGGTTGCAACTCGTTTTGGATTGTGACCCTGCAGGCTCCCGGACTCCTGGAATTCTACGCTGGCAAGGACCAGCCAGGGAAGGCTTGTTGGTGACTTCGTGGGCATCAATGTTCTAATAAAGAAGCGGCTTATTTGATTTGTCTCTGAACTGGGTTGCTTTCTTTACTGCTCACCATTCGAAAGGTTTTGTCTGTGCGGATCATGCGTCGTTGCCAGAGGTTTTATGTAGTCTTTTGTTTTTTGATTTTATGGCCGGCTGTAGTAAGCCAAGCCTGGGCTCCGGAGAAGTAGGTAGGCAGTACGGCATTAAATATTCTGTGATGGTTCCGTGAAAAGAACTCGGCAGTCCGTCCGTAACCTTTTTAAGTGGGCGGAGTATCTCGGATAATGTGATGATTGCCCAGGAGTTTATGTTTGATCTTGACAGGGCTCCGATGAGGAGGAGCTTGATGGGGATCAAGCTTGATATGGAGAGGGCCTATGATAGGGTTCGGTGGGATTTTTTGCAGCAGTCCCTGCAGGCATTTGGTTTTCATGAGACTTGGATCAGGTGGGTGATGGGCTGTGTTCGTGTTCCCTCTTTTGCTATCTTGGTGAATGGTTCACCGTCCCACTTCTTTGTGTCTTCGGGGGGGTTACGTCAGGGCTGCCCTCTATCTCCTCTTTTATTCATTCTCTGTGCAGATGCGTTGTCCAGACTCCTACACCAGGCAGTGGCGGCTCAGGAGTTGGAGGTTTATAGACCGACGGTGGGGGCTGCCCCGATATCCCACCTACTTTTTGCTGATGATTGCTTGCTTCTTGCCAGGTCGTCGCGGCAGGCGGCCCGGGTTATTTGTCAGATTCTTCGGGATTATTGTGCAGTTTCGGGACAGCAGGTCAATTTGGCCAAGTCAGCTGTTACTTTTAGCCCGAAGACCAAGGAGGCGGTGAGGCTCCCTATATTGGAGATCCTGGGAGTGGGTGCGCAGGTGGGCAAGATGGTATATTTGGGGGTCCCATTGTCGGGCCAGCGGTTACGACGCAGGGATTGTACTTTCTTGGAGCTCAGTATCAGGCGCAGATTGGAGGGTTGGCAGATGCACTCTTTATCTATGATGGGTAGGATCACTCTCGTTCGTTCAGTTCTTACCTCTATTCCCATATATCTGCTTTCCAATACCATTATTCCAGTTACTGTTCTGAGGTCCCTGGAGCAGTTATTCAGGAACTTTATCTGGGGGAGGCACAGTGGTAGAGGTGGGGTCCACCTGATGGCTTGGGATGTTGTATGCCAGCCGACTAGTCTTGGAGGTTTGGGGGTGCAGTCTCTGGTAGCGAGGCGGGAGGCCTTAGTGGCGAGACATGCGGCGAGATTTGTGCTCGAGCCTGAGAGCTTGTGGTCCTCATTGATGAGGGCCAAGTATGGCGACTTGGTGCCCGGGGCGCGGGGTGGTCGGCACCACTCCCCGGTTTGGAGGGAGATGTGTGCTAGAGCCATGGTGGTGCTTCCGGAGATCAGATGGATCATAGGTGACGGACGCTCTGTTGATGTGCTGGAGGATAGCTGGGTGACGGAGCTGCCGTTTTGTCGGTTGCCGACTATGGTGGATTCGGCGAGATTAGCGGGCTGCAGGGTCAGTGACTTGTTGTCTTCAGAGGGGGGACGGTGGAGAGTGGAGTTGATTCAGGAGGTTTTTGGGGAGCAGTTGGCGGAGTCGGTTCTAGCTCTTCCGGTTCCCTCTGGGGGAGGGGTTGACAGACTAGTGTGGCTGCCGTCCGGACGGTCGCGGATTCGAGCTAGAGATCTTCTTGCCTTGTTCAGGTCGGAGCCAGCACGCCAGATTGAGGTTGGTTGGATATGGAGGCTGCGGATTCATCCTCGGGTGGCGTTATTCATTTGGAAGGTGGCCTGGGGTTGCCTTCCAACGAGGAGCTTGTTAGTGCGACGCGGCATGATGATGTCTCAGTGCTGTGAGGAGTGTACGGTTATCGAGGAGACGACCGAGCATGTCCTTTTGCAGTGTCCTAGAGCCCGGGAGATATGGAGGAGGTCACCGGTTCCATTACCCGACTCGGTGGTTTCTGTGCAGGATATGATTCAGTTGATGAGAGCATCCATGCGGAGTCCTAGATTGGTCGAGGCAGGGATTTTTGTGGCATACTTGTCCTACTATATCTGGTTGGATAGGAATGCCAGTCTGTTTGAGAGGAGGAGGTCGCATCCGAGGACGGTGGTGGATAGAGCGTTGCTACACGCGAGGGAGGTTATTGCGGCTTCCGTTGGGTTTTCTTCTGGGATTGCCAGGGACATCTGGGGTACCCCTTACGCTGTTTCAGCGCCCCGGTTTGCCCATGTTTCTTGGGTTCCCCCACCCCTTGGCTATCTCAAAGTAAACTTCGACGGGAGTCGGTCTCTGGATGGTGTGACTGGAGGTGTTGGGTTTGTGATCAGGGACCATCTGGGCAGGATGATAGCAGCAGGTGGTAGGCGGGCGCCAGGTCTTACTGTGGTCGGGGCAGAGCTACGGGCTGCGTGGGAGGGTATATCTTATGTATGGCAGGTTTTGGGGGTGGAGCGGGTCTACTTCGAGGGAGACTCATCCGTGGTCATTGACTGGCTCCGAGGGGCGGATCGGTTTGGGGATGGTCACCCTCTCATCCGAGAGACCCGTAGGATGATCCAGCTGATGGGTGATTGTCAGATTGGTCACGTGTTTAGGGAGGCGAACAGGTCCGCTGACTGGGTCGCCTCCTTTGTTGCTCGGCACTCTGAAGATTTTCTCTGGACGGAGGCATCAGATGCCCCTCATCCTTTGTATCTTTTACTTTCCCGTGATATGGCTGGTTGTACTCACGTTAGATTTATATGAAATAAGTAGCCGTTTTACCAAAAAAAAAAAAAAAAAAAAAAAAAAAAAAAAAAAAAAAAAAAAAAAAAAAAAAAGAAAAAGAGAGTCGCTGTAAAGAACGCCCCCATCACGGGTTATGAACTACAATCTCTCCCCTTCACTCACTCCTGCTTTCTTCCAATTATTATTACTGGGCTGGAGTTGGTTGGTTGGTTGGTAGGCCCACTTTATTTCATTTTCCCGAACGCCATCGTCTCTCCACTCGTTGCCATTAGTCCGGCACCAGATGATGCATTCTTTTTTTTTTTTCTTTTTTTCTTTTTTTGAGGGGTTATGCCATAATCATGAGGCCATAACCCATTACTCAAGATGATGAGTCGAATAATGAGCTTGTTACTAGAAGGAAAGAAGAAGATGATGACAACCATGTTTAGTAGAATGATTGGAAAAGAAAGAAGGGCTAAATTCGAAATTGGAATTGATCGACGGGAACATGACTGACAACATAAATATAGCCATAAAGAGTAAATATGGCCGACAAACGCACACGATGTAGAAGCATTTTGCAGGGAGGGACTTCTAAAACATTTAGTTTGGAGAAAACTCATATTTTTAATACACGTTTGGTATGATACTTCCGTTTTTAGCGCAAAAAAAAAAAAAAAAAAAAGCTCACGAAATAGCACCATCTCTTTACCTTTGTATTATTATTTTTATTGTAATAAATTATTTAACTATATCAATATATATATACTCTATAATTTTGTATAGGGATGATATATTATAATATTAATATCAAACTTTATGTTATAAAATATTAGACTCTTGTATCTATTATATTATATTTTATTTCTATTATATATTTTGTTATATCTATTCCATTTTGTTATATTAGACTCTTGTATCTAGAACTTGACATTTTATTAATTTCTACTATATTTTTATAATTATGGCCTTACTTAAAAGTGAAAGTACAATCAATAATGACCCTGCTATATTCATTTGAATATTCTCTGGATGTAATACTTTCTCTATTTTCTTTTATAGCAGGTTTAGTTGTAATCTTATTATTTCATTATAATAAATTATTTTATTATATATATACTACTAGAATTTTATATAGTGATAATATGTCATAATATTAATATTAAAAATTTAGTTTAGAAAATAATTAGACTCTTACATCTATTATATTATATTTTATTTTTGTTATGTATTTTATTGTATCTATTCTATATTGCATTTCATTGGCAATTAAAAAAAAAAAAAAACCGTATCCCGTACGTGCATGGCGCTAGTCGTATGCTGGCCTTCCAGAAGAGGGAAGAAGAAGTACCCGGTGGTAATCCGGATTGAACCAAAATGATGGGAATAGGATGGTTTGTTCAGATTGTTTGGCAAAAATAAATCGGGTGAGCTCCAACTTGAATCTTGCAGCATGTATGTGCAAAAGAGCATATGGGGGTTTGATTTCCTTCCCAGGCCCAACCTCATGCTCACGAAGAAAGTAGCTTCCCTTCCACCAATTTGTAAGGAAGTAGATGTGTGCTCGGGATAAGGTTGACTGACTATGGAAGTAAATCGGTGATCTGAATCGGTTCGACTCAACATGGAAGCAAATATTTCCTCTTAAATGGTTGCCCGAGTTGTACGGCTGACATCTCTCTCTTTTCTCTAGGCTTGAATATTATAAGAACCCGTTTGTGCAAACAAATGGTACTGGTGAGGCAAAGATCATGTCGAGAGTCAGGCAAAGATCGATGGTGGTGAGGCAGACTATCAGAAGTTCTTTCTTCCTGGCTTTTATCCTGCTGCAACAAGGTCCAGATCAGGTCGAGAGTCAAAAGCTTGGTGGTTTTGTGCAAACAAATGGAACTCGATTCATTGTTAATGGAGACGTTGTTTATTTTAGTGGTTTCAATGCATACTGGATGATGTTGGAGTCATCATTTCCATCAGAGAGGGGGAAGGTGAGCACCACTTTGGAACAGGCCTCGAGTTACGGATTGACTCTGGCTAGAACATGGGCTTTCAGCGACGGCGGTCAATGGCCGCTGCAGTCATCTCCAGGTTCTTATAATGAGAATATGTTCAAGGTAAAGGATTGTCAACTCTGGCATTCAAAAAATGTTGACCGCATGGACATACTGTCTATTTTTGTATCTTTATATATATGTTTGATATGTTCTGTTCAGGCGTTAGACTTTGTGATTTCCGAGGCCAGGAGGAATGGGATCTATCTTATTTTAAGTTTGGTGAACAACTTCGACGGTTTTGGAGGAAGAAAACAGTATGTTCAATGGGCAAGGGAGAGGGGCCAGGATGTGAGCTCGGATGATGCGTTCTATACAAATGATGTTATCAAGGGTTACTACAAGAACCATGTCAAGGTATGGTAGTAGATTGCACCCATTTGGTTACTCTTTTTTATGCGTCGCTAGTTTGCAGGAGAGAAGTTTCCACATTGACTACTCCTTGGAGATTATATTCCTCATTGTTTTCTCACGTCTCCAGCAGGGCTGCTGCACTAGCTGCATGCCTCCCTAACCAAATCCAAGCTGAACTCAGTTCTTCAACCCAGCTCCACCAACCTCTATTTTTAGCTAAACCTGAGTTTAGTCAAATTGATGTCAGGTTAGGTTGGATTGAGCTAGCTAGCTTAGATGAAACTAAATGGGAACTTTAGATTATATACATCATGTGATGAACTAAGAATAATGTTGCATTTTTTTTTTATGACAGAAGGGCCCATAGGCAATAAGCTACATAATGAAAGTAAAGCTCTCCCAGGAATATCCCTAACCTTCCAAATTATGGTGAGGACAGGATTCGTGTCCAGATCGCTTGGTCCACTGCCAAGAACTTTACTAGCTTGATAAGTTGGTAGCGTCAAATTATTTCCACCATCTAATATTTATTGATTAACCACTAATTATCCATCACCACCCGATCTAATCCAACAAGTGGGTAATGTAGAAGTATTTATGTTAGAATAGCCAACATTTATGTCCTCTTAAGGCAATGTTCAGGTCATAGGCCTAGCTAATAGCGAACATCTGAGTTTTTCCCCGCTTTTTTTTTTCTTTTCTTTTCTTTTTCTTATCGGTGGAAATAAAGGGCCTAAATGGGAGATCGAAGGGGAATTATTTGCTTGACGAGATTGCATTCTATGTAATTTAGATGCATGTAACAATACCAGCATCAACACTGTAACAACTTTTGGTGGATCAGACGGTGCTAACGAGGATCAACACGGTGACTAGTATAGCATACAAGGATGATCCAACCATCTTTGCTTGGGAGCTCATCAACGAACCGAGCTGCAAAAGCGACCTCTCTGGTTCAACCTTGCAGGTGAGCTCCAATTTTAATTTGCTGCATGCACTCGTTCCAATTCTCTCGAGCCAATCAGACCGTCTCTTTGATAGGCTTGGATTCAAGAAATGGCCGCTTATGTGAAATCCATAGACAATGCACACTTGCTAGAGGTTGGGATGCAAGGATTCTACGGCGCTTCGATGCAAGGGAGACGGCAATTCAATCCCAATGGTTATGTGGAGGGATCTGATTTCATCTCCCACAATCAAGTCCCAGGAATTGATTTCACCACGATCCATGGATATCCAGATACATGGTAACATGATCTCTTTTTTTTTTATGTAACTTGGCATTTAATAAGAGGGAGTGAGGGAGGGACGATCATGACTTTTTAGATCCGCAGGTTAGCGAACTGGACCTCGGAAGAGCAACTTAGATTTCTCCAGAACTGGACTCAAATCCATGTCTCCGACTCATCTGCCATTCTAAAGAAGCCACTTCTCTTTACGGAGTTTGGCAAGTCTTTGGAGCCTCGAGGGTCTACGGCGGATCAGAGGGACGCCTTCTACGGGCAAGTCTATGAGTCCGCTTTTGCCTCGGCCAGGGATGAGGGCCCGCTCGGAGGTGGGCTCTTCTGGCAGCTCCTGGCCCAGGGAATGGACGGCCTAAGAGACGGCTATGAGATCGTACTGACGCAGCACCGCTCCACTGCAAGCATTATTTCCCAGATCTCCCGCAGGGTATCAGAACTCAATCGCAGCCGGAGACATGGATAGATCGGAAAAACCAAGAGGAGAGGGGGCTTAAAATTTCGGCAAAATAGCACGAATAAGAACAAGCTTCTTATTCTTCCTGCTTTCATCTTTAAGTACATGGAGTAATCTTATTAGCTCAAGCTTTTGGGACAAGTGGTGATTTCAACATGGTATCCGAGCAGAAGTTCTGAATTCAAACCCTATCTTTCACTCTTTAACTTTATTATTAAAAATTTCACATATTGAGCTCATTCAATAAAAAAAAATTCATGGCTCTTTAAGCTAAACAAAGTTTGATCTAGCTCTCTCGTACGGACGGTGTGAGAGACCAAAAGGCACCCTGCCGTCATTTACCGCGCTCAATGTGAGAACTTATCCATAGGATTAAGACTAATTAGATAGTTAATCTTGCTGTAGTTCTCATCTCTCTCTGGAGCATTGTCGCAGCTAGCGCATGTGGCGCAAACTTTGTTCATCATAATAATGACATCTGTATCGTCCAAAAACTAATATTTTGAACGGGTAAAGAAAGGGAAGTCAAACACATGTACATGATTAATTCAAGATAGCGTGATGGACTAATTCCGCCATGCCAGGTCCGAATAAATTCCTTGTCCCACCCGGCAAGGGAATTCGCGCGAGCGTCGGCCAGCGGAGGCTTCGCCAACGCATTCCGTTTCGCTGATTATTATTAGCTTTCGGATAGACTCCGTGGCACGCAACGGAACCGGCCACCGCTGAAAAGTACGTGTATCAGTCAGACCCGAAGAAGGATCGCAGGTTAAGGAAAGCTATATATAAAGCCATGTTTTAACGAAATCCCTTGATTTCAGGAATACATCGCTATCTCTCTCTCTGTTCATGTTTACATGATTCATTGCATCCAATCTTAATTGGCTGCTAATCAGGAAGATTCTCCGTGGTATAGCATGCCTTCTAGGCCCTGAATAAATTTCCCTTGCAAAAAATTCCATCCACGCCAATAGCAGGCGATTCATATCTCGGTTCCTTGGCTAGCTCTGGTTCCGGCGATGCAGGGAAACCGATTCTTCTGCAGCGTCTTTCTCCTGATTCTGCTAGCTTTTCGACATGGTATAGCTCATGGTGATGGAGGTTTCGTGACAACCAACGGAACAGGCTTCGTCGTGAACGGGCGGCCGTTCTACGCGAATGGCTTCAATGCTTATTGGTTAATGGACATGGCGTCCGAGCCGGCGGGAAGGAGTAAGGTGTCCTCTGCTTTCCAACAGGCCTCCAGCCATGGGATGACCGTGGTTAGGACTTGGGCTTTTAGCGATGGCGGGCATCAAGCCCTGCAGCGCTCTCCTGGCTCTTACGATGACGATATGTTCGAGGTATGCATCTACCCGTCCCGTGAATTAATGCTTCATATATACGTCTTGATCATGCACACATGCATGCATAGGTAGGGAAACGTGTTTGCGAGCATGTATGTGGCGGATATTGTTATAGTACATCAATGAAAGGATTTCTTAATTCCATCCTTATTTCTTTCCTTGAATGCTGTTTCAGGGATTAGACTTTGTGATTTCTGAGGCCAGAAAGTACGGGGTCTATCTGATACTGAGTTTGGTCAATAACCATGAAGATTATGGGGGGAAGAAACAGTACGTGCAGTGGGCGAGGGACATGGGCCAGGCTGCGGGTTCTGATGATGACTTCTTCTGGAATGATGTCGTCAAGACGTTCTACAGAAGCCACGTCAAGGTAAATGCTACTACTGCATTCATCTTTGTCCTGTATTTGTAGTGCTCTCGTCGATCCTCTTCAAATATTGTAGCCTTACTGTTCTATGGGACGTACGTACCTTTGGTATCCAATGCGAATTTTCTCATAAATAGTCAGTTGATGCAAAATATTAGTATCATGCATGTGATTAGCAACACTCGAAAATGTTGGCCGGGCATATTTATGAAACTTAAGCAATAATATATGTATCATCTGTTTAACAATCTTTTTGGATGATATCGACTTGATATATTGCTCAGAATCATTATTTAAGGTTTTAAGACTATTCTCTTGAGAAAAGGAGCGAGCATTAATATTCCACCTGCTTCATAGAATTTGAGGCTTCCAATTTCAGAAACCTATTTGCAGTTCTTACCAAAAAATATGTCTAACATATTTATATAATGTATGTATGTATATATGTCAATAAAAAACATGCATAATATATAGATCTATACATGCATGCATACATATATATATTTATATACATTTACACACAGAATACCAGCATATGCATAAAACATATATAAGTTATTTACGCACGCATGTATCCACATGTATATGCTGAGTTTCTACGCCCATAATTTTCATACAATACCACGAAATATCATATGCATTTACACATAGAATACCAGTGTTCACATATACATAAAACATATATAAGTTATTTATGCACACATGTACCCACATGTATATGCTGAGTTTCTACGCCTAAAATTTTCATACAATACCATGCACGTAATATCAAAACGTCCACATATAGCTGAATCAGTAACGCTCTCTTTTTGTATGGCCAAAATATTTTACTGAATTCGTGAATATCTACGTTTTTATAATGCAAGATCGTGTTGCTGTTATAAATTTGCCTGCACTGTTAATTATAAGTCTGACTATTGGATTCCCCTTGCTCGAATCAGACAATCCTCACTAGGAACAACACAATGACAGGAATAGTGTACAGGGATGATCCAACCATCTTCGCATGGGAACTCATGAACGAGCCCCGGTGCCAAAGTGATCTCTCTGGCAGAATCCTACAGGTTTGAGTTTAATGCATCATTTCTCGACTCATTCATAGCTTGTCAATATATGCCGATCGAAAGATAGCAAAAGATGTACTGGGGGCATTAGCACATAACTATCTCATTAGAGATGAATGTCGAGCATTCGATAATTAGACTGCCTCCACAGGCTTGGATTACCGAGATGGCTGCTTACGTCAAGTCCATAGACAGCCGACACCTGCTTGAAGTCGGAACTGAAGGGTTCTATGGAGATTCGATTTCTGAAAGGAAGCAATTCAACCCTGGGGGTTACGAGGCTGGTACAGATTTCATCGCCAACAATGAGATCCCCGAGATTGATTTCGCCACCATTCATGCGTACCCTGATCAGTGGTAAATCTCACTCTTCTTGGCCAGAGCTTCTACTTGCTTCATACGTTGAATAGATACATATATGTCATCCACAATCGATAAGCCGATCCTGACCATATGATCACTAGCTAGAATGGAATGAAGACAGACCGTAGGGTGTAGATGGGTTGCCTGGTTATGAATAGATGGTATTCTCGTCCCGTAGAAGCACACCACGAGCAACCCCAAACCCCAGCACCAGTCCTCCAGCCAACAAACACACCAACTCTAAAAGAAAATCCTCAGCCTACTTGATCAAGCAAATCCTCAACCTACTCTACCCATTTCCATTCGAGCCCTCTTGGCTCCTCCAAGTTTCTTTCGCTGTCAAATCTAAAAGAAGTCAATCTTATGTCGAAAATTCAACTCTTCGGACTTTGGCCACGGAGGATGACGAAAAAAGAGAGAGATTCATGAGTTGTTGCACTACTTGCATGCAGGATCCCAGGATCAAGCGAGCTAGCTCAGCTGGTTTTCCTCCAGCGTTGGATGCAATCCCACATTGGAGATGCAGATGCAGTTCTGAGGAAACCATTAGTCATTACGGAGTTCGGCAAGTCCTCCAGGCTTTCAGGCTACACCGTTTGCAAGAGAGACGCCATGTATCGGACTGTGTACAGCGCAATCCATGCATCAGCCAGCAGCGGCGGCCCCTGCAGAGGTGGCCTATTCTGGCAGCTGCTGGCTCAGGGGATGGATGGCTTCAGAGATGGCTACGAGATCATATTTTCTGAATCCCCACTGATCGAAAATATCATTTCTCGGCACTCCCGTAGGATCTCAAGCCTAATAAACACACCATATATCAAAGACGGGAATATTTCATTCAGAAACGACAGCAAGGGAGCTGTTAGTAGCAGCAAATGAGCAGACCACGTGAGAAACTTCTGCCTCCCTTTTTTTTTTTTTAAGGTGTACATGTGAGAAACCAGTCCTCGCTGACTGCAAGGATAGAGAGTTTAGAGATTTGTTGCCTGCTCTAAGCATTTGAATCAGTTGCTCTGGGACTGAGCATCACATTCTACTATGCAAGGATCAGGTTAGGGTTCACTTTTATTTTTTTATTTCGTTTATTTATCAAATCTTTTTGATCTTGACATCGGAAATAATATATTATTGAGGGTATACCTATTCCGATGTTTTTTTTTTTCGAGTGTAAATGAGGGAGGTGTAAGCTTCCACGAATTTATTGTTCGGAATAAAAGAAGGATTACAGGGGTGCTGTGAGAAAATAAGGAGGGAAAGTATAAGCTTCCTTCCTCGTGTACCTATTGCGATGACGTTGAATCTATTATTTTTGCTTGGTATTAATGTATCCAAATTCCATTTAAAACTAAAATAGTTTTTAGCTCCCTTGACCATTTGCATGATTTCTCTGATGCAATCCATCTTTATTTTCTTTTTGGTGGAAGACGCAGTCCAACTAAACCTTATCAAAAACAGTCTCTCTCATATTTCCCTATGTTTCTAACTTCCATAATCAAATAATTCGAGATAACATAGACTTTACAAATTATGATACTTATGTAACAACAATTGCATCACATATACGTATGCAGATTTAATTGTGTTTCCATTGCATATGTTCTGGGCAGAGATAATAATAATGCAAAAAAGAAAAAGAAAAATTGCAAACCAACAGCAAGAAAAACCGTAATGCAAAATTTCATTATTTTGTTCTCAGGCATGATACCCTAGCAAATGGGTTAGCCTTGATGTCTGTCGTTCTTACACATTTTCATTTATTTAGGATACGCCTGGAATCACCATTACATGGATGGTTTATTCATCAAGGTATATGCATGGGAAAAAGATCCATGGGTGGTGATTAGATACCGCATTCCCACAAACTGAGCAGAATGCGGTCGTTTCCAATTTGCCATAGCTGGAGATATAGCTGCTGCTATGTTGATGGTACAGCAGTGGAGTTCTTATTTGCTGTTGTTCCATCTGAAAATGGTAAAAAAGGTTACTATTAGCTTAGCATAGTAAATCCATGAGCCTCCATCATGTCACGCGTTATGAATAGCTGACGATGGATATTTACATGTATCTCTAATTCGCTGACCATTGCTGCAAAAAACCTCTAGATAATGGTCCCATCTGGAATAACAGAATTCTTCAGCACCACAGTGATTCCAGAACGAATGTAGAAACCATCTGATGGTTTATCAGCTTCCTCCACATTCTGGTATCATAAATATGATAAAACATACAGCAGGTTAGCATGCGAAGTTCGCTTCCAATCAGATAAGTGGAAGAAAAGGGAACTAAACATATAAGGGAAACAACAATTAAAACCATAGGCACTTTGTTTTATGCATATCTGACTGAATACATGGTGTACCATAACTTCTTCCCTGTTTATGCTATAAATGTTTTGATGACATCTTTAAACAAGAAATGAGAACAAAATCCAAACTCTTATGGAGACTCTATAAAAATAAAGCTCGAAAAAGTGTTTATTTTCCTGCAGTTAAACTTTTTTTGTTGACCCCTGCTTTCCTGCAGTTAAGTTAGCCCCTCTACAAACCGCTCTAGCTGCAAAGATTTATTTTTATTCTCTTGTTTAAGAGGAAGCTACAAAGAGTTCAACATCCAGCAGAGTGTGACAATGACTTGCATCCAACATGTATTCAGAAGTAATAACATTTACTATGTTCAATCCTCAACAGAGCAATGGATGACTGCAAAATGCCATGCTATCTGCGCACAAGCATCTCAAGGTCTTAATCCCGAACACTGCAAACAGATTCAGATAATAATAATATAGATCACTGACTTTGTAGTGTCTTGACGCCTTCAGTTAGCAAAACCATTGTGAAACCTACTTGCGGACACATAAGCATCTAGGTAGAAGTGTATGATTTGAATTGGTATTCTTGACTTGCAATACAGACACTGAAACTTCTCATCAAATTACTCTGCTTCATCTGAAATTTCGATGCATGATGACAAGCCTTCCACAGATTATACTTGCTACAATCCTCCTGCCAACGATTTACTGCCTTCTTTCAAAACAGAATTTTCCTACATCAGATATGTGGCAGCCTGATTCATCATTGCTTTTCCTTCTAAGTTGTTATGATGTGTTCGTTTGAACTAGTCAGCATATCAGTAACATTATCAACTAATGCTCTCTTTTGACCATCATCCACTTAGCTTGAGTTTCTTCTCTTTTTCAAGCTTCAAGCCAGTTTGATGTTATCTAGGCAACGATTTCATTTGTTGCTGCTCACCAACCAGATAAAATGTTTACTTCAAAATTCTCTTCATTTCAAGGCTAAGAAAAAGGGCATTGTTTTGAACGTACAGGCTGACAAGCGCCTTTCCATGGATACCACTATGTTATGTTGCTCAGATGCCTTCTTATCCACATGGAATCCATCAGTCATGTACTTATATCATACTGAAATACTACTTACCATATTTCAAAATGTCAAAGATGGGTGCATAAAGTGATCGTCATTTCAATTGGCAATGTTAAACTGAGAGGAAATTCTCTATCTACTATACTACCACCTTATAGCAGAGCATCTTCCTTGCAAAGTATCACATCATTCTGAAGTTCTTTTAAATAAACAACTCCCCATGAGTTGACCACCAAGATATCAAAAAATCCTATCGGGGGCCAATGCTAGCCTGATACTCAGAAGGAACGATATCATAATGTCTGCTCCTATATTATATGCACAAGAAGGAAGGGGTGCACATAGGTTGGGTTGGTTCGGGTTAGGAATCTAATACAGAAGCGACCCAATTCTAATCAGTTCTCAATTTTTAGAACTAGAATTAGACCGATCAATATTCAAACCAACCGAACCCGACCCAATTAATGTTTGTTCAGTGATTATTATTCAAAATTTTGGAAAAAAATAATTAAAATATTAATTTTATTAAAAATATATTAAAATCTAACAAACGAAAATAAAAATTTAAGTCCAAATTTAACCCTGAATATCTTATACATACCAATCATCAAGAGAGAGAGAGTAAAGACTAACGAAGGGGGTAGAGAGAGAACACAAGGATCAAACGTTTAATGCACAATATACAATTATAACTATATATTATATATACTATAAATATGTATATACTATATATGGATTGGGTTGGGTCGAGTCAGGTTCCCCAACCCCCATAAAAGATCAAAACTGCAGCCGACCCAATCCTTGTCAGAAACCTAACCAAACCAACCCAACATTAGCAGTTCAGTTTCATTCTCGGTGCTGAACCAAAAAAAGAAAAGCTTAAAAATTACAAAAACTATATTTAATTGATTTATATTTTGGAAGGACTTAATGTGTGCCAGTGCTGGTGCTTGCCCAGAGGAGCTGGCCTAAAACCTTGCTTCATATAACTGATTCTTATCAAATCTAAACAGTGCATGACAATGTATCTGGATGAGATCGAAAGTTTGGGTTTAACATCACAATGCAATGAATTAACTGTTTTCTGCATGACTAAAGCATATATAGTGTGCTCGAGAGAATCTTACATCTGCATTTGCGATGATCACATCCTTTCCGATCCTGGCATTTTTGTCGATGATGCAGTTCCTATTGCAAAGGAGAAGATTAGGCAGATGTCAAGGTTATCTGAATCAGACTACAGAATGAAGTCTATCACAAAGCCTACCTAATCCTAGTGTTCTCTCCAACACCAACTGGAACCTTCCCCTCAGCCAAGAAAGATGCTCTCTCTGCCTCAGTCTGATAATAGTCTGCACCCATCATCATGGTATCCTGACAAAACAGATTCCAACTCTCAATTTCCAACAAAGAAATTCGAAATATTATGAAAACAAAACTTACAAAACTATCCTAACATGAAGATAAAGAAAATAATTCTATTCCTCAAACAGGAGATCAAATCTTCATGATCACTGCTAAGTATCAGAACAGATTGTATTGACTAAAGAACAATTAAAAAAACACTTTCATGCAACCCTTTCAAGAATAGAAGAAAAGAATAATAAAATCTCTACATTCAGGAACAGAAGAAAAGTGAAAAATTACATAAAAACAAAATCAGAATGTCAAAGATTTAAAGAGCATCATATCAAATCTACCTAAAATTGCACTAGTAGGATAATTCCTACAAGATTGGTTAGACAGAATCCTGTCTGATTTTTTAATTTTCTCACTTACAGAATGAGTTGTGTTTTTCAGGAAATTAACATATTAATGTCGTAAAACCCTCCTAAATAATTGTTCTGACCGCATGCTTAACTTGATTAATAGCACAGATTACAAGTATAGATGGTAACAAGCTCCACATCTACAAAGGATCTGAATTTTATGCATGAGAAAGAAGTTACCTTAAGCTCTGCCCCATACTCTAATCTTGAGCGAACACCAACAATGGAATGTTTGACACTGCATTGTGTCAAGAAGCATCCATGTGAAATTATAGAGTCTACAACCTGTAGAGAACATACATAATCATGGTCAAAGAAATTCCATATAAAGCTCTTGCAGCCAAAAACTCAACTGATTGGAGTCTCATACCCTGCATTTTTCTATCTTGGTTGGTGGTAAAAACCGTGGTGATGTAAAGATTGGCTTCTTAGGATCATGAAAATGAAACTTGGGAGGCTTCAAAGAACATTGCACAATCAGTTAGAAAAAGATATTAAGATCATTATTTAGTAGACTAAGTTAAAGTTATACCAAGATTAGCTATCTTGAGATATACCTGATCGGTGAGAGCCAAATTTGCATCAAAAAATGATTTGATAGTTCCAATATCCTCCCAGTATCCATCGAATAGATATGCCTATCAAAGACAGATGCCCCGCTTTGTTAGTTAGAGGATACTCAGCTGGGTTTCATTTATTGAAAAAAATTCAGCCCCTTTTCGCATAGAAATTTGTATTTGACAGAATCACTATCATGCACCAAACCAGCTGAAGGTTTATAGTAAGCATATCCACATTCAGGATCATGACTTTGGGATGTTAAATACCTGCACATTGTAGTCTTTAGCTGCCATTGGTATGATCTCGGAGCCAAAATCATTAGCAGAAGGATAGCGCCATCTGAAGGAAAGGAAAAAAGAAGTGTTAGAAGAGATGAGAAACATCGTCATTCAACCATGAAAGAAATTAATACTTTAAATCAAATCTCAAACAGAAATTAATATGTTAAATAAGAATCCTCGTTAAATCTGATTATCTGATTCTTTGCACTCTCACTGCATTTATGATATTTCTGTGTCTCATTGTGTGTTTGGTATAATTGCAGAAATTTATTGACATCAATAAAACCATTCTCAGGCATCTTAGAGACAACCTTTAAGGAAACTACAGACCATATCCTAGTTCGGGAATAACCTATTACTAAGTTCCATTTCTATACTTTAAATTGTCCGCACTTTCATGTTTCTTGTCATTCCTGGTGCTCAAAAAGTGCATATTTTTGACAGCATGATCGAATGGTGAAACACTCAGCATTTTCTGTTAAATGAGCAAGTATGACTAAGAATTACCTTAATAGCTTCAGAAGAACATCTGTCTTGAACACGTATATTCCCATTGATGCGATGTATTTATGCATTTTTGCGTCTTCAGGAGGCAATCCTAAGACTGTTGTGTCCACTTGCTGCAACATTGAAGACTCAGTTAAACATGAGTTCCCTAATACAACAATATACTCGCCAAAATATTTTTAAGATTAGTTTCCTATATTTTAGTTGGAAAGTTGAATTATCAATTGGTGAATTAGAATATAAAAGCAAAAAACTTATGCAGATGAAAGGAATATACCATAGTCCTCAGATTTTCACCCTTTGGCTTTTCAAGAAACTGATGGATGCGCCCCATTTTGTCAACCTTCATCAATCCAAAATCCGAAGCACGACTGCAGGGGTGAAATAAAAAGGAAAATCAAGACAGGCCCCTTTTTTTGAGACAAGTGGAGGCTACACCATCCAATTTTTATTAGAAGATGAGGGAAATATGTACAAGACAGGCTTGTCATATGAAATGTCGCCCATACAAGTTTGACAGTTGACTGCTCAATTAGAAAGAAAGAAAGAAAGAAAGAAAGAGAGAGAGAGAGAAAGAGAGGCAACTTCATATAAAAAATTGCATTTGGAGTACATGCATGCTATCATGCGCAGACCTAGATATACAGTTAATATACACATGTAGAAGCAAGGTGGTGCAGAAACAAAGGTATAAGCTTTGTGATTGCCAATAGAAACTAGATTTTTTGTGTGGATATGGTTTGAGAAGTGCACAAAATTTCATGTATGATGTCAGATTCGTGCCCCCAGAGAAAGGACCTATTCCAATAGGTGCATTGTTATTGACAAAGACCAAATTATTCAAAATGTTAGTGACTAAAGTAAACCTGAAGCTCAGATTAAGCTACCTGTCATCCACTGGGACACAAGAAACGGATATATCAGCCCCAGAGTTAATGTGTTTCTGCAAAAGAGTACAAATTCTGAATCAGTGCCCAATCATGCAGATTTACATGCCATATACCAATGTTGTATTCAGTTAGAAACTTAAATCTGACCTGCACGAAGTCCATGTAGTTCATTCGATACAGATGATCGCCAGACAAAATCAGCATGTTCTCTATATGTCTAAGTTTGGCATCCTGCATGGAAGCAGAAAAACATAAATAAAGTTGGCAATAGCATTATGTGCAGGCATTCATAACCAGTCATAAGACATCTGGTTTAGAGTTGTTGGTTTCATGCTTGATTTAGAGCATGAGGGGACACTCAATAACATGAAAACTAAGAACTAAATGATGGCAACAGCATTATGTGCGAGCATGCAAAACCGGTCGTATGGCATCTGCTTTAGAGGTGTTGGTTGCATACTGGATTTAGAGCATGAGAGGAAACTAAAATAGCACGAAAAAGTAAAAATTAAATAAGGTGGCATACTCAAATTGCAAACCTCAAATAGCCATCCGAATTGCCTAACAGCATCTGCTGTTCCCTGAAACCACCTCTTCCCAAATTCTCCAGGTGTTTGTGTTGCTGCTAGTACCTAAACAGAGACAAAGGAAACAAAGGTTAATTTAGCAACTCAACCCTAGTCTGGCAAAGAGAAAAGAAGCTAGCTTCAAATTCTTGATATGATGCAGCATACCTCTACAAATCCATCACCAAAGTTTACGCCATTACCCAAGTTATATGTCCGAGCAAGATGGCGATTCAGAGACTGAGAGTTAAATTGAGTTAGAACATAAATTTTATTTATTCCACTGTTGATGCAATTGCTCATTGGAACATCAATAAGCCTGTAACAACCTCCAATCGGTACCTGAGTGCCATAAACACATGTTATAAAAGAGATACATATGCATAATTTGCATTGCCACGTTTGCTACAATAATGCATACAGAAGAAATAGATAGATTCCAGTCTAAGTGTCCCATGAAAACTAGTTCTTGGTTGTTTCTCCAACAGAAATCGATAAAGTCTGTGCTGTTCCAAATCAATAGGTTTATAATTAAGGAAACAAGGGGCCAAGTTTCTGCAATTATCAGCAAAAAGCCAAAATAAAGGCAAATTCATGCCAATCAAAGCTTGACAATTTTTATAGATTTCCAGGCTTATGTTAATTTATCCTATCTCTGGCTTTCTCTTCTGATAATTCCTTGACAGACATAAATCAGAGAGTCAAGGTCTAAAATCTCCGGAAATATAGCAGGAACAGAGAATAATATCTGATAGCAATTTAAATAGACCATGACTTCGACGCTAGATAAGTGATTCGAATCCAATGAGCTCATGAAATAATGAAAGAAAAAAAAAACAAAAATACTAAATGAAGCAACATTTTATGCTCCAGTCAGCATAAGAAACAATAAAATTCTTCACTTTCTCAAGAATGCTTACAGCTGGTTTGGCCCTTCTTCGAGTGAGAGGAAAAAGTCGAGTTCCGGCTCCTCCACCTAATATGATTGAGGCAACGGTTCCCGGATCAGCTAACGGCCTTTCGAACGCCGGTGCCTCAAGGGGCTGTGCCTGATTCAAGAAAGAACAAAGTAAATCTTCTACCAACTAATAAATATTCAAGGGATTGAGACCCCATTAAGCACCATGTGGCTGGTTTTGTATCAAAAATGCATAAGAATCCAATCTTTCCTGCGGAAACATCGAAGGAAAGAAACAGTATAAACACTGATTTATAACACATATACAAGGAGAGTTCACTGACTCAACTTTAATCGTGCAAAGGAGCAAACCGACCCAAAATAAGATGTTTCCAGCGCAGGATCTGTCTTAAAATGGAGTAGCCACTAGATATCAAGCACTAAAAAAGATGAGGAGGAGAGAGAGTTACCTTGAAATTTTTGGCAACGTCAGCAAGAACAGAGTTGATGGCGGCAGCGGGCGGCTTGCCAAGGTCCCTTCTGAGTCGACCAGCTCCATGATTCCTGGGCGACCCTCCCGGGCAGCAAACTCTCCGTCCAAGGAAGGATGACAACCCAGCAGACCCCAGATCTCTGCCCCGAAGCCGAGGGAGGCTCGGCAAGCAGTGATCGCCGCCGCCCGACCCGAGCGCCAGAGTGTGCATGGGCAGCGCCACCGCCATGGGCGATACACCTACAAGCCGACCGACCCACGCGATTTAGGATTCAGTTGACTCCAAAAAATCCAAGGATCGCTTGCAGCTTCCCTCGCTCGAACGCCCAAGAAAAAGCGCAAAGAAAAGGAAAGGGAAGGAAAGGAAACCCACCGGAGCGGTAAAGATGGTACCTTTCTTGCTTCACTCTTCACTCGCTGGCCTCTTCGGATTCCACTCCTCCTCCCCAGGTTCTGGTTCTTGCACCGGCTCCTATATAAAGGGCAGAGGAGAGAGAGAGCATGTCCGTGTGAAACAGAGAGCAGTAGTAGTTGCAGAGGAGAGAAGCGTCCGGAAACAGGAAACACAGCTCACTAGTATGCACATGCCCCTGCTGCTGGGTAACCGGAGGAGACGCGTCTCTTTGGCTAACTCACCTCGAAATGCAAGTATTTATGAGAGGTTGCTATCCATGCTGTGGTTGCCTCTAAACGAAGTCTAATCGCTGCTTGACTGCTGGCTTAGAAACAGACCTCGAAAAGAAGATAACCATTCTTTAATAAAAACAATGTCGGATAAATGCAGGGAAGAAGGAAGATGGGGAAGATAAACAGCACCGTCCCATGGTGACGGTGAAGGAATGGGCAAGCAATATGCAAAGAATGTCGCCAAATTCTATAGAATCTAGATCCGGACCACGCCAAAGAGAAAGACATGTGAGATAGATAACATAAAGAATACGAAGAGATGTCCATCTCGCATTGGTTCGCATCCACGGAGGTAATAGCTGCTATTATGAAGATCTCAGCCGCCAATATAGGAAGATCTTAACTGAATACTGCTATTTCCGAATCATGGAAAGATCAATATCCATGGGACCGATAGAAGAGAGAGAGAGAGAGAGATTTGTAGCTTTTGGTGGGAGCGAGAATTAGTCAACACGTAGCTGCGATCTAATAAAGAGATCCTGCGCTACCTCTCATTCGCGAGTCCGGGAGGCTCAACCCCAACCATACAACTTATCGTATACGCCGACTTGTCCCGTGATATAAATCAATGCAACTACCATTGTCGCTCAAAAGCACGAGATCGCGTGTACGCATGTATCTACGAGGACTCAGTTTGATTTATGAAAAAAAAATTCATAAATTTCGATGGCTTAATAGTAAGATTTCAATTTCCAACCAGTAGAAAAATAGTTTTTTTATAACTATAAATTTTTCTTTCTCATAAAATATAAAAATTTTATTTTTTTATCGCTCTCCTATAACATTTGCAATCAAACAAAAGATTTTTATTTATTTTCTTCTTCATCACACATTTTTCTTTTCTTTTCCTTCCAAATCAATAGGCGCATGTCCAAGTATGAGAAGAAACGACAAATACCTTGTACCCGGCAGGATTTTAGTTGGAGTGGTGGACCTTTTCTTCTCGATCGGAGAAGGTAACCCCTCCGATTCAATTAAGGTTGGGTTACCCCGTAATTAGCATAAAAAATGCTGAGATTAGAGAAGATAATAAAATTTCTGTGGCGCGTAATCTACGTTCCTTCGAAGAACGTCGCTTCTGGGTTGGCCCCCAAGGAAATAAAAAGGTTGCCTTGAACACTGTTTTTGGTGTGTGCGTGTGTGTGTGTGTATGTTCAGATGGATCGCGTGTTGGTTCGGGATCGAAATGCCTGCTCTCTCTCTTCTTTTTTTTCAATCATTTCCATTACGCTTTGGGAACATAGATATTATATGGTATATATGCAGCTTGGCCCATATCATTATGGCTTGAGGCCTTAGATTGATAGGCCCTGGGCTTTTATGTTTCCAACACCAGTCTTACTTACAGCAGTCTCGCTAAAGAAGAGCTTGGTCTGGTGTTAGGGTCCATTGCCCCGAATCCAGATTCCAGATGGATGGCCAGTGAAACGATGCCATGAACTATTTGAGAGTCGCGTTTCTTTTCTTTTCTTTTTCCTAAGGCTAAGGAGAGAACTGAATGATAGCATCACAGGATCATCATATGGTTGTAGGTGGCCCAAACTCGCCTGTATTCCATAGCTTTCTTATTTTTATGTAATACACAGAGTATATTTTCATGGCTGCAGAAGGACGATCAAAGGAGTTTTGTTGGACCGGGTGTTTTTTGCCGTCCACACGCGATTGTAGTGGGAGGAATAGTTCCTTTCGCATGCTGACGCGCTCACATGGGGCGCCACAAGGGCCAGGAGCAAAATCCTAGCAGCCCACGTGAAATGCTGCCCCGTTCATAACTAGGGGAGCCCGATTCACGAGACCCCATTGTCATCACCTTTTTCGCCTGCCTCCTTGCCATCGGAATCCGAGCTCCACTAATTTCTCCATTTTACTCTCTCGTTTCTGGCATTTAAGGTCCAAAACAGTATTTTCGTGCTTCTTCAAAGTCAACGCATGCTCAAGGGTGTAGACTTTGTCATGGACATCCGAATTCTAGGATGATTACTACTCGGGGGCGGCAGATCTTTGACATTTCTATTCAAAGAACGGAGCCGAAAATGGCATGGGATGGTTTGGACTATGCACTGCATATTTTGTGAGCCAGAACAGTTCTTCTTGAGGACAACTCAACCACGGTGATTGGCTAAATATAGGAGGCACCGATGGCGCGGATGGATACCACCCACTGCTCTGGAGCATCCGAGCCATGGTGAGTGGCAATGTTGATTTCTAGGCCAAACATATTTATAAAGAGGCTAACAGGATTGCGGATTGGGTAGCTTCGTACATGGCTCGACCACTCTAGAGGGCTCTATGGGTTGGAAAAAGGGGGCTATCTAGAGCACTTCGAGATTTGCATTTTTTTTACGTCTTTAGATGCATCTAGGTGTGTATGATGTTGGATCCCGTTTAATTAAACCCTGATCCCATTTAATTAGAACCCACATCTTGACAAGTGTCACTTGTAAATCCTGATAATCATAAGGGCATTGAGGTAATTACATGACAGTGAAAGGTTGCCTTGATGGGGGGTGACTCTTCACGGGTGCAACTAATCACGGCGTTTGGTCCCTGGAGAGGGCTATAGATAGCCTGTTAGACCCCTTCTCTAATGTACGCATTAAGAGCTCTCTCTTCATAAAATCTCTCGCTAATCTTTGTCCAGATCAGAGCAATCTCGGTTGATCGAGGCTGCGCACGCCTCTCAGAGTTCAATCCAAGATGGATATAGCGACTCAAGGTATGATTTATAATTCATTAAAGTTAAGCAATCCATCATATGAGCCATCTACTTAAAAAAAAAAAAAAATCCAAACACTAGCAAAAGCCATGCAACATTAAAGCAATAGTCTGCAGACTACTTTAATGTTGTGATGCCGAACCGGAAGGGAGAAATGGCTGCAGTGATGAGAATGTACTGTTGGAATTGCTGTACATTGTAGCTTTAAGATGGAAACAGAAGAAGAGGGAGAAAAGAATGAGGAAGAGGAAGAGAAAGAGAAGAAAAGAAGGAGAAAGAGAGGAGGAGAAGATGTGGGGAAAAAATTGTTAAACCTTCATTAAACCCTAATCATGAAAATAGGTCCCTATATATAGGGCCCAAATACACAATTTGCATAAATCCCCTTACACAGAAATAAATTCTAATAAGTCCACAAATAGCACAAATAAATCACACATAAACCCTAAAATGCAATTAAACCCAAAAATAAAATAATAAAATAAACATGCAAATAAAATGGTGGCCTAGCTGATGTTCCCATCAACTCCTTCCGGATGGAAAAAACTCGAACCCGTTGAGTGCAGACCTGGTCGGCTGTCGTACTGCCCCAGAAGATCAGGGTCAAGGCGCTGCAACTCGGCTCGCGAAATTCATATCACATCTGATTCGAGTCAACCTTTCTACCTAACAAGGTAACGTTGGTAGCTTTCTCTCCTGGTAGAAATAATCTGCTCATCTAATATATGTTTTATGTGTTCTCTGCGTGCATGAAACTTTGGAAGTGGAGGCTCAATAGCAGGTTAGAGTGATCAACAACAACGGGTCAGAGTGATCAACAACAACGGGTCATCTAATATATGTTTTATGTGCTGGGTCAGAGTGATCAACAACAACGGGTGTATCAACAAAAGGATCAGAAGGAATGAATGTGGACTTCTTATATGGGACTAAATCTTCAATATTAAATGTCGCACTAATTCCATAGTCTTCAGGAAGATCTATAACATAAGCATTCGAACTGATTTTCTTTAAAACTTTGAACGGTCCCGCACTACGAGATTGCAACTTTTTGAACGTTTCCGAAGGGAGTCGTTCAGGTCTAATTCTTACTGTTACGGGAGAAATAAGCCGCCATGCCCCACGTGACCGGCACGCGCGCCCAGGAAGACTATGGCTGCCCTTTGATCCAGCAATCCGACCCCGAGTCGGATATCCTCGGCTCCGCAGCCCGACCCCGAGTCGGCTGCCCTTTGATCCAGCAATCCGACCCCGAGTCGGATATCCTCGGCTCCGCAGCCCGACCCCGAGTCGGCTGCCCTTTGATCCAGCGATCCAACCCCGAGTCGGATATCCTCGGCTCCGCAGCCCGACCCCGAGTCGGCTGCCCCTTGATCCAGCGCTCCGACCCCGAGTCGGAGATCTCTTGATAACGACAGGCTATTCCCCAGAGGCACGCCGCGGCCTCCTGCTCCACTACTCCCTGCAACGGCTGTATCTGATGCTGCTCCACGATCTCCTGCATCAGCCGTACAAAGCGGAGCCCCACTATGCCCTGACGTGGCCGTACCCGGTGCTGCTCCACGACGCCCTGTGACGGCCATGTCAGTGGCCACACCATCGTGCCCCACGATAACGAACCCCCCTGAGAGACCCCCCAGCCAGGTATATATGCGGCTGGGGGGAGAAAGGGGGGAGGTGAGCAATATCTCCCAGAGCACTCTCTTACTTGCGATTATCACCTCTCCTCCTCCTCCAATCTCCTCTGACTTGACCGTCGGAGGGCCATCACCACCCTGGTGGTGGTGCAAGGCTTGTTTGCAGGTTTCTTGGCGGAAGGTGGAGCGCAGCCAACACCAACCAAGACAACTCAGACGGAACCCCGTTCATACCGCAGTGCCAATCGTTCACGGTTTGGACCACCAGCAACAGTTGGCGCTAGAAGGAGGGCCCGAATCTTAGAACGATCGTAATGGCACGGCGAGGTGGTCGTGGAGCTTCCAATGCTTCCGGTCGCAGAGCCTCTCGCGCCTCCGGCCGAGAGGCTGCTGCGTCCCCAACGCACTCTCAGCAGCACTCCACCGCCCCTTCTCCCATTCAGACGGTCGAAGCTGCTCAGTTCAACCAGCTAGCCCAGCAGGTTCGCACCCTCGCGGAGGCAGTGCAGAATCTGCAGGGTGTGATCTCTCGGGTGCCGCAACGGGCTCAGGAGCCGCTGCCCCCCGAGCACTCGCCTCTTCCTCACAACCCGCGCTCCTTCCTCTCCCATGGAGAGGAGCGCCGGCGCGAGGAGGATTCTCGAGTACGGTCCATTCTGCCAGGACCTTCTCATCGGAGCTGTGCGGGGTACGAGAGGCGGACCCGGGCGCGTTCTCAGACACCCCAGTCCTCGAGGGGCCCGCACTCCAGTCGGTCCCCCTCGCGCCGCTCCTTGTCCCCCACCCACCGGTCGCGCTCTCTGGACCGGCGGGTGGACGATCTCCACAGACAACTCCAGGTCCTGAAGGGCCACTCCAAAGATCCCTTCGCTGACTTGGAGATCTCCTCCCAGCCGGCGCTTGCCTCGAGGATCCTGCGGACCCCGAACCCGCCGGGGTTCAAAATGCCGGCGATCGAACCCTACGACGGGGCGGCGGACCCGCGGGACCACGTGGAGAGTTTCAGGACTCTTATGCTCCTCCATGGAGCATCGGATCCGCTCCTCTGCAAGGCCTTCCCGGCGACCCTCCGTGGCCCGGCAAGGGCATGGTTCGCCGGCCTGGAGGCTAACTCCATCCAGTCCTTCGACCAGTTCACCCGCTTCTTCATCAGCCATTTCGCCGTTAGTAGCAGGCGGCGACTGGTCTCCGACTCCCTCTTTGATGTCCGGCAAAACGAGGGAGAAAGCCTGCGGGATTATCTCACCCGCTTCAACAAGGCTACACTGGAGGTCCGGAACCTGAGCCAGGAAGTGGCTCTCTCAGCCCTGAAGCGTGGCTTCCGGAAGGGCAGACTCACCTTCTCCCTGGACAAACGCCTGCCGCGGAGCTTCCCGGAGCTGTTATCTCGGGCAAACCAGTATGCAGACGCCGAGGAGGCAGCATCCCACCGGAACAAGGAGGCCGCCGAGGCCCCTCTAAAGCCCGGGAAGAAAAGGCGAAAAGAGGCACCCCAGAGGAGGAGCCCGACGCCTCAACGCCGGCGCAGAAGCCCGTCACCAGCAAGGAACCACGGCGCCACACGCCCTCGTTCTCCGCACCGACGCTTCAACCGGTACACCCCACTCCTGGCCCCCCGGGCCCAGATCCTCATGGAGGTCAAGGGGCGGGAGGACCTCCCGGTCCCGAGGCAGATGAAGAAGATCCCTGGGAGGAGGCCTTCTCGGGCGTACTGTGAGTACCACCGAGACCACGGCCACGATACCGAAGACTGCTTCCAGCTTCGGGACGAGATCGAGGCTCTCATTCGCCGAGGGCGTCTCGGTCGATATGTAAACGACCGACGTCCCCCGGCAGGCCCGCGTCCGGTCGACCCGGCCCCTCAGGAGCCTCGGGAGCAGAATCGACCCGTTGCGGGAGTGATCCACACCATCACTGGGGGCTGCTCTCGGCCCGTGAGGAACGCAGGGGGCTCGGCGGAAGCATCAGGAGTGGCCGTCGCGAAGAGGCAGCGGGTCGGAAATGTAATCACTTTTCGCGATGAAGATGTAAAGGGGGTTCAGACTCCCCACGATGACGCCATGGTAATCTCTCTCACTATGGCGAACTATGATGTAAGGCGTGTTCTTGTGGATAGTGGAAGCTCAGCTGATATTTTGTATTACGAGGCCTTCCAAAAGATGAGCTTGTCCCGACAATTGTTGCACAAAACATCCACCCCCCTCATAGGATTCACTGGAGACGCTATCTC
Source organism: Phoenix dactylifera (assembly GCF_051530095.1). Taxonomy (NCBI): domain Eukaryota; kingdom Viridiplantae; phylum Streptophyta; class Magnoliopsida; order Arecales; family Arecaceae; genus Phoenix; species Phoenix dactylifera. The sequence goes on from NC_143191.1 coordinate 58,435,715, forward strand.
GGCCGAAGGTGTCATTGAGCTGCCTGTGACTGCGGGCGTTGCACCCGCAGAAGCCACGGTGCGACTCGGGTTCTTGGTCGTCCGTGTCCCCTCGGCCTACAACGCTATCCTCGGACGACCCGGACTGAACGCCCTTCGCGCGGTGGTTTCTACCTACCATTTGCTCATGCGGTTCCCCACGGCGGCCGGGATTGGAGAGGTCCGAGGTGACCAACCAACCGCACGGCAGTGTTTCCTAGCAACTCTCAAAGGGAAGAAGCCCATGGAGGCCCTAAGCGTCGAGTCCCTTGACGCCAGAGACGAAGTGGCCTTGCGGCACGGGGAGCCGGCCGAGGGCGTAATCGAAGTTCCCCTCGAAGAAGGCCGCCCGGACCGCACGGTCCGGGTCGGTGCCAACCTCGACTTGGAAGCTCGGCTCCGGTTAGTGGAATTCCTCCGAGCCAATGCTGATGTGTTTGCCTGGTCGGCGGCCGATGTACCTGGAATCGACCCGGAGGTCATTTCTCACGCCCTCAACGTCGACCCGACCCATCGACCAGTAAAGCAAAAGAAGAGACACTGTGCCCCGGATCGGATCCGGGTGGTCGACCAGGAGGTAGACAAACTCTTGGAGGCAGGTTTCATAAGGGAAGTGAGCTACCCCGAGTGGCTGGCAAACGTCGTACTTGTCCGGAAGGCGAGCGGGAAGTGGAAGATGTGCGTCGACTACACCGACCTGAACAAGGCGTGCCCCAAGGATAGCTTTCCGCTCCCGCGAATAGACCAACTGGTCGACGCGACTTCCGGATATCAGCTGCTGTCTTTCATGGACGCCTTCTCCGGCTACAACCAAATAATGATGGCTCCACAGGACGAGGAGAAAACGGCCTTCATAACAGACAGGGGGCTGTACTGTTACAAGGTAATGCCCTTCGGTCTGAAGAACGCTGGCGCTACTTACCAGCGCCTCGTCAATAAAATCTTCAAGGAGCAGATCGGCCGGAACATGGAGGTGTACGTGGACGATATGCTGGTAAAGAGCCGCCATGCGGATCAGCACATTGCGGATCTGGAGGAGACCTTCGCCACCTTGCGGAAGTTTCGTATGAAGCTAAACCCAGCGAAGTGCGCCTTTGGTGCTTCGGCCGGGAGGTTCCTCGGCTTCATTGTCAACCAGCGGGGGATCGAGGCCAACCCGGACAAAATCAAGGCCATCCAAGATATGTCCCCTCCGACCAAAGTGAAGGAGGTTCAGGAGCTCGCTGGGAGGGTCGCCGCGCTCGGACGATTTGTGGCAAAATCGGCCGAACGCTGCCAACCGTTCTTCAAGGTGTTGAAGCGCCCGAAAGACTTCCTCTGGACGGCTGAATGTCAAGTGGCGTTCGACCAGCTCAAGGAGTACATGGCGTCTCCTCCCCTGCTGTCCAAGCCGCAAGAGGGGGAGATGCTCTACCTTTACTTGGCGGTCTCCCCAACCGCAGTCAGCGCAGTACTGGTTCGGGAAGAGGCAAAACTTCAGAAGCCCGTGTACTACACCAGCCGAATCCTCCGGGATGCCGAGACGCGGTACACGAAGGCTGAAAAGATCGCCTTCGCGCTGCTGACTGCGACCAGGAGGCTTCGCCCCTATTTCCAGGCTCATTCTGTCACCCTTTTGACCGATCAACCACTGCGGCAGATCCTCAGCAATCCTGAGAATGCGGGACGGCTGGTGAAGTGGGCAGTAGAACTTGGTGAGTTCGACATCCGCTACCAGCCCCGGCCCGCCATCAAGGCCCAGGTGCTCGCGGACTTTCTCGCTGAGTGCACTGTGCAGGAGACGGAACCTAGGCCGCCGGAAACACCCAGCCTCGATCTCCCGATCTGGACGCTCCACATTGACGGGTCGTCGAACCCTGAAGGTGGAGGGGCTGGGCTGGTCCTTACCAATCCCGATGGAGTGATAGCCGAGTATGCCTTGAGGTTCGGATTTCCAGTGACCAACAATGAGGCGGAGTACGAGGCCCTAGTCACGGGACTCAAACTCGCCAAGGAGCTCGGCATCCGGCGTCTGAAGGTCTTCACCGACTCCCAGCTGGTGGTCGGGCAGGTTCGAGGGGAGTTCGAGGCACGGAGCCCGACCATGCAGAGCTACGTCCGGAAGGTGCAAGCACTCATTCCCGACCTCGGCAGTATTGACATTCAGCAGGTCCCAAGGAGCGAAAATGCTAGGGCCGACAGGTTGTCCCGCTTGGTGGGCGCTGAGGCACACAACTTGTCAAGGGCGATATACCTGAAGACCCTAGATGCCCCGAGCATCGGCGAGGCTGAAGCGGTAATGGCAATTGATCCGGAACCATCTTGGATGGACCCGCTTGTAGCTTACCTCGCCGAAGGGATCCTCCCCGAAGATGAAGATCAAGCTCGGCGACTTGTTATGAAGTCCGCCCACTACGTACTCTACGAAGGGAGGCTGTATCGGACCTCGTTCACCGCCCCCCTCTTAAGGTGCCTCCGCCCTTCGGAAGCGGCTTACGCCCTCAGCGAAGTCCACGAAGGCATCTGCGGATCGCACCTAGGGGCTAGGTCCCTGGCACATAAGATCATGAGGCAAGGCTACTATTGGCCGACCTTATTGGAAGACTCAAAGGATCACGTACGGAAATGCGACGCCTGCCAGCGCCACGCCAACATCCAGAGAGTCCCCTCTGTTCCCTTGGCGCCAATCACCGCCCCCTGGCCCTTTGCACAGTGGGGAATGGATATCCTCGGACCATTCCCCATCGCTTCGGCCCAGCGGAAATTTTTGATTGTCGCCATCGACTACTTCACCAAGTGGGTGGAGGCAGAGCCACTGGCCACCATCACGGAGGCGCAAGTCCGGAAGTTCGTAAAGAAGAACATCATCGTCCGATTTGGGGTACCTCGGGTCCTCATCTCGGATAACGGTCGACAGTTTGATAACAAGCATTTCCGAGACTTCTGCGAGGAGTTCGGGATCGAACATCGGTTCACGTCCGTGTCGCATCCCCAAACCAACGGCGAGGCCGAGGTCACAAATCGGACAATCCTCCAAGGTATCAAAGCGCGGATCGGACGGACGGGGCAAGCTTGGGTCGAGGAACTCGAGAATGTCCTTTGGGCGTATCGGACCACGCATCGGACTCCTACCGGGGAGACGCCTTTCAGCCTAACCTATGGCACGGAAGCCGTTGTCCCCGTAGAGCTCGGACTTCCCTCACCTCGGGTAGCCGCACACCGACCCGAGGCCAACTCGGAGCAACTCCGAGGGAACCTGGATCTCTTGGAAGAAGCAAGGGAAATGGCGCAGGTTCGGATGGCAATGTATCAGCGGAGGGTGGCCCGATATTACAACTCCAAAGTCCGACCGAAGCTTTTCAGAATTGGAGATCTGGTGCTGAGGCGAGCTAAGGCATCTCAACCTACGGAAGGTGGGAAGCTAGCGCCGAATTGGGAAGGCCCGTATAAAGTTCGTTGGGTAAACCGACCTGGCTCCTACCAGTTGGAAGCCCTAGACGGCCGAGAAATTCCAAGGGGCTGGAATTCCGCTAACCTGCGGATGTATTACCAATAGAACAACAAGGCCAGAAAGACAATTTGAAAAGGTGCAACACTTTTCATTTCAATAATTTCTGGTTACAATGGCATGCTCGTGTGATTACAAGGAATTCCCAGAGGGAAATTAGGGAGTAAAGAAAGCAAAGAAGAGGTGGAGAATCTGTGGAGCTGAGGACCGAGGATCCCAAACCCTCAACCCAAAGCAGCTGCAATCCCACCGGAAGTGGGTGCTTCTAACCGGAGGCGCCATCCAGCACCTCACCAAAAAGACGAGGAGCCGCCGCAGAAGAAGCTCCCGCTGCCCCCAGGGGAACGCCGCCTCCAAAGGATATTCCCATCCTCCCCAGTGGTAGGAAAGAGAAGGAATACGAGGGGGAAGAGCATATGGAGGCGCGGTCCCGGACTGAGCGTCTGGTGCAGAGCTCAATCGGGAGGCTGAACTTCAAGGAGGGGAGATCTGATCCCGGATGAAACGCCTAGAGCGGAGCTCCGCCGGGAAGACCCTCCTTGTTGATCCCAGATGAAACGGCTAGTTGGCTGAAGTCGCAAGGGGAGCGTCTCCCCTTTCCTTCAACAGGAGTCTCTCAGTCATATGCCAAGGAGGAGGTCCGCGATCCATGGCAACCTGAACAGCTCCGGCTTGGCAAACTCCATCGTACCTGCACCTGTATTTATAGCCGAAACTGCGGCCCCCTGGTCGTTCCGATGCGGGTGGCTCCAATAAATGCAGGCGCATTGAAACCGGAGCCGTTCCGACTCCCGAGGCGTATCTCCCCGCGATTTCCTAAGCGTCATTCTCCTTAAACCGCATTCTTTGTGCAGGACAATCCGGGTGTCATGTACCCCTAGGTCCACATATCTCCGCTCGCGCCCAGGCCGTATCCTCCTCGAAGAACCCGCGTATCGCGGCCGCTCAACTAACACTCCTCGCAAGCAGCAGCTGGTGATCCGATTTCCCAGGTAACGCATTAATTAGCGTTTAATGCCCTTCTCGTGTTCCCCCAGGCAACGCTTAGAGAAAAGGAGAAACATGATCGCGGCTGGCCACGGAGAAACCCCGTCGGGCAGCGAGCGACAAGCGCACGACCAGCGAGCGGAATTTCCCGAGGCACGGCCCTCGGATGCCTGGCTAGCCCGATGATCATCCCGGGAGCAGACTAGCCGGAAGCCCCGACCGGTCGCCTCGGCTTGCGCCAGCCTTGGCCGACCAACGAGTGGAATGCCCCGAGGCTCGGCCCTCGGATGCCTGGCTAGCCCGATGATCATCCCGGGAGCAGACTAGCCGGAAGCCCCGACCGGTCGCCTCGGCTTGCGCCAGCCTTGGCCGACCAACGAGTGGAATGCCCCGAGGCTCGGCCCTCGGATGCCAGGCTAACCCGATGATCATCCCGGGAGCAGACTAGCCTGAAGCCCCGACCGGTCGCCTCGGCTTGCGCCAGCCTTGGCCGACCAGCGAGCGGAATTTCCCGAGGCACGGCCCTCGGATGCCTGGCTAGCCCGATGATCATCCCGGGAGCAGACTAGCCGGAAGCCCCGACCGGTCGCCTCGGCTTGCGCCAGCCTTGGCCGACCAACGAGTGGAATGCCCCGAGGCTCGGCCCTCGGATGCCTGGCTAGCCCGATGATCATCCCGGGAGCAGACTAGCCGGAAGCCCCGACCGGTCGCCTCGGCTTGCGCCAGCCTTGGCCGACCAACGAGTGGAATGCCCCGAGGCTCGGCCCTCGGATGCCAGGCTAACCCGATGATCATCCCGGGAGCAGACTAGCCTGAAGCCCCGACCGGTCGCCTCGGCTTGCGCCAGCCTTGGCCGACCAACGAGCGGAATCTCCTGAGGATTGACAACCCTCGGATGCCAGGCTAACCCGATGATCATCCCGGGAGCAGACTAGCCTGAAGCCCCGACCGGTCGCCTCGGCTTGCGCCAGCCTTGGCCGACCAACGAGTGGAATGCCCCGAGGCTCGGCCCTCGGATGCCTGGCTAGCCCGATGATCATCCCGGGAGCAGACTAGCCGGAAGCCCCGACCGGTCGCCTCGGCTTGCGCCAGCCTTGGCCGACCAACGAGTGGAATGCCCCGAGGCTCGGCCCTCGGATGCCAGGCTAACCCGATGATCATCCCGGGAGCAGACTAGCCTGAAGCCCCGACCGGTCGCCTCGGCTTGCGCCAGCCTTGGCCGACCAACGAGCGGAATCTCCTGAGGATTGACAACCCTCGGATGCCAGGCTAACCCGATGATCATCCCGGGAGCAGACTAGCCTGAAGCCCCGACCGGTCGCCTCGGCTTGCGCCAGCCTTGGCCGACCAACGAGCGGAATTTCCTGAGGATTGACAACCCTCGGATGCCAGGCTAACCCGACGATCATCCCGGGAGCAGACTAGCCTGAAGCCCCGACCGGTCGCCTCGGCTTGCGCCAGCCTTGGCCGACCAACGAGCGGAATTTCCTGAGGCTTGACAACCCTCGGATGCCAGGCTAACCCGACGATCATCCCGGGAGCAGACTAGCCTGAAGCCCCGACCGGTCGCCTCGGCTTGCGCCAGCCTTGGCCGACCAACGAGCGGAATTTCCTGAGGCTTGACGGCCCTCGGATGCCTGGCTAGCCCGATGATCATCCCGGGAGCAGACTAGCCGGAAACCCCGACCGGTCGCCTCGGCTTGCGCCAGCCTTGGCCGACCAACGAGTGGAAGGTCCCGAGGCTCGGCCCTCGGATGCCAGGCTAACCCGATGACCATCCCGGGAGCAGACTAGCCTGAAGCCCCGACCAGTTGCCTCGGCATGCGTCAGCCTTGGCCGACCAACGAGCGGAATTTCCTGAGGCTTGACAACCCTCGGATGCCAGGCTAACCCGACGATCATCCCGGGAGCAGACTAGCCTGAAGCCCCGACCGGTCGCCTCGGCTTGCGCCAGCCTTGGCCGACCAACGAGCGGAATTTCCTGAGGCTTGACGGCCCTCGGATGCCTGGCTAGCCCGATGATCATCCCGGGAGCAGACTAGCCGGAAACCCCGACCGGTCGCCTCGGCTTGCGCCAGCCTTGGCCGACCAACGAGTGGAAGGTCCCGAGGCTCGGCCCTCGGATGCCAGGCTAACCCGATGACCATCCCGGGAGCAGACTAGCCTGAAGCCCCGACCAGTTGCCTCGGCATGCGTCAGCCTTGGTCGACCAACGAGTGGAATTTCCTGAGGCCTAACCCTCGGATGCCTGGCTTGGCGCCGGAAGGATTTCCTGAGGCCTAACCCTCGGATGCCTGGCTTAGCGCCGGAAGAATTTCCTGAGGCCTAACCCTCGGATGCCTGGCTTAGCGCCGGAAGAGTTTCCTGAGGCCTAACCCTCGGATGCCTGGCTTAGCGCCGGAAGAATTTCCTGAGGCCTAACCCTCGGATGCCTGGCTTAGCGCCGGAAGAGTTTCCTGAGGCCTAACCCTCGGATGCCTGGCTTAGCGCCGGAAGAATTTTCCGAGGCCTAACCCTCGGATGCCTGGCTTAGCGCCGGAAGAATTTCCCGAGGCCTAACCCTCGGATGCCTGGCTTAGCGCCGGAAGAGTTTCCTGAGGCCTAACCCTCGGATGCCTGGCTTAGCGCCGGAAGAATTTCCCGAGGCCTAACCCTCGGATGCCTGGCTTAGCGCCGGAAGAATTTCCCGAGGCCCAACCCTCGGATGCCTGGCTTAGCGCCGGAAGAATTTCCCGAGGCCTAACCCTCGGATGCCTGGCTTAGCGCCGGAAGAGTTTCCTGAGGCCTAACCCTCGGATGCCTGGCTTAGCGCCGGAAGAATTTTCCGAGGCCTAACCCTCGGATGCCTGGCTTAGCGCCGGAAGAGTTTCCTGAGGCCTAACCCTCGGATGCCTGGCTTAGCGCCGGAAGAATTTCCCGAGGCCTAACCCTCGGATGCCTGGCTTAGCGCCGGAAGAATTTCCCGAGGCCCAACCCTCGGATGCCTGGCTTAGCGCCGGAAGAGTTTCCTGAGGCCTAACCCTCGGATGCCTGGCCTAGCGCCGGAAGAATTTCGGGAGCCAGGAGTCAGCAAGACGCTACCGAGAGTTAAAAGAAAAAGAAGGACGAAGCCGAGATGAAGAAACATTCAACTTGCATTAATTTTCATTGTTTCAAGGCCGAGGCCCATACAATTTGGCAAAACCCCGGTATACAAAAAAAAAAGAGAAGACAACGAAAGGTACAAGAGGTCAGCTTGGAGGAACTCCCGGGTCGGGAACGTCGGGCTCGTCCGCAGGAGGTAGGGAAGCAGCAGGAGAACCAGCAGGCAACGGCGCCGGAGAGGAGTCGAGAAGGGAAATCTCGCTCAGGTCAACTTCGGGGTACTTAGCCGACACCCTTGCCAGGCCCTCCTCGAAGCCTAAGATAAAGGCTTCGGCCCCCGCGTCCGACGCGTCACGGACAAACTCGTCGGACTGACGATAGGTCTGTACTGCCTCCGACATATCATGAGCGAACTCGGCGGACTGGCGATAAGCCTCTACCGCCTGACGCCCGATTTCCGCACTCCTCTCGGCCAGTGCCGCCTCTGCCCGCTCCATAATCTGGGCTTTCGCCTCCAAGACCTTCGCCACAATCCGGCCTTCCGCCTCGGTGGAGACCCTCAGCAGCTCAGCCCGAGCCTCCTTGTGCTTCGCTTCGGCAGCAATGCGAGCAGCCTCAGCCTCCGTCAGGCGCGAATGAAGCTCCTGATCGCTCGCATGGGACTTCTCCAAGGCCGACTCCAATTCGCCCAGCTTAGCTTCAAGAGACCGAATTCGGTCGCGGGCGTTGTCGGCTGACCACTGGGCCTTCTCCCACCTCTCCCGGTAGTCGGCAGCCTTCCGGGACTGCTTCTCGGCCCGCTCATCCGCCTTCTTGACCTCGCCCTCGAGACCCGAGGCAAGCTCCTGAGCCTCCAACAGCTGCCTCTCGAGGGCAGCAAAGCCGAGTGCCCGCTCTTCGGCCTCCCGGAGCCTCGCCTCGAAGTCCCCGGTTGTCCTGCCTGCCACAGCCTGGCCTCCCTTTTCCACTGCTTTCAGCCGGTCCTCGGCCTTCGCCAGAAGCCCCGCCTGTTCCTTGTAGCACTCCTCCAGACGGATCATGTACTGGGCGAGCTAAGAAATAGGAAAAATAAGGGAGTCAGGCGGAGAACAACAGAGCCAATAAATAGTGAAAAGCGGCCAGAAGAACACTCACCGACATAAGACAGACACAGCTGGCAGCCCCAACGTCAGAGACCTCCAACTCCCGGACCCGCCGACGGTCCTTCTCCAGCAGCACTGTTTCGATGAGATTTCGGGCGCCATCGGTAGTGAAGGCAGACCCCGATTTCTCCCCAGAGCCGGACGGTGGTTCTGCAGCCTTACCCCTATCCATCGCCTGGGGAAGAGTCCGGCCGATCGCGCTCGGGGCGGGGGTCACCCCAGGAATTGATAGGGTCCCGCTCGGTCGGGGCCTCGGCGCGTCCCTCCTCGAGTCATCAGGAGCCGACCGAGTCGAAGGCCGGGTCGGGGACCGATCACGTCCGACCCGTCCGTCTCGGGCAGGCTCGGGTGATACCTCCGGAGTAGCGGCAATCTTACCACCGGAGGGCTGATACAGCGTCAGCTGCCGGTCCGTGCCCACGACGTCTCCCTGATCGGTGGGCCCGGACTCGTCGGTCGGCGTCGGAGGCACCTCCTTACGGGACTTCTTCGCCGGTGGGGCCCCGCTCGGAAGAGCTCGTTTCCTCCTCTGGGCTGCTTCCAGCAGGGACGCCCTACCAACAGCCTTTGTCTTCACCGACCGCATGACGTCGTCGATCTCTGCAAAAAGGACGGGATAGTCGGAGATGGAGAAACCAAAGGAAAGAACGGGACGAAAGAAGGGAAAAAGTCAAGAAAGAATCGGTGGCGGACTCACGGTCGGTGGGGACCGAGCTCAGACCGACATTCACCAAAGTATCCTCGGAAATAAGGCGGGCCACCGGGGGGAGCTGGCCCTCGGCAACCAACCCCTTCAAGGCGGCCAAGCCATCGGACTCCTCCCTTGACAGTCTCGATAGGCCGATCGGAGACTTCATCGGGGTCTCCCAGGTCGCCCTGATTTCCCAAGAGGGATCTGCATCAACAAAAAAGAAGCGCTCCTTCCATTTGTGAATGGAGGTAGGAGCCTCCTTGACAAGGCCGCATCCTCGCCGCGCTGCGAAGCACCACCACCCTTTGTCCTGGGGGTGGCCGCTCAGGCTGTAGAACTCCCAAAAAACATTCAGGGTGGCGGGGATCTCGTGCATACGGCAGAGAACCTGGAAGACCGTCAGGGCCCACCACGAGTTCGGCACCAGTTGCGTCGGTGCCACTCTTAAACCCCGTAGCACCTGCATGACCAAGTCCGAAGGGGGAAAGCGGAACCCGGCCTGGAGAATGCCCTCATTGATGGCGATCTTCCCTGGAGGAGGATGGGACATCCTCTCCTCAGGCCCCGGGAGCGTGGCGTTGCAGGCCTCGGGAAGGTGGTACCGAGCCACGAGTCTGTCTAAGTCTGTGGCGACCAGCTCCGACTTAATTTGGTCTGCCCTCACTTCGCCCATTCCTAATGGCCAATAAACCTACGGTCAGGACGGGGACAGGAAGGGGGGAAAGACCGGAGCGACTGGAGTACACTAGTATAAGAGGGGAAAGTATGGAGAGTCCTAAGCTGAAGAATGGGGAAAACTCACCGGAAAAGAGGTAAGAGCGGCTCCGAGAGCGCCAGAGGAGAAACGAGTGAACAGTCCGACGGCAGCAACAGCGGCGCAAAGGGAAAACTTGAAAATATCTGTAAAGAAGAAGACGGATGGGGAAAGGCCCCCGATTAAATAGGCGGAAAGGCAAGTGACGCCTCAATGACGCCAGAGGACGCCTGGCTGCCGAAGGGTCGCTCGCGCCCCAAAGGCGAATCGACACCATTAAGGAAGGATGTCCGCCGAAATCCTCAGACTGCCGGGTCAGCAATAACCGCCATACGCCATAAAAAGGGCGGGGAGCTCGAAGCGCGCGCGCCTCTCCGAGGAACGGCGGCAATCCCGAAACATCACTCCCTTCACCTGTTCCCCTTCTGGTTCCAGGCTCGGAAGTGGGGGGCTACTGTTACGGGGGAAATAAGCCGCCATGCCCCACGTGACCGGCACGCGCGCCCAGGAAGACTATGGCTGCCCTTTGATCCAGCAATCCGACCCCGAGTCGGATATCCTCGGCTCCGCAGCCCGACCCCGAGTCGGCTGCCCTTTGATCCAGCAATCCGACCCCGAGTCGGATATCCTCGGCTCCGCAGCCCGACCCCGAGTCGGCTGCCCTTTGATCCAGCGATCCGACCCCGAGTCGGATATCCTCGGCTCCGCAGCCCGACCCCGAGTCGGCTGCCCCTTGATCCAGCGCTCCGACCCCGAGTCGGAGATCTCTTGATAACGACAGGCTATTCCCCAGAGGCACGCCGCGGCCTCCTGCTCCACTACTCCCTGCAACGGCTGTATCTGATGCTGCTCCACGATCTCCTGCATCAGCCGTACAAAGCGGAGCCCCACTATGCCCTGACGTGGCCGTACCCGGTGCTGCTCCACGACGCCCTGTGACGGCCATGTCAGTGGCCACACCATCGTGCCCCACGATAACGAACCCCCCTGAGAGACCCCCCAGCCAGGTATATATGCGGCTGGGGGGAGAAAGGGGGGAGGTGAGCAATATCTCCCAGAGCACTCTCTTACTTGCGATTATCACCTCTCCTCCTCCTCCAATCTCCTCTGACTTGACCGTCGGAGGGCCATCACCACCCTGGTGGTGGTGCAAGGCTTGTTTGCAGGTTTCTTGGCGGAAGGTGGAGCGCAGCCAACACCAACCAAGACAACTCAGACGGAACCCCGTTCACACCGCAGTGCCAATCGTTCACGGTTTGGACCACCAGCAACACTTACCATGACATAATCGCCTACATTCAATTCTTTATAATGTCTGTGCAAATCAGCAAGAAATTTATATTTTAAGTTATTAGAGTGAATATGTTAGCTGATCTCTTGATGCAATGAATGCAGGTGTGAAGCAAATGAATGTGCAGACTCAGAGACTCTATGTTGATGAGACATGAAAATCAAGTCTATGGGTTGCTTAGGTTTATATCCGTTCACCACTTCGAAAGGACTCATGCCTAAGGTCCCATTAACCGAACTATTATATGCAAACTCGGCGGTTGGTAAAACAAGATCCCAAGTTCTAGCATGCTCACCTACCAGACATCTTAAAAGATTCCTAGACTTCGGTTGACAACTTCTGTCTGGCCATCAGTTTGGGGATGATAGGCCGAGAAAAATTTTAATTTGGTACCCATCATGTGCCAAAGAGTTTTCCAAAAATAGCTCATAAATTTAACATCCCTATCGGACACAATAGATTTTGGAAGGCCATGGAGTCTAACGACTTCGTCAAAATAGAGTTTCACAATCCTAGAAGCATCGGAAGTCTTAGAACATGGAAGAAAATGAGCCATTTTAGAGAATCAGTCCACCACTACAAAAATGGAATCGTGTTTGGTCGAGGTACGTGGAAGCCCTAACACAAAATCCATGCTAACATCTTACCACGGACAATCAGGAACAGATAGTGGAGTGTAAAGACCAGTGTTCTGTTTACGTTGTTTGACTAGTTGACATGTGCGACACTGACCGACAATTTTGGCCACGTCTCTCTTGAGACTCGGCCAGAAGAAATGTCTTTCCACCATTTCAATGGTTTTGTCTCTTCCGAAATGCCCAGATAGTCCTCCAGTGTGTACTTTCCGTACTAGAAAATCTCTCAATGAGGTTCGAGGAATACACAATCAGTCGGAGCGAAAGAGATAATCATCTTGTAAAAAGAAATCATCTTGTTCTCTCTCTACTCCATCTCGTAAGGTCAGGTATACATCACTAAAATCGGGACATGTGGTATATTGTTCCCTGATCCTTTCAAAACCAATTACTTCAATGCTCATCACGGATAGGAGAAAGATCCATCGATTGAGCGCATCAGCAGCCTTGTTCTCAACTCCAGCTTTATGTTTCAGTACAAAAGTATAGGCTTGCAGAAACTCAATCCATCGGCCGTGTCGAAGGTTTAGTTTCTTTTGGAAATTGAGATACTTTAAAGCCTCATGGTCTGAATACAGGACAAATTCTTGCGGTAGCAAATAGTGTCGCCAATGTCGCAAAGTTTGCACTACCGCATAGAATTCCTTATCATAGGTGGAATAATGCAACCTGCCGTCGCTCAACTTTTTGCTAAAGAATGCGATAGGGTGACCTTCTTGGCTTAACACGCCACTTATGCCAACGCCAGAGGCATCACATGCGACCTCGAATACCTTAGTGAAATCTAGGAGGCGCAAGACAGGTGCTTCGGTCATCCTATGTTTAATATCTTTAAATGCTTCGGATGCCGATTTAGTCCAGATAAAGTCTCCTTTCTTCATGCAATCTGTAATGAGAGACATTATCGAACAAAAATTTCTAATAAAGCGACGATAGAAAGTAGCCAGATCATGAAAACTACGTACTTCTACTAAGGTCTTGGGCTCAGGCCAATCGACTATCGTGCTTACTTTTTCTGGATAAGCGGAGACACCCTTGGAAGACACTATGAACCCTAAGAAAATGACGTGATTAGTCAGGAAGGCACACTTCTTAGGATTTACAAAGAAACTTTCTCCGCAGGACATCACAAACCTGCCTTAAGTGTGAGAGATAGAGCTCTTGAGTTTGACTATAGATGAGGATGTCATCAAAATATACAACGATAAATTTATTCAAGAAAGGTCGAAAGATCTGTGTCATCACCCTCATAAAAGTACTAGGAGCATTTGTTAATCCGAAAGGCATTACTAGCCATTCGTAGAGTCCATCTTTGGTTTTAAAGGCAGTTTTCCATTCATCCCCAGGGCTAATCCGAATCTGGTGGTACCCACCCTTTAAGTCGATCTTGGAAAAAACTGTAGCACCAGACATATAATCCAAAAGGTCGTCCAGCTTGGGAATGGAAAAACGATACTTAACCGTGATTTTATTGATAGCACGGCTATCGACGCACATCCTCCAAGAGCCATCTTTCTTGGGAGTGAGGAGTGCAGGTACAGCACAGGGACTCAGACTCTCACGAATATATCCTCGAGTGAAGAGTTCGTCAACTTGACGTTTCAATTCAATGTGCTCGTTTGGGTTTAGCCTATGATGGGGAAGATTTGGCAAAGATGCTCCAGAAATGAGATCAATTACGTGCTGGATATCACGCATCGGAGGGAGTGTATCTGGAAGATCCTTAGGGAAAACAGAGTGAAACTCCTCCAACAGGGGAACTACGGCGGCCGGATGCTCGGGATTTGACTCCACATTGATAACTCTAGCCACAAGGGCGAACACAGGTGAGTTTCTTTCGATATCTTTCATTACCTCTTTTGAAGTAATGATGTGAAGTGACTCATCTTTCCATGGTGTAGCACCCTTCTTTTCAGGGGCAGGATCTCTAGGGGGCAATGAATTTAGTATAATTTTTCGACCCTGAAACACAAAGCTACACGAATTCGACCGATCATGAAGGGTGACGTCCCTATCATATAACCAAGGTCTCCCTAGAATGATTTGACCTACGTCCATCGGAAGACAATCGCACCAGATCTCATCTTTATAATATAGGAATTGAATCGGGACAAGGCATCTTTTCGACACCGAGATGGACGTCTTATCTACCCATGCTACTTTATATGGGTTGGGATGAGAGGTAGATTTCAGACCGAGGCGGAAAACAACTCCAGACGCAATGGCGTTGATGCAACTTTCGCTATCAAATAGGATCTTGCATGTTTTACCATTGATCTTAATAAGCGTGTAAAATAGGGAGGTTCTACGCCAATCTTGTTCGGTCTTGGTTTGGGCTAGAGTACACCTAACCACATGGAGCCTAGGGTTTTGGTCATTTCGATCAGTGGGCTCATTCTGGTATTCAGTCTGAACAAACTCTAACCCGGTCTGCTCGTCTCCAAAGTCTTCTACGAAATTCTCAATATTTGGTTCATAGACTTCTTCGACACATTCAGTCTTCTGGATTCCTGCTTCCAGTTCAATCATTAGATAGGTCTTGGCATTACATTGGGATGCGATATGACCAAACTTTTGGCACCTGAAACACTGAGTTTGACTTCTTGATGACGGGTTGGAACCTAGTATGCCTTTTTCTTTATCAGTTGACGGACTTTGAGCAGGCATTGGGGACGGCCTAGTCGGTGGTTGGCTAGAGCCGGGCCGATTAGGATGGTTGGAAAATGGTCTGGATTGCGGAAAATAGCTTTGATTAGGTCGGCCTCCGGGGGGTATGGACCGAGAGTCGGTACACCTTACTGCAGGGATTCGTAAGAAACTATCCACATCTTGAGCCAACTGATATGCTTGGTCAAGGGTGGTAATCTCTCGGAGGATTAATTCTTTTTGGATCTCCTCGCGGAGTCTTGCCCGAAATCTAGAAAGGGTAACAGTTTCTTCTTCGATTACACCGCACCTCATATGAAACTCCTCAAATCGTGCAATGTAATCAGCAACGGTTGAGGTCCCTTGAGTTAGTTTCAGCCACCTATCCATAAAGCGTTGTCGGTAAGAGAATGGCAGATACTTCTCATTCAATTTTTCTTTCATATCCTCCCAGGTGGTGATACGAGGAAGCCTCTGGGTCTCACGCATATGTTCAACGTTATATCAGTACCAGTGAGCTTGCCCAATAAGCTTCATTTTAGCAAACCATACTTTTCTATCATCAGTCATTTCGTACCACTCAAAATAGTTATCCATGGCTGCTCTCCAATCAAGGTACACACTCAGCTCTAATTGACCAGCAAATGTGGGAGCATCTACTCGTACGGTACGAAGTAATCGCTCGTCAAGATCGCGCTGGTGATCAAGAGGAAGTTGGTTCCTAGGGAGATGGGGAAAAGCTACAGGTGGTGTGGTCAAACCAAGCTCGGGATAAGCTGCGATTGGGGTTGACGGTTCAGAAGTCCTAGGGTGTTGCACTAGAGCACGGATCTCTCTTTTGAATTCATCTTGATCAGCTTGTAATGCAGCTAATTGTTCCAAAATATCTGGTAGAACTCTGGGGTTCATGGTGGGTAAAGGGGTCTGAGAGTCAGTGAGGAGGTACTCTCTACCACTATGGGTTGGCATGCAAGGACTACTCTAGTTGGTGATATGATATGCAATGCCACTAATGAACCCTAACTTACCAAATGCAATGCAGGACAACCTACTAATACAATCTACTATGAATTCGGAAATCAGCAAATTTTCACAAAAATAACTTAATATTTAATATTACTAATTTGTACTTTGGTTATTTCAGAATTAAGGTAGAAAATTAGTCACTATAAGAAATTAGGTTGAAAACACATGTTACGGTCGTTCAGAGTCCGAAAGTAATCTGATCTATGGATGTTGAGAACTGTCCTGTCGCTAAGGTGTGCTAATTTAATATTTAGATTTAAATGGTGGGTAGCATGGGGGTGGTGGTAAATGTCCTAGGTTTTGCAGTTTGACAAGAAAATAAGTTTCAAAATAAGACTGTCATACAAGAGAACAAGAACATAATTAGATAAACAAGCCCAAAAGAAAGAAGAACCTGTTACCTGTGGCGGATGCAGTCAATCAGAATCGTGTACTCATGGGCTGGGGTGGCGGTCGGGGCGTGGGTGCAGCCGATGGACTCTCGAAACAGCTCCAATTGGATCTGATCCAGCAACTTGATTGGGCTTGCGGAAGTGAGAAAATTGGGCCCAAAAGGCTTGTGGGTCAGGGGCCCGCAGCAGAGTTAACAGGGTGGGCGGGCCGGAGTGAAGTTGGGCCCTGAGGGTGTGTAGGTGGTTTGGGCCAGATGAATCGGCCCGTGAAGGAAGGGGGGGGGAAAATGAACCTGAGGTGGGTGAAGAGGGTTCAATGTGGAGGTGGTTTTGTGGTGTGCGAGCAGAGGAAGGTGTTGCCCAGATAGACAACCCAAGAGGGGGGGTGAATTGGGTTTTAAAATTAATTTAGATATTTAAAACGTTATGGATGATTAATTAAAAACTATTGCAAGTTATTTAATTAATCCTAAGTGCTGTGAGTGATGTGAGAGTAAGAAGAAAAGAGCCAATCAATCACAAACACAAGGTTTTATAGTGGTTCGGAGCTAACCCTTGCTCCTACGTCCACTCCCCAAGTCTCACTTGGGAATTTCACTATAACCCCCTTGGATTACAGCCGGTTGTTTTGCAAGCTCACAACCAAACTTGTTGTTTTACGAGCTCACAACGAACTCGGTCGGTTTTCCCAGGCTCACCGACTAGAACCAACCCCGATTGTTTTCCCGGGCTCACAATCAAACCCTTACACACGTTGGTTTTTAACTTGGCTCACCAACCAACCTTAGTCCCCTTGATTCAATCCCCCGATTGAACCAAGTAAATACAAGTTATAGAAAGAAAGGAAAATAAGCTTCTCAAAAGCAGATGTAAAACAATATAATCAAAAGAGGAGTTTAGAGGCCCTCAAATGCTTTTAAGCTGAAGTAGAGGAATGGCTTCTTGAACTCCGATCTCCTCTCGAATGAGTAGTCGACTTGAATGCAGGAGGAGGAGGCTTTAATTGCTGGGAAGATGTAGTTGGTTGCAGTAAATGCTGATCTTCCCCTTTTTCGTTGAAGAGCACGTTGCAGAGCTTGAAAGCTTGAATGCTTGGAGTGGAATGGTTGTTCTCTGCCTTGCTACAGTCTTCTGTGGCTATTTAAGCCAACCCCCACGGAAACTAGCCGTTACACTGCTTTTTCTGTCCGTTCTGCACACTCTGCGCAGCCTGACAACATGACCGTTGGTGGGTTGGAGTCGACTCGCGCGATCAGGAGTCGACTCGGCTGTAGCGGGAGTCGACTCAAGCTTTTCCGGAGTCGACTCGGCAACTGTTCCAAATTTGAATTAAAGTTGCCGTCACGACTGGGAGTCGACTCGTCTTGACCCGGAGTCGACTCGCCAGCTTCTGGAGCTGACCTGGCAATTTTGGAGTCGGCTCATCCACAGAAGTCCGTGGATTCAATTTTGAATTTTGTCCACTCGAGTCGACTCGACTGTCCTTGGAGTCGACTCGAATCTCAGAGCCCGAACTCCCGATCCTCTGTCTTTTGGCTCATCCAGTCTTGGAGTCGACTCGAACTTCCTTAGTCGACTCGGCTCTTAGTTTCCGAAAGTTGGTCTTCTGCCTTTTGACGTGAAGCTTGTCTTGGAGTCAACTCGAGCTGTCTGGGAGTCGACTCGAATCTCAGAGGCAGTAACATGGTTTTCTGTCTGTCGATGGTCGCGGAGTCTCGGAGTCGACTCGTGCAATGCGGGAGTCGACTCGAATCTCAGAGTCCCAAAAATGCTCTCTGACTTTTTCCTTGTGTTCCGCTGAGAGTCGACTCATGCTTTCTTTGGAGTCGACCTGCCAACCATCGGAGTCGACTCGCGTTCCACTGGAGTCGACTCGCATCTCAGACCCGAAAAAACTGCTCTCTGACTTTTCTTTGTGTACCTCTTGGAGTCGACTCTTACTACCCTGGAGTCGACTCGTTGAACATTGGAGTCGACTCGCGCACTTCAGGAGTCGACGCGTTGACAGGTTCTGAGATGAGGCTTTCTGTTCTTCTTTCTGTTCTCAGTCGGAGTCGACTCGTACTAGTCTGGAGTCGACTCGAGCTCGTGCCAGTGAACTTGATACGCTTGGAGTCGACTCGTGATACTCGGGAGTCGACTCGAGTCTCAGACTTTGGTTCAGCAAACTTCTTAACTTATCCAAAATACTATGAACCAAATCTAGAGACACTTGGACAGGATTTTCACTGAAACACTCAATTGAATTCATTAGTAATCACAAGATATACTCAAATGCTTTGAGCTCATCAAAATCAAATGGGGTTTTAATCAATCACTCCACAATCTCCCCCTTTTTGATGATGACAAAACATTGAGTATATGTAAAATGAGTTGCTCAATAAATAATGAAATAAAATCCATAAATGAATTCGAATGTCTGGTAATTCAAATTGTCCAAGCTTGAAAGGAGTGAAACATTAAATTTCGGAGTTAAAGCTCCCCCTTTCATTTGGAATTATATAAGCCTTCATATTATGCAATTAATTGTTTGGCTTATATGTCATTAATGATTTAGCTTGATTAAAATTCAGATTCTCCCCCTCAACATATGCATTCAACTATGTTTTGATTCTCTGAATTTCCTTTTAATGCTTTGAAGTTTTTGAACTGAATTTTTTGTTTTTAGAGGGAAAATCTGTCAATTTGTTCTTGAGTAGGATTCAGCTAATCTCCGAATATCCCTTGAATAGATTCTGGAGATTACTCCATTAGGAGCCCCAAAAGAGAGATAATGAGCCTCGAGGTACCGAATCCACTTAGAACAAATTTGTGTGTGTTTTTAAGAGTTTATCTTTTTATTTATTTCCATTGATTTCTTTTACATATTTTTTTTTTCATATTTTTCATTGATTTCTTTTACATATTTTTTTCATATTTCTCCCCTTTTACACATTTTATACATATTTCTCCCCCTTTTTGTCATCATATCAAAAAGGAGGTAATCACACACAATCAATGGCACAAATGGCACAACCAATCATCAAATGGCACAGAAATGAAGATAAGATGTCTACTCATTGTATTGATATGAATGTGAATACATTTGAGCATACATTAAGTAAAGCAAAACAATACAAAACAGAACTCAAACACATCTATGTCCTCCTCGAGGATGAAGCTCCCCCTCTCGAGGATGCATCTCCTCCTCTGGAGGATGTGGCTCCTCCTCTCGAGGATGTGGCTCCTCCTCTCAATCGGCTCTGCTCCATGAGGAGGGTGACTGCATCTGTGACATGGCCAAGCTGTGTGATGATAGACGTGGTGGCTCTGCTATGTGTAGTGGAGAGCTCTGTCACCGACGCCTGAAGCCCAGTCACCGATGTCTGAAGTGCGTCCAGCTTGTCGATGAGTACATTCGACAAGCGCTCGGTCCCCTCGGTGGTGGTGTGCATGTCACGACCTATCTCCTCTCGCATCTGTCGAGTGGAGCTCGTGACCTCACTCATGCTGTGGAACTGGGCCTGGACCAAACTCCGGACATTGTAGATCTCTTCCCGTACATGAGCCGTCATGTCAGTCACGGCGGTCAAGGAAGGGACCAACTGAGAAGATACGGGTGCAGGAGTGGGAGCAGGCACCGCACCTCGGAGCTCCCGAAGCAGCTCATCCCTCACCTCTCTGACTATCTCCTGTCGCAGCTCCCGGAGCTGCTCAGGATCAATCCGGACCGCCATAGAGGGTGGTGCCGAGGAGGAAGGTCCGGCGGAGGTGGTAGGAGCAGGAGGAGTGGATGGAAGGTCTGGATGGTCTGGAAGGTCTGGGTAGTCTGAATCGGGCTCAGGACTGGGTGAAGGTCTGGTGGTCTGAGCGGTGAGGGTAGACTTCCTAACCCATACCCCCTCTCTCTTCCGAAACCCCATCCTGTGCATGGTCCCCGTACACAAGCGATCTGTCCATCGCAATGCACGAGAGGGTTTCCTCTCAGGAATGGGAATCTCGTACTCTCTAAAGAGAAGAGTAAAAATCATGCCGTATGGGAGGTTGAGCCTAGGTCTATCTAGGGGCTCACACATATACCTATAGATGAGTTTGGGGAAGTTGACCGGGGTGTCCTGAAGAATGTAAGACATAATAGCTAGGTCCCTCTCATTTACAAAATCAAATCTTCCTGTCTTAGGGAAGATGGACCTGGACAGAATACTCAAAAGGATTCTCACTTCAATAGGAAGTGAGCTAGCAGATACCTCGTCTAGGGGGGACTGAGGTGGATGCCCTAAGACGACCGTAAGGGCCTCAACTCTATCCTCAGGGTGTGCGGGAGCCACCCCTACTAATGGAAGGTGGAGGATGTGGGCAATGAGATCCTCCGTGACACGCACAGGGACACCTACTACTGTGCCCTCGATACCTCCATCTCTCCGATGGACGGTACTATAAAACTCTTGAACAAGGCCAGGGTAAGTGGGAAGGTCCAAAGTGAGGAAGTACTCTAGGCCCTGGGCTCTAAGCCTATCACCTATGGTGAACCCTTCCCAGGAGAGATAGTCAAAGTCGACATACCTCCCGGTGGTGACGGCCTTCCCGGCCAACGGCCTTGCGGGAACCGCCCTAGGCGGGGAACGAGCCGGAGGTGGTTCCCTCACGGGATCGTGCCGCGTCTTGGAGCGCCGCTCGGGACCGGCCTCGGGACGGGACCTCTTCCTAACCACGGTCTTACGAGGCATCTTGACCTAAACGGGAAGAAACACCTAAAAAACGGAGAAAGGTCGACGGAGGAGACTCGGGACGGACAGGAGACGACCTAGGAACGGACGAAAATCCTAAGAACCGGTGAAAAATCGACCGAACAGAGGTTGGAGACGATCGGAGACGACCTAGGAGTCGGCTCTAGGGCTTTTTGAACAGTGGCGGCTTGAAAGAAAAGTGTTTGCGAAACGACAAACCTAGGGTTAAAAAGTCGGATCCCGACTGCGAGTCGACTCCCCTGAGTCGCGAGTCGACTCGACCTCGAGTCGACTCCAGAATATGCGCGAGTCGACTCTCCTTATGCGCCTGTAGACTTCGAGTCGACTCCCGACAATGTGCGAGTCGACTCCCCCTCAGCTGCCATCTTTGCGAGTCGACTCCCGCAAATGCGCGAGTCGACTCCCCCTTAGGAGCCGGCTCTGAAACTTACTCGAGTCGTCTCTAACTTTGGCACGCACCTAAAACTCATGCTATAATCGTGCCAAATGAGGGAAAATCACCTAATTATGATCTGATTTGATGATCATTGAAAAGAAACTCTATTTTAACCACATTGTAATCATCAAAATCAATTATTCTAGTGAAAACCACCACTAGGATGGATCAATCACTCCTAATCCCCTCCTAAGCACACTAAACCTCTCTTCACTTAGGGGTTTTGTAAAGATATCTGCTAATTGATTATCAGTACAAACAAATTGGAGTGTCACATCACCATTCAATACATGATCTCTTATGAAGTGATGTCTTATCTCAATGTGTTTAGTTCTTGAATGTTGAATTGGATTTTTAGTTAGATTTATGGCACTTGTATTATCACAATTAATGGGAATTTTATCTTGTTTAATGCCATAATCTTCTAATTGTTGTTTAATCCACAAAATTTGAGCACAACAACTCCCGGCTGCCACATATTCAGCTTCAGCAGTGGATAATGCAACCGAGTTTTGTTTCTTGCTAAACCATGAGATAAGGTTTTCTCCTAGAAATTGACAAGATCCGCTGGTACTTTTTCTATCAAGCTTACATCCAGCGAAGTCTGAATCTGTATATCCTATTAAGTTTAGGCTAGATTCTTTAGAGTACCATAGCCCTATGTTCTTAGTTCCTATTAAGTATTTAAAAATTCTCTTAACTGCAGCTAGGTGTGATTCTTTAGGATTAGCCTGATATCTAGCACACATGCACACACTAAACATAATATCAGGTCTACTTGCAGTAAGATACAGTAAAGATCCTATCATACCTCTATAAAGTTTTTGATCTACAGATTTACCTGATTCATCTTGATCTAATTTGCATGATGAGCTCATGGGGGTGCTGATTGACTTGTTTCCCTCCATATCAAACTTCTTGAGCATCTCCTTGATATATTTTGCTTGATTGATGAAGATTCCTCCTTCAGATTGTTTGATTTGAAGCCCTAGGAAGTAGTTCAGCTCTCCCATCATGCTCATCTCAAACTCACTCTGCATCAAATCAGCAAACTCTTCGCAGAGGCGATTGTTAGTAGCACCGAAAATGATATCATCAACATAAATCTGTACTAATAACATATCTTTGTTTTGCTTTTTCAGAAATAATGTTGTGTCTACATTTCCCCTAGAGAATTCATGTTCTAATAGGAATTTACTAAGTCTCTCATACCATGCTCTAGGTGCTTGTTTTAATCCATAAAGTGCTCTGTTCAGTTTATACACATGATTAGGGTATTGATGATTTTCAAAACCAGGAGGTTGTTCTACATACACTTCCTCATTAATATACCCATTTAAAAATGCACTTTTTACATCCATTTGAAATAGTTTGAAATCCTTAGAGCATGCATATGCTAATAATAGTCTAATAGCCTCAAGTCTAGCTACGGGAGCAAAGGTTTCATCAAAATCTATGCCTTCTTCTTGATTATAACCCTTTGCCACTAGTCTAGCCTTATTCCTTATAACAATTCCATTTTCATCTAGCTTATTTTTATATATCCATTTTGTACCTATAATTGGATATTCAGAAGGCCTCTCTACTAGATCCCACACTTTGTTTCTAGTAAATTGGTTTAGTTCTTCTTGCATTGCATTTATCCAATTTACATCATTTTCGGCTTCTTCTATATGTTTGGGCTCAAAGTGTGAAACAAAAGCTAGATGGTTATTCAAATTTCTAAGTGAAGCTCTAGTCCTAACCGGTTGAGATGGATCATCTAGAATGAGTTCCTTAGGATGCCCGTGAGCATACCTCCAAGCTTTTGTTAGCCCATGATCCACAATAGGCTCTTGGCTTGATGATGCTTCTTCAATCAATTTTTGATTATCATCTTGTAATCCCATCTCATCTATCTTTTCTTCAAGTATTTCAACATCATCATCAAAATTAACCTTCTTACTAGATGAGATGTCACTAGAGTCATCAAAAACAACATGTATAGATTCTTCTATAACTAGGGTTCTTTTATTAAAGACTCTATAGGCTTTACTAGTTGTAGAATAACCTAAGAATATTCCTTCATCAGATTTAGGATCAAATTTTCCTAGATTATCTTTCCCATTATTATATACAAAACACCTACATCCAAAGGCATGAAAGTAATTAACTTTTGGTTTTCTGTTTTTCCAAAGTTCATAAGGTGTTTTCTTTATAATAGGTCTTAATAAAACTCTATTTAATATGTGACAAGAGGTATTAATGGCTTCTCCCCAAAAGTACTTAGGGAGGTTACTTTTACATAACATAGTCCTAGCCATTTCCTCTAGTGTTCTATTCTTTCTTTCCACAACTCCATTTTGTTGTGGTGTCCTAGGTGCAGAAAAATTATGGGTTATCCCCTTTTTACTACAAAATTTGTCAAATAATTGATTTTCGAATTCGGTACCATGGTCACTTCTAATGGCTATGACTGAAGACTCTCTAGCATTTGTTACTTCCTTATGGAACTTCTTAAACATAGAAAATGCTTGATCCTTATGCGCTAGAAACATGACCCATGTGTACCTAGAGTAATCATCTACTATAACTAGACCATATTTATTTCCACCTAGGCTTGTTGTTCTAGTTGGACCAAATAGGTCCATGTGTAGTAATTCTAGAGGCCTAGAAGTAGAGACACATTTTATGGATTTAAAAGAGTTCCTAGATTGTTTGCCAAATTGACATGCTTCACATATTTTGTTCTTTTCAAATTTTAATTTTGGCAAACCTATCACGGAGTCTCTTTTAACTAGTTTAGTTATTGTGTCCATGCTTGCATGACCTAACTTACGGTGCCATAACCAACTAGCATCATTATCTTTAGTTTCATTTACAACTAGATATTGGTTATGTTTTGCAAGATCTTCTAGGTCTACAACATATACATTTCCACGTCTAATTCCTTTAAAAACTAAACTATTATCATTAGGATTTGTTATAATGCATAGTGATGGTTTAAACATAACATCATATCCTTTATCACATAATTGACTAATGCTTAACAAGTTATGCTTAAGACCATCAACATATCTAACATTATCTATAAAAGTAGAAGGGGTGATTTGAACTTTACCAATACCAATGATGTGACCTTGGTTGTTGTCTCCAAACGTCACAGCACCTTCCTTCTTAGCTTCAAGGGTGAAAAATTGATCTTTATCACCCGTCATGTGCCTTGAGCAGCCACTATCCAAATACCAGCAGTTTTTGTTGACTTTGGCTGCAAGACACTCCTACACAAGCAAATCATGTCATCTTAGGTACCCAAGTTTTCTTGGGTCCTTCATGGTTAGTCAAGTTGGTTCCTTTTGGAACCCATACCTTTTTAATTTTTCTTTTAGTTTTACTTTTCCTAAAATTACACACATTTGCTTTATGACCTTCTGTACCACAACAAAAGCAAGTTATTTTCTTAATTTTAGTTTTCCCAGCTTTAACAAAGAAGTTACTGAGAAGTTTTTGTTTATTTCTTGGTTTATATCCTAAACCCGCTTTATTAAATACGGCTCGTTGATTATTAAGTATCATATTTAACTTTTCAGAACTATATGTAAACCTTTCAACTAAAGGTTTGTATCTTCCAAGTTCTTTAGTTAATGTTTGATTTTCTGCTTTTAAATCATTTAGTTCTTTTGTGAGATCCTTGTTTAAGATTTGTTTATGGTTTTTAAGTTCTGAAAGTTCCTTAGTTAGTTTTTCATTATCTTTCGTTAAGTTGTTAGTCTTCTTAATTAAGAGTTGGTTAGTTACTTTTAGTTCTCTGTTTTTAACATTTATATTCTTATATTCAATCATTAATTCATTAAACGCATCATAAAGTTCATCAAATGTAAAATCAAAATGCGTATCGGAAGTTACCTCGTTTTCGTTGGCCATGAAGCAGAAATTGGCCTTCTCTTCTTGTTCTTCATCCGATGATGAAGATGATGCGTCGGAGTCCGATAGGATGGTGACAAGGGCTTTCTTCTTCTTCTTGTACTTGCTGCCCTTCTTTAGTAAGGGACACTCAGCTCTGATATGTCCCGGCTTTTTGCACTCATAGCACCCAATCCCCTCATTTTCTCTTTCCTTGCCTTTGTCCTTGCGGTAGGAATTTGAGGGGCCTCTCCTTTGATGATAGGACTTCTTGTGGTTGATGAATTTCTTGAACTTGCGCACAAGAAGTGCCTCACCACCATCTTCCTCATCTTCTTCTTCTTCACTACTGCTACTGCAAGATAAGTCTTTGTTAGATGAAGTAGATTTTAAAGCTATTACCTTTTTCTTATGGGAGGACTCTTCCTCGTTGTGTTGTTTCATGGTGAGCTCGTGCGTCATAAGGGATCCAAGAAGCTCCTCAAGTGGTAGCTTGTTCAAGTCCTTGGCTTCTTGGATTGCCGTCACGACCTTGGTAGACACCGAAGGATTTTCCTGACAAGCTCACTGTTAGTATAGTTCTTGCCAAGGCTTTTTAGGCCATTGACAATATCAGTAAACCTAGTGAACATGCATGTAATTGTTTCATTTGAATCCATTTTAAATAGTTCATATTTATGAACCAAGATGTTTATTTTGGATTCCTTGACTTGATTCGTGCCCTCATGGGTCACTTCAAGTCTGTCCCAAATTTCTTTTGCAGAATTACAAGTTGAAACCCTATTGAATTCATTACGGTCTAAGGCACAATAAAACACATTCATAGCTTTAGAGTTTAATTGTGCCTTCCTCATGTCATGTTCATCCCAGTCCTTTTCTAATTTGGGTACCTTAACACCCTCTACATATGTGGATGGGATGTATGGGCCATTCACTACAATGGTCCACATCTCATAGTCTTGGGCTTGGATGAATATTCTCATCCTAGCCTTCCAGTATGAGTAGTCGGATCCATTGAAGAAAGGGGGTCTTTGGGTGGACTGACCCTCAATGTGAGAAGATCCAAATGGGGTTGTCATTTTGATCTTTTAACTCTTGAGTGGAAGAGTTTTTGGCTCTGATACCACTTGTTGCCCAGATAGACAACCCAAGAGGGAGGGTGAATTGGGTTTTAAAATTAATTTAGATATTTAAAACGTTATGGATGATTAATTAAAAACTATTGCAAGTTATTTAATTAATCCTAAGTGCTGTGAGTGATGTGAGAGTAAGAAGAAAAGAGCCAATCAATCACAAACACAAGGTTTTATAGTGGTTCGGAGCTAACCCTTGCTCCTACGTCCACTCCCCAAGTCTCACTTGGGAATTTCATTATAACCCCCTTGGATTACAGCCGGTTGTTTTGCAAGCTCACAACCAAACTTGTTGTTTTACGAGCTCACAACGAACTCGGTCGGTTTTTCCAGGCTCACCGACTAGAACCAACCCCGATTGTTTTCCCGGGCTCACAATCAAACCCTTACACACGTTGGTTTTTAACTTGGCTCACCAACCAACCTTAGTCCCCTTGATTCAATCCCCCGATTGAACCAAGTAAATACAAGTTATAGAAAGAAAGGAAAATAAGCTTCTCAAAAGCAGATGTAAAACAATATAATCAAAAGAGGAGTTTAGAGGCCCTCAAATGCTTTTAAGCTGAAGTAGAGGAATGGCTTCTTGAACTCCGATCTCCTCTCGAATGAGTAGTCGACTTGAATGCAGGAGGAGGAGGCTTTAATTGCTGGGAAGATGTAGTTGGTTGCAGTAAATGCTGATCTTCCCCTTTTTCGTTGAAGAGCACGTTGCAGAGCTTGAAAGCTTGAATGCTTGGAGTGGAATGGTTGTTCTCTGCCTTGCTACAGTCTTCTGTGGCTATTTAAGCCAACCCTCACGGAAACTAGCCGTTACACTGCTTTTTCTATCCGTTCTGCACACTCTGCGCAGCCTGACAACATGACCGTTGGTGGGTTGGAGTCGACTCGCGCGATCAGGAGTCGACTCGGCTGTAGCGGGAGTCGACTCAAGCTTTTCCGGAGTCGACTCGGCAACTGTTCCAAATTTGAATTAAAGTTGCCGTCACGACTGGGAGTCGACTCGTCTTGACCCGGAGTCGACTCGCCAACTTCTGGAGCTGACCTGGCAATTTTGGAGTCGGCTCATCCACAGAAGTCCGTGGATTCAATTTTGAATTTTGTCCACTCGAGTCGACTCGACTGTCCTTGGAGTCGACTCGAATCTCAGAGCCCGAACTCTCGATCCTCTGTCTTTTGGCTCATCCAGTCTTGGAGTCGACTCGAACTTCCTTGGAGTCGACTCGGCTCTTAGTTTCCGAAAGTTGGTCTTCTGCCTTTTGACGTGAAGCTTGTCTTGGAGTCGACTCGAGCTGTCTGGGAGTCGACTCGAATCTCAGAGGCAGTAACATGGTTTTCTGTCTGTCGATGGTCGCGGAGTCTCGGAGTCGACTCGTGCAATGCGGGAGTCGACTCGAATCTCAGAGTCCCAAAAATGCTCTCTGACTTTTTCCTTGTGTTCCGCTGAGAGTCGACTCATGCTTTCTTTGGAGTTGACCTGCCAACCATCGGAGTCGACTCGCGTTCCACTGGAGTCGACTCGTATCTCAGACCCGAAAAAACTGCTCTCTGACTTTTCTTTGTGTACCTCTTGGAGTCGACTCTTACTACCCTGGAGTCGACTCGTTGAACATTGGAGTCGACTCGCGCACTTCAGGAGTCGACGCGTTGACAGGTTCTGAGATGAGGCTTTCTGTTCTTCTTTCTGTTCTCAGTCGGAGTCGACTCGTACTAGTCTGGAGTCGACTCGAGCTCGTGCCAGTGAACTTGATACGCTTGGAGTCGACTCGTGATACTCGGGAGTCGACTCGAGTCTCAGACTTTGGTTCAGCAGACTTCTTAACTTATCCAAAATACTATGAACCAAATCTAGAGACACTTGGACAGGATTTTCACTGAAACACTCAATTGAATTCATTAGTAATCACAAGATATACTCAAATGCTTTGAGCTCATCAAAATCAAATGGGGTTTTAATCAATCACTCCACAGAAGGGCGGTCGAGCGTGTGGTAGAGGCGGAGGTGGCGGAAGTGGGGAAGGAGAGGAACAAAGGGAGCTAGGCGAAGGCGGAGGCGCGGGTTGGGGCGGAGACGGAAGCGGCGAGGCAGCGAAAGGGGTGGCACGACGGGCGGTGCAGAGGGGTGGTGTGCTTGGGGAAGGGGAAGGCGGAGCGGCGAGCTTTATTAGCGCGGTGCGGCTCAGCGGTGGTGTGGCGGAAGGGGGCGGCATGACGAGCGGTGTGGAGGACGGTGTGCTCGGGGGAAGAAGAAGGCGGAGCGGCAGATGATGGTGCAACAGAGCGGCGGACGAAGGCGGAGGTGGTGATGGCGCTACAGATGCGGCGGCGGTGGCAACAGCGGGGAGCCGAGCTCGGTGGATGCTCGGTGGCACGGCGGCGGCGGCGGCGGCGGCGGCGGCGACAACGGCGAAACCCTAGGGTTTCCCTTCTGCAGAAATGGAGGGACGCTTTTTTTTTCAGGACACGTGCAGGTCACATGATCCTACGGTTTTTTTTTACCCTTTACGGGTTTGGGTTATCGGGTTCGGGTTTCAGTTGAAACCCGCTCCGATAACTGTGAAGCCCAGCATGTGCAGATCACGTGCAAAAAAAAAAAAATTAACTGTTGGACTTTGGATCCGGGTTAACGGGTATTAGGGGTAACGGGTTTAGAACTTATCCGTTACCACTCGTCTTCAACCTCCCGACCCTCCCGATCGAAACGGGAGGGCAGACACAGCGGCGACTGCGGGCGGCGCGGCAGACGCAGCGGCGACTGCGGGCGGCGCGGCAGACGCAGCGGCGACTGCGGGTTCGAGGGATAAGGCCGCCAGAAGGGCGGCGACACTCTTCTTTTTTTCGGCAACGGGAACCACTCGTGGCCCGTCAACACGCTCCAGCGTCCGTGGTCGAGGTATCGCATAGAGCTCGTGCGCCAACCGAAATTCGGAGATCCGGCGAGGCTCGGCCATACACCGATAGCAGTTGCTGTCGGTGGTGGAGGCATTGGACGCGATGACGGTGGGGGGGTGGAAACCGAGGGATTTCTTCTTTTCCCTCTTCTGTTTTTTTTTTTTTTGAAACCGAGGGGTTGTTCCCCTCTGTCCCTTCCTGTGAAAACCGAGTGAGCGAGGGATCTTTTTTCTGTTGGCTCTCGATTTGGAAGAAGTAGCCGGGAGATGGAAGTGCCAACACAGTCTTCACCTGACGGCAGCCCACGGAAACTAAGGCCCTGATGATCTGGATCGGGGCTTTGGCAGCAAGGGCAAAACCCGCCAAAGCTCTGATACCAAGTTGATGCCGAACCGGGAGGGAGAAATGGCTGCAGTGATGAGAATGTACTGTTGGGATTGCTGTACGTTGTAGCTTTAAGATGGAAACAGAAGAAGAGGGAGAAAAGAATGAGGAAGAGGAAGAGAAAGAGAAGAAAAGAAGGAGGAAGAGAGGAGGAGAAGATGTGGGGGAAAAATTGTTAAACCTTCATTAAACCTTAATCATGAAAATAGGTCCCTATATATAGGGCCCAAATACACAATTTGCATAAATCCCCTTACACAGAAATAAATTCTAATAAGCCCACAAATAACACAAATAAATCACACATAAATCCTAAAATGCAAATAAATTCAAAAAAATAATAAAATAAACATACAGATAAAATGGTGGCCTAGCTGATGTCCCCATCATGTTGTTTTCTAGATGAGTCGGCTGTTTTGCAATGGCTTTTTATAGGATGACAATACATGATTAGGGGTGCAAAAGTGTCACGGCAAGTCAGATCGGGTCACGAGCAACTTGACTCAACTCGGTTCCTTATTCTAGTGATGGGGACATCAAAGTCGTTCGTCCATGATCGTGCTATCAGAGCCACTCGCTCGCGTTCGCACTAGGGATTGACATCATTGTGGCTGGGAGATAATTATGAGCCACCAAATTGAGTCGAGCCCAGATTGGATCCATTTGAGTCTGTTTTATTTTTATTTTCTGCATTTGAGTCGATTCGATCATTTGCTTTTGTTTTAGTCAAGTCAATTAGATTAGCTGTTAAGTCGCGTAATTGGGTTAAGTGATTGGATCGATTTTGGTATGTAATCAATCGGTTGACTTAGTCAATTGATTGAGAATCCAAAATATCGCCAATTGATTGACCTGATGTAAGGCCTATATAAAGTCCATCCCTCTCATGAATTAGGGCATTGAAGAATTGAATAAAAAACCTAGCCTCTCTTTCTTCCCCTCTTCTCTTCTTCCTCCTCTTCTCTCTTTTCTCCTTTCTCCTCCTCTTTTCTTCTTCCTCTTCCTTCTCTATTCTCATTGCAGTGGTCCTCTATCAGCTTGGTATCAGAGCAGGCCGGCTTTGTCCCTGCTGCCAAAGCCACGATCCAGTTTTTTTTTCTCTCCTCTCTTTCGATTTCACCAGGCCCCTCTCTCCCTCGGTTTTCACCGGAAGAAAAGGGTTCCTCCCTCCCGATCTCCCGGAGAAAGGGAAGTCTGAGTTCCCTCTTCAGTTTCACCAAAAAAAGGGCGGAAGGGTTTCATCTCCTCTACCGAAGCAAGAAACCCTTTCCCTCCTCTGTTGAAACCGAGAGGGAGAGCCCCCCCTTTTTTCTTGTATTCGGGGCCATCGAACGGCATCTGCGGCCACCACCAAGGAAGATCTCCACCACCTCCACATCGCACCACCTTCCCGCCGCAAAACTCCGCCGACAAGCACCCCACCCAAGCCGTTGCCGCCCGAGGTGATCGCCGCCTCATCGAAACCTGTGACTGACCCGTTTTTCGGTGACACAGGCCACGGTTCATAGTCGAACCCTCCACTTCATCGCAGGCTCACCATCCTCAACCGGCTCCGCTCCTGCGACCTTGCCGTCTGCAGGCCACAGAGCCCTATCGGCAGCCTACGCCGTGAAGATTACCGCGACCTCCCGCAACCATTGGGAGGTTGAAGGAAATCAGCCTTAACAGGTGATGACCCAAAGATTGATTCATAGATTGATTTTGATGATCACAAAACCTTGAAGTATAGATACTAATGTTTATGTTGCAAGGAGAAAGATTTTTATTTTGCAAGAAACATAGCAAGTTGGGAGAACACAAGAAGGCCTCCAAAGCTCTCAAGTTGGAAGAAAGCTACAATTTATTGGCCCAAGCTTAAAGTTCAAAGGATTCAAATTGGAGGAGTAAAATCAAAGGAAAAATTCAAAAGAATAGTCTTCGAGTCGACTCCTGAGGAATTCGAGTCGACTCCAATGTTTACCGAGTCGACTCCGGGGAAGTATGAGTCGACTCCTAGGAGTCACAGGCAGAAAAGTCAGAGAGCAGTTTTCGGGTCTGAAATTCGAGTCGACTCCAGTGGAACGCGAGTCGACTCCGATGGTTGGCAGGTCGACTCCAAAGAAAGCAAGAGTCGACTCTCAGCGGTACATAAAGAAAAAATCAGAGGGCAGTTTCTGGACTCTGAGATTCGAGTCGACTCCCGCATTGCACGAGTCGACTCCGAGACACCGCGACCCCAAAGAAGACAGAAGACTAATTTGCTGACTCTGAGATTCGAGTCGACTCCCAAACAGCTCGAGTCGACTCCAAGTCAGCACTTCACCAAAGACACAGAAGACTAATTTTCAGAAACTGAGAGCCGAGTCGACTCCAAGGAAGTTCGAGTCGACTCCAAGACTGGACGAGCCAAAAGACAGAGGATCGGGAGTTCGGGCTCTGAGATTCGAGTCGACTCCCAGGACAGTCGAGTCGACTCGAGAGGACAAAATTCAAAATTGGATCCACGGACTTCAGTGGATGAGCCGACTCCGAAATTGCCAAGTCAGCTCCAGAAGTTGGCGAGTCGACTCCAGGTTAAGACGAGTCGACTCCCAGTTGAGGCAAGCACATTAATTCAAATTTGGAACAGTGGCCGAGTCGTCTCCGGTAAAACACGAGCCGACTCCTGCAACAGGCGAGCCGACTCCTGATCGCGCGAGTCGACTCCGATCCCAACGGTAACATTGTCAGGAAATGCAGACTGTGTCCAACGGCTCTTTTTCTTGTCTCTAATGGCTATATTCTTGTTTCCACGCCATCTAAAGCTATAAAAACAAGAAGAGAGCTAGGGGAGAACTCATGGAAGTGGGAGAGATCATTTAGGAAAGAGATTCCAACGAGATTACAAGGAAAATCTCCCATAAGCACAAAAGGGCCATTCAAAGTAAAATAGAGAGAAGAAGAGCATCCAAGTGAATCCCAAAGCTTCCTCTCCATCCGTGTGCTGCCTCGGAGATCCTCTACTTCGTGCAAAATCAGAAGAGGGGCAAGTGAAGAAGAAGCCGAGTTCCTCCATCTACAAATTAGTTTGAGGGCTTCTTCTCTTTTCTTTACTTATTTACATTTGCTATATTTGCTTATTTGAGAAGCTTGTATTTGATTTAAACTCTTGTTCTAATATCTTATAACTTGATTCAATCAAGGGATTGAATCAAGGGGATAAGGTTTGTTGGTGAGCCAAAGGGAAAAACCAACGTTGTAAGGTTGTGGTTGGTGAGCCTTTGGGGAAAACCAACTGGGTTGATTGTGAACCCGGAAAACAATCATTGTAAGGTTGTGGTTGGTGAGCCTTTGGAAAAACCAACTGGGTTGGATTGTGAGCCCGTGAAAACAATCGGTTGGTTCTAGTCGGTGAGCCTGTGAAAACCGACCGAGTTCGTTGTGATCTCGCAAAACAACAAGTTGGGTTGTGAGCTTGTAAAACAACCGACTGTAATCTAAGGGATTATAGTGAAATTTCCAAGAGGTCTTGGGGAGTGGATGTAGGTGCTGGGGTGCACCGAACCACTATACATCTTTGTGTTTGTGATGTCTTATCTCTTGTATTTCATGCCTTCCATTCATGCTTGATTGTGTAATATCTCTAGCTTTGTTTTCTATAGAGTTATAAGTGATTTGCTTAGCTTCCACTCCATTCTTACCATACACATAGATTAAGATTGATCATACAACTATAAGTTAATTTTAGATCAATTGCACCCTAAAGCCATAGTATAATTGCTCTAGCTTAATCTTCCACTGCTTTACTTGTAATCGCCTAGAGCTTAAGTAAATAACATCCTATTATTCTGCTGCAGTCTATTCAAAGTAAAAATTAGGGAACATAATTTTTAGACAACCCAATTCACCCCCCCTCTTGGGTTGTCACCTTGGGCAACAAGTGGTATCAGAGCAGGTGCTCAAGATTAATTATTGATCTCACGATCAAGAGCCAAAGATTATGACAACTCAAATAGATAGTTTTCTAGGAGAGGGACAGTTAATTAATAGGCCTCCACTGTTTAATGGCATAGACTACACATATTGGAAAGCACGCATGCGCATTTTTATTCAATCACAAAACTATTATTTATGGAAAATCATAATAAATGACCTTCATACACTCTCTAAAACTATTAATGAAAAGGACTTAGCACAATTGAATGCTAATGCTATGAACATATTATATTGTGCTATTCATGAAACGAAGTTTAATGAAATTTCTGCATGCTTATCTGCTAAGGAGATCTGGGATACTTTAGAAACTATTTATGATAAATCTCAGATTAGCTCACATGTGCTTCAATTGCGTACTAACAATGAGATTGCAGAATCCTCCACAGTAGCCGAGTCGACTCCCAGTTTGTCCGAGTCGACTCCTAGAGAAGAACAGTCTGAAAGGCAGAGACACAGTCTTGAAGACCCTGTGAACGAGTCGACTCCAAGTAGTTCCGAGTCGACTGTCACGACCCCCGCCCCCATTCCCGGCGGGCCGCCGCGACGGTCCTAGGGTGCGGGTAGGCATAAGGCCACCAGCCACCGCGTAGAACCCTACTACCTATCAATCATCAATAAATCTTGAAAAATTTGGCATGATACATGCACAAAATGATCACTTTTTCTATAGTGACCTGTCAGGATTATTTCAATACATACAACAACACTACCTGTCAGAGCAGCAATCACATAATCTGTCACATAATGAACCTGGACAATATATATCAATACATCATCTCAGGCATATAACTCATCTATATAAAAATCTGGTTCCCATTCCATCCATGGTCAAACCCATATCCACAACAGGATCTATGACTGTAACTATACACTATATACAACAGAAGGTTTATAATACACCAAAAGGGTATAAACCTCTATCTACATTGTACTATACTATGGAGCGGCACAGCTAGCAGGCAATCTCTAACCCTGCTCCTCTCTATACAATACCTGCCCTGCAATCAAAAACACCAAACTGGGGAGTGAATATATAAATACTCAGTGAGTGGAGTAGAGAGTACTATGCACATGAGACAGAATATAATCATGGCTCGAGATGAAATCTCAAGATCAATAACAAGATGAACATGATCTCAACATAGAGAATATGGAGTAAATCATCAATATCACCACAATCAATATCAACTCATCTGAAGCATATATGGAATAATCAAGTAAACATATATGCTACTCATGAATATGCTCAACAGATCATAATGCTGGAACATACAAATCAGGTGTCAATATGCTGAAATCATCACTAGACAGCTATCGGGAGGTGGGTTTTACGCCCCAGGCGAACCAGCAACAACTCCCTACTGCCATATGCATATATCGAATATGACACCACACCAATATGTAAATCATCACTAGACAGCTGTCGGGAGGTGGGTTTTACGCCCCAGGCGAACCAGCAACAACTCCCCACTGTCACATGCATATGCAGGATAAGATACCACACTGATCATGTAAATGCTGGCCAGTATCCAGAACAGAAATCCATCTCACATCTACATACTAAACGGCACCTCGCGGGAATTCTACATCCGCGGAAAGCCATACTGCACCTCGCGGGGTCTTACTATGCCCGGCGGCAAGCAGAATATAAGTCGTAGGACCGACCGATCCTACGCCTAGGGCCGTGTCCCCCCCTAAGAAGGGACTGGGCTCCGCCCACCCAGAAGGCTACTATGTGCACAAAGGCCGATGTTCAACCCCATCGACTATAGGTGTCCTGCAGATACTGTCAAGCCATGCATGAATGCCATAATGCACCCTCCCAATACTCTACTAAAAGGAGCATAATTAAGACTACCACTCACTCGACTCCGACCCAATCATAAACTAACATCAGGGTTGGGAGTGAGGGGTCAAGGGTGTGCAATGCAACTCAATATACCACTGAAATGGGCTCTACAAATCTTTGAAATAGAGGAATTGAAATCAATTTACAAAAGAAATCATTTCACAATTCGGAATCAATTTGATTACTCATCAACCCCTCGTAATTCCTCTCAATGTTCCCTCAAATGCATGTACAGAATAATCAAGCATGGAGAATCAAGATTATAGAGGAATCTACTACAATATCAGTCAATATGCACAAGTGGAATCAATTCACACTTGGCGACATTCATGAAAATGAATTAAGAATGCTCATGGTGCAAAGTACATGACTCCCACTCACCTGTCAATCCGGCACGGCCTCGATACGCCTCTAGAATTTTACAGTAGGCAGCAGGGGACTTCTTCCTCTTGTTCCCTAGCTTCTTGCCCAACTGTGACATGCATTTACAATACATTTAGTTTTGTATCAAGGGCTATAATCTACGTGCCAATTATAATATAGGAAACTTTAATTGATTCAACTCCCCCATTCCCTAAATCTTTTCTTTTCTTTCTTCTTTTTCTTTTTAATTAATTAACTTACCATTTATATGTATTAGGGACTCCCTTGCATGAGTACAAGGTTTCTCTTAGCCTAATCTAGGCTTAATACCCTATTTTGGCATAAAATTTCTTATTTTCCCACTCGGATGAACAGTAACCCGGACCGACAGCCGGTTACTTCATCCCGGGTTTGATCCACTTTCCAAACTCCAGATTTGATGAAATTTTTACCTAACATTCTACACTCATAGGGGATTCCAAAGAGTAACATGCATTACTATCGGAGGTCGTTTGACCCCCTAAATAATTCGCCGAAGTTGGGACTTCGACACAATTTTTCCGTAGTGCCGGAAAAATTTGTCAAAATCCGATTCTTCCTCTTTTAACCGCCTCTACAACCCTTATCCGACCCCTCTAGACTATATCCACCCTTTGTATAGCCTAATGTCATCAAAAGACTAGATAGGGATGGATATTTACCTTTTTCTTTTTGGAAATCGAGGTCCTTGCGTAAAGGGGAAGGAGATCTACGTTTTTTCCTTCAGCTGGAAGTGCAACCGGGATCCCTTTCCTCCTTGAATCCCCTTCCTCTTCTTCTTTCTTCTTCTTCTTCTTCTCTTTTTCTTTCTTTCTTTCCTCTGTTTCACGCCTGAGAACCCCCTCCCTCTTTCTCTCGGTTTGATTCCAAAAACCAGCTCAAACCCTCCAATTAAATCACATCAAGACACTATTCACCCTTTGTTTAATATTATTAAATTCCCGTTTTGCCCCTAACACTTCAACATATCTACGGTTATGCCATTAACTTTTGATTCCTTCCAATTTTACCCCTTATATCAATTTTAAAGGACTATTCTATCCCTTTTTATATATAAAAAAAAAATTTGGGGTTATTACATCCTCCCCTCCTTATATAAAATTCGTCCTCGAATTTAAAAGAGTAAATTACCTGTTTACTCAAAGGGGTGAGTGTATTTGCTTTTCATATTCTGCTCGGTGTGGTATTGGAAATCAAATAAATTGGGAGTGTTTTACCTTCTATCTCTACCACATAGGTAGGATACACATACTTCGCTTCTATACTATCCCCTACAAATGTACTAATAGCTAAGGGAATATGCATTAATATCTTATCCTTAGCTAACTTTTTAGCAAAATAAAGGGACACAAATGAATGGGTAGCTCCAGAATTAAATAATACTCTAGCTTTAATCTTATCAATGAGGAGCATACCTGTCACAGCTACATTTAATGCCTGTGCCTCTTGTGGATTTACCATGAACACCCTTCCTTGCCCTCTACCTACTGGAGCTAATGGCTGAGATGGTCCAACACTCTGCTGTGACGCTGGTGTCTGACCTCTGCCTCTGCCTACAGGCCCCCTACTACTAGGCCTGTCCATCTGCACAGAAGGGTAGGATGCCAAAGGCACAAACTGCTGGGTGGCACCCTGCAGGCATTCTCTGGCAAAATGACCCGGCTGTCCACATCTGTAGCACACTCCCTGACCCATTCTGCATCTGCCAGGGTGCTGCTTCCCACATATGCCACACACTGGCCATGATTGAAACCTAGATTCAGTTCTGGCCATAGTGACTGGAGGAAGAGGTACTGATGGTAGAAAAGTATCTTGTGATTGACCTCTTTCCCTCCATTTCCTCTTACGTGGGGTAGGTGGAGCTGAGCGTACAGACTGCTCCGTCGGGCCCTCCGAGAGATCTACTCCCTCAGATCTATCTTTACTGCTTTGCTCCTTCCCCACACTCATTTTTCGCTGTTCTCTTTCAGCTCTTTCTTCTTTGTTTCTGGTCTCCCACTGTTTTGCTTTATCTATCAGCCTAGACAAGGTGGGGACCTCTACTGCCAGTACTGCATTATAAAGTGGAGAAATCAGACCTCGCCTGAATCTTTCTATCCTTGCAGCTTCAGTGGGGATGATGTAAGGAGCATACTTCTCCAATCTAGTGAACTCACGAGCGTACTCAGATACGCTCATTCCGGGCATCTGCTTCAGCCTCTCAAACTAAAGAGCCCGATTTTGCCTCTCAGCCGGAGACAAAAACTCATCCATCACTGCTTGCCTGAACTCTTCCCAGGTTGGAGGATTCCTACTGTACAATCTGTCCTCCATATGCCTCTGGTACCAGTCCCAGGCATCTTCCTTCATTGTAAGCCCTACAAGTTCTATAGCTCTTGCATCAGAACAGGGCAGTCTCCGTATCATCTTTTCAGTCTCCTCCAGGAATCTTTGAGGATCTTCACCTTGATCTTCACCTTCTTCCCCCTTAAACTCCGGGGTTCTAAGCCTCAGAAATTCTTGTACAGTAATCCCCTCATCATTTAGAGCCCGCCTGGCCAAACTTCTTGGCACAGGTACAGGAGGTGGGATGGATACTACTGACGGGGCAGGAGATTTTTCCCGAGCAATCTGCTCCCTCAGAGCCTGATTCTCCGCCAGTAACTGTTCCATCAATGCATCTCTACTTCCTACATCTCTTTGATCATCAACCCTCCGTCTATCAGTAGGAGGAGGTTTTTCTCTTTGGGGCTCGACATGTGCAAAACCCGCATCCAATGCTATATCTGGCTCCATCCTCCTTCCAGGACGAGCAGGTCCTCTCCTTGGAGGTATTCTTTATATCTCTCTAAAAAAGTCAAAAAGAGAGGATGGTCGTTACACACTGAGTCATGATATATTTTACTGAGTTGTAAATGACTCATAAAATAACATACAGAAAAATCCTATGCTCCATAGTATAATCCTATACTTAATCCTGACTCATCCTATTGCTCTGACAGGACTCTTCTTAACCTTTGCTCTGATATCAAGCTTTGTCACGACCCCCGCCCCCATTCCCGGCGGGCCGCCGCGACGGTCCTAGGGTGCGGGTAGGCATAAGGCCACCAGCCACCGCGTAGAACCCTACTACCTATCAATCATCAATAAATCTTGAAAAATTTGGCATGATACATGCACAAAATGATCACTTTTTCTATAGTGACCTGTCAGGATTATTTCAATACATACAACAACACTACCTGTCAGAGCAGCAATCACATAATCTGTCACATAATGAACCTGGACAATATATATCAATATATCATCTCAGGCATATAACTCATCTATATAAAAATCTGGTTCCCATTCCATCCATGGTCAAACCCATATCCACAACAGGATCTATGACTGTAACTATACACTATATACAACAGAAGGTTTATAATACACCAAAAGGGTATAAACCTCTATCTACATTGTACTATACTATGGAGCGGCACAGCTAGCAGGCAATCTCTAACCCTGCTCCTCTCTATACAATACCTGCCCTGCAATCAAAAACACCAAACTGGGGAGTGAGTATATAAATACTCAGTGAGTGGAGTAGAGAGTACTATGCACATGAGACAGAATATAATCATGGCTCGAGATGAAATCTCAAGATCAATAACAAGATGAACATGATCTCAACATAGAGAATATGGAGTAAATCATCAATATCACCACAATCAATATCAACTCATCTGAAGCATATATGGAATAATCAAGTAAACATATATGCTACTCATGAATATGCTCAACAGATCATAATGCTGGAACATACAAATCAGGTGTCAATATGCTGAAATCATCACTAGACAGCTATCGGGAGGTGGGTTTTACGCCCCAGGCGAACCAGCAACAACTCCCTACTGCCATATGCATATATCGAATATGACACCACACCAATATGTAAATCATCACTAGACAGCTGTCGGGAGGTGGGTTTTACGCCCCAGGCGAACCAGCAACAACTCCCCACTGTCACATGCATATGCAGGATAAGATACCACACTGATCATGTAAATGCTGGCCAGTATCCAGAACAGAAATCCATCTCACATCTACATACTAAACGGCACCTCGCGGGAATTCTACATCCGCGGAAAGCCATACTGCACCTCGCGGGGTCTTACTATGCCCGGCGGCAAGCAGAATATAAGTCGTAGGACCGACCGATCCTACGCATAGGGCCGTGTCCCCCCCTAGGAAGGGACTGGGCTCCGCCCACCCAGAAGGCTACTATGTGCACAAAGGCCGATGTTCAACCCCATCGACTATAGGTGTCCTGCAGATACTGTCAAGCCATGCATGAATGCCATAATGCACCCTCCCAATACTCTACTAAAAGGAGCATAATTAAGACTACCACTCACTCGACTCCGACCCAATCATAAACTAACATCAGGGTTGGGAGTGAGGGGTCAAGGGTGTGCAATGCAACTCAATATACCACTGAAATGGGCTCTACAAATCTTTGAAATAGAGGAATTGAAATCAATTTACAAAAGAAATCATTTCACAATTCGGAATCAATTTGATTACTCATCAACCCCTCGTAATTCCTCTCAATGTTCCCTCAAATGCATGTACAGAATAATCAAGCATGGAGAATCAAGATTATAGAGGAATCTACTACAATATCAGTCAATATGCACAAGTGGAATCAATTCACACTTGGCGACATTCATGAAAATGAATTAAGAATGCTCATGGTGCAAAGTACATGACTCCCACTCACCTGTCAATCCGGCACGGCCTCGATACGCCTCTAGAATTTTACAGTAGGCAGCAGGGGACTTCTTCCTCTTGTTCCCTAGCTTCTTGCCCAACTGTGACATGCATTTACAATACATTTAGTTTTGTATCAAGGGCTATAATCTACGTGCCAATTATAATATAGGGAACTTTAATTGATTCAACTCCCCCATTCCCTAAATCTTTTCTTTTCTTTCTTCTTTTTCTTTTTAATTAATTAACTTACCATTTATATGTATTAGGGACTCCCTTGCATGAGTACAAGGTTTCTCTTAGCCTAATCTAGGCTTAATACCCTATTTTGGCATAAAATTTCTTATTTTCCCACTCGGATGAACAGTAACCCGGACCGACAGCCGGTTACTTCATCCCGGGTTTGATCCACTTTCCAAACTCCAGATTTGATGAAATTTTTACCTAACATTCTACACTCATAGGGGATTCCAAAGAGTAACATGCATTACTATCGGAGGTCGTTTGACCCCCTAAATAATTCGCCGAAGTTGGGACTTCGACACAGTTTTTCCGTAGTGCCGGAAAAATTTGTCAAAATCCGATTCTTCCTCTTTTAACCGCCTCTACAACCCTTATCCGACCCCTCTAGACTATATCCATCCTTTGTATAGCCTAATGTCATCAAAAGACTAGATAGGGATGGATATTTACCTTTTTCTTTTTGGAAATCGAGGTCCTTGCGTAGAGGGGAAGGAGATCTACGTTTTTCCCTTCAGCTGGAAGTGCAACCGGGATCCCTTTCCTCCTTGAATCCCCTTCCTCTTCTTCTTTCTTCTTCTTCTTCTTCTCTTTTTCTTTCTTTCTTTCCTCTGTTTCACGCCTGAGAACCCCCTCCCTCTTTCTCTCGGTTTGATTCCAAAAGCCAGCTCAAACCCTCCAATTAAATCACATCAAGACACTATTCACCCTTTGTTTAATATTATTAAATTCCCGTTTTGCCCCTAACACTTCAACATATCTACGGTTATGCCATTAACTTTTGATTCCTTCCAATTTTACCCCTTATATCAATTTTAAAGGACTATTCTATCCCTTTTTATATATAAAAAAAAAAATTTGGGGTTATTACATCGACTCCCAAGCTAGCCGAGTCGACTCCAATAAGGTCCGAGTCGACTCCGAGGCAAATTAGCTTCCTAAAGACAAGGAAAAAGAGGAAGCAAGAAGAAAGGAAGAAAGAGATAAAAAGGAAGAAAGCCTTGACCAAGAAAGAGTCAAGCCAAAAAATAAAGGTTAGGAGCAACAATGATGATATTAGCTCCAAGAAACTACAAGAGGTAACTGACTTGTGCTTTATGGCACAAGAAGACAAGGTAAAAACTGAATCTACTCTTACATCAAATAATTTTCAAGAAGAATTTTCTTATGATGAATTATTAAATGCTTTTCATGATTTGTATGGTGAATGTAGAAAATTAGCTGTAAAGAATAAAAATCTTAAGAAACTAAATCTGAAAATTTCAAAAGAAAGAAATTCTAATGATGAAATACAAGAGAAACTAAATTCTGAAAATGAATGCTTAAGGTCATTGTCAGAAGAATTGATTCAGAAAAATCATAGCTTAATTAAATAAAATCAAAACTTAAGCGAAGAAATTAATCAATTAAAATCTTGCATTAACAAATTCACCGTAAGCTCAGAAAGATTAAAAATGATGTTTGAAAGTCAACATGCTGATTTTGATAAATCAAAATTTAGCTTGACTCCTTCACTTAGCCATAAATCTCTAGAGAAAAAGGTTATCAATTTACCAAGCAAACCATTAAATAAGATAACTTATTTCAAAAATGAAAAGGATGGGAATAACAACTTTACCTATCGTTCTAGTATAATTAAATCAAATGGTAAAGTTATTACTATTAAACAGATATGGGTTCCAAAAGGAACCATATGTCCTAACTCTCAAGGACTCAAGCAAGCTTGGGTACCCAAAATGAAAAAATGAGGATGTACACATAGGTGTACCAAGGTACCCATGGAACATAAAGAAACTTAAAAAGTTATTAACAAAAAAATAATAATGAAATCAGTAATTCTTGCATCTCATCATTATTTGTGCTTTAGTATTTGATATGATTTGCTAGTAGTGATCAATTTTGTGATATAGAAAATACTTTTGGAAATATAATCAAATCATTTCATTTTACTCACTAGTGGATAAGGTGCTAAATGATTAATCAACTTATTAAGAATAACTCTATGAATTCTCTATATGCTTGATTGAGAGTTTTTATCTATGGCATTATTGTTTGTTGATCATAGATATGATAATGTGTACTTGGTATGCTTTTGAATATATGCACTATGAATACCAAGATTAAAGAAACCATATTTGGCATATGAAATCAGCTCATGCTAGTATGTACTTAATCTCAAAAGACCTTGCCATAGGCTTACTTAGATTATCCTCTTAAAGGTCAAAGTCTTACTATGCATGCTAACTAAGGAAACAAACAAAAATAATTTCTAAATCTAGAGATGTTGTTTCCAACACTAATTTTTTCAAAAGCTTACATTAGCCTTGTTCTTGGCTCTCAAATTAAAATATTTTCTGCATTGGCACAAACTCACAAAAAGCGATCAAATGATAAAGGTTTGCAAACTATGAAATCATGGCATAGTAATTGAAAACCAATTTTGTGTTAAGTTGTGCACAGAAAAATAATATTTTCAGCACCAAGGACACCTTAAGTAAAATAGGATTAATAGAATTCTTGAAGAAATGAAAAAGACAATTGTGTATGATAGTCATCTACTTAAATGATTTTTAAAAAAAAAAACTATCATCACTGCTTGTCATACATATGATTTCTATTTAGATCTATTTTTGATGAAAACTCCTTTTGATCTTCTGAAAAATGGAAAATGAACCATTGCATATCTTTCATATTTTTCAGTCGTACATGTTATGCTTGATATGTTCTTATGAAAAATAATGCCAAATCTGATAGAGATATGTCTATCCTTGGATATCATTCATCAAGCAATGCATATAGAATATTCAATGAAAAGATTTTAGTTGCAAAAATATCAAGTCGTCTTATTCTCTATGAGACTAATGATTTATTGTCAAGATACTAAGATCAAATTATATATGGTTAATCTTTTACATATAACAATCTGAAAACTTGTTAATAATTATAACAAAATTGAGTTTTTCAGAAATGCACTTAATGAAGAAAAATTGATAACTACTAAAAGACTGAATCAAGAAAAGATGAAATAGATCTTGATTCTTGCATGATTAAAAGTAAAGATCACCACTATCATTTGCTTGACTCATGAGCTTTATATTCTGTCAAATGAATGTGTAGAATTCACTCCTATGTGGTTATTTCATTAAAAAGTAGATCTATGTCAAATAACCACCATATTTAAAAATTACACATTACATATATGATAAAGCAATATGTGATTTAAAACAAGCATCAAAAGCTTGA
The DNA here is from genome assembly GCF_051530095.1 of Phoenix dactylifera. NCBI lineage: Eukaryota > Viridiplantae > Streptophyta > Magnoliopsida > Arecales > Arecaceae > Phoenix > Phoenix dactylifera. The sequence goes on from NC_143191.1 coordinate 58,479,738, forward strand.
TATATAAAAGCTTAGGTAACCTTGTTGATAGAAAGTAATAGTGATAAATCTATGCATCAAAAAGAAGAGTCTATGATATCTTGCTTGCTCATAGCACACATTGATGGCATCATTTTTGTTCTACCAATGAAAATTTATATGAATAGTTATATTGCAAGGTGAGTTTGAAATATGATGAATGAATTAACATCTTCTCTCAAACTCCAAATTAAGACAAACAGGAAAGGGGATCTTCATTGACCAACGTTAGTCCACAAGAAAACTCTTATAGAAGATTGGCGTGAAGAAGGTATATCTATGACCCCATCTTGTAGAAATTGTAAAGGATGAGTAAAGTAGAGCTATTGTTTAAAGCTGTATTGAAGCATGATAGAATAATTATTTTATCATACAGCTAGTAGACCAGATTGTATGCTCATTATGTGACCTTGTGCAAGACTTCAATCTAGCTTTAATTAATCATATTTTATTGATAACAAATACGTCATAATCTGAATTTTGAAAGAAACAACCGTTTAAAATAAGTTGATTAGAACCTAGCTAACATATCCTTTTGATAATTATCTTAAGTAAATAGAATCTAAACTAAATTGATTTTGGAAATAAGAAATTGATTTGACCTTGATAAATCTTTCCATTGCCTCACATGCTTGTCCTTGAACTATCTTGGTTAATGAAACTATTTCTTTAGTTCAAGTGATATGTGCTTGCTTATATTTAGGCAATCTCTTGAGTAAAGTGACTCAACATGCAACTATTGTCATATCTTATATTGAGTCATCTAGTTAAAAATATATATATTGGATGAATGCTTTGTATCTTAAAGAAACTAATGACCTTCCTTCAAGAAAGAAAAATGAGAAATTTCAACTTGAAGGATATCTTCATGTAAGATACACTAAAGATTCACATGCAAACAAGAGAGAGGATCTTCTTCAGCCAAAAGTTCACACATAAGAAATCTAGTTTGGCTTGAAGAACATATAATGAATAGGTAATTTAGATACCTTTCTCACAAATTAGTTGAGCAAAGTCAGTAACTTAAATCTTATTATGGCATGATTAAATTCTTTAATTATTAATTTTTGATATCATGTCTATATGTGTATTGACTGACTTATACTTTTAGAAATTATTTCATGGTTTGCCCAAACTAAAATATATCTTTGCCTATGTCATAACCATGAAATACACAAGTATATGCTTAAAATTTTGATGTAAAATAACTTGTGAGAAGTTATGAATCCTTGAGCACAATGAAAATGTTGTTTGTATAATATACATCTATATGATACTTAAGATTATCTCTTTATTCTACTCTTTCATGTAAATTACTTGAGAATGACAAAAAGAGAGAGAGATAAAGAAAAGAAAATGGACATTGTTCAAGAGATGAAAAATCTGAGCAAAGGCAAGTACTTCAATCTTAAGGAAAAGCAAAACAAGCATAATATATTCGGCACATTTGGAAGGGATAAAATCTATAATTAATTACACTCAAACAGGGAGAGTTTGGAGTGAACATTTTAACCTTTATATATTGCTCATCATAGGGATGGTGCCAATGGGGAGGCTAGTGGTAGTACCCGGCACTATTTGACCCAACTATTCGGTGTAGGGCATATTAGGGACGGCACAAGAGAGAGGCTAGTGGTAGTACCTCGTGCCCCTTCCCAACTCCACCGGATAGGGAGCAAATAGAATATAGAGCATAAGAAAGTAAAAATGAAAGACAAAGTTAATAAAAGTATATAAGAAGAATCAAGTCAATTTTTTAAACACTTGAAAACATACTTTAAGGATGAAATCAGTGCAAGATTATATATAAATAGGGAGAGTTTATTTGAAAAGGAATAGATTTTGATTCTTGACATGCTTGTTCTTAGTATTTTAATGCATGACTCAACACATGATATATTTTGCATATGGTATGATGTCTTGATTTATGGGTTCTCAATATTTTGTAATGCTCCATGCTTGGACAACTTGATTGAATGTTTGGAATATTACATAAAATTTTTGTTTGGCATTATTGAAAAGAAATTTTCAGATTGGTTGTTAACAATCATCATTAAAACCTGAAAGTTGAATAAAGGAGAAGAGAAGGATATCTCTATTTAGGGAAAATAAATTGATTTTGTTCTATCCTTCAACTTGCCTAAATTTGGTATATAATGTTCAAATTCGTACCAAAACTCAACATTTAATACAAAGATTCTGAATATGCTCTTATATGTTTGAAATATGTATTTTCAATCGTAATGATTTAAGATGAGCTATAATGTGGAAGATACATATCTCAAATTATGATTTTGAAAGCCTCAATTGAAAATCCTATGTAATTCAGAATCTGATTTTGTATGCAAGCTTAAACTCAATATGATTTCTAAATAAAATCTTAATGTAAGAAAAACAGAATTAATTCTGATGCCTTTGGTTGATTGCTCCGATACGCATCCGAAACATATCATTTCTTATCTTCAAAGTGTACTAATATTGGTCCAAATGATGTGTCTTTCGATGATCTTGATTGCAAACAAAAATTTCTAAATATATGATTTTATTTTGATATTAAAAAGATTTATTGTGTTTCATGAATACATTGGTGAAAAACTATGATTAAGAAATTGAGTTCTATAAATATATATACCTCAATGATCATCTATATGTTTTTCTCTCCTACATTCTTAAAGATTTCCATCAGAATATCAATAGAGTGAATGATCTTAAAACTAGAAATATTTCAGTTCACTCAAATGACTCTAAAAGAAAGAAAATGTAAATGCTTTTGAAAGAAATTGAGCTTCAATTGAATCATTTTCTGATTAATACTTTTATACATTTTCTCTAAGATTAGGAGAAAGCATAACTTGTTCTTAAAGGATTAGAAAGAGTGATTACCATAAATTCTGAATAATTCTAGATCACTCTACATTCTTGATATTACAGAATTTCAGTGTTATTCACGTTTATCACTAAAATCTGAAATTCAACAATTTAAAATGATTAAAGAAGAATGCATCTTTTGAGGGGGAGCTTTAGATATTCAGTATCCTATCCCAAAGACACTTTATTTTGATGCATACCTTGATTTTGATGAACCTCCTTATATTACAATACTTGCTTTAATTATAAGTTTATCCCTTGAGATGAGTTCTATAAAGGTTGTCTTATCTCAAACCTTGAATCTTATGAAAATAAGCTGAAACTTATAGAAAATATATTTTTGAGATTGACAATTTTATTGAACATTATCTTAGGATTCTAAACTCTTAAATGGAATGATCAATTGAGGGGGAGAAAGAAAATTTCAGAAGGAGAGGTCTTATGGAACTTAATCGCATAAATCTATAACTAAAGGAGAGAGAAAGAATACTAAATGAAAAGTGATTCTAATACTCTCCAATATGTATCATCTGAAATTTAAATCTGAAAATCTTTATGATACACCTTGAGGCGTGTTATTTGGTTAGTATATCTCATGCATCACTCTTAAACCAAATTGCAAATCTTAAGAGCCTCTAATTTAATGAAAAAGGAGGAGAATAATGTGTTAAATTTTTTTGAGTATCTCTTAGAAAATCTTTTTTTTTAAACTTCACTAATGAGCTCTAATTGGCTTGCTTTTTGGAACTTCAATTTTGTGCAAATTCATTATTTTATGTATCAAATTGTGCTTATTTTCTAAAGAAATAAAAGAAAGTCTTTAAAAGAGTTCTAAGATGTATCAAAAATTGCATGAATGTATATTTTGATATTTGTGCCCCAATGCTCCTATTATCATAAAAGAACCTTGAAGTCATTAAGAGAATTAATTAATTTGCTCTCATGGTTGATAAAATACTTAATAGATTGGGCAAAAGGTCCTAAATGAACAAGCTTTCATACTTATTATTGAAGAGAGGTTAGATTTCCATTCGTGTGGTACTTCTTGAATTAACTTAAGAAAGATTCCACCTACACTTGCTTAGAAAACTATCTGTGGTATCACATTCGATGTGTTCTGCTCTGAAATTATCTTAATTGGCTCTGATCTATGCTCATTAATCTGATTCTAATATTATTGCCTTGAGTTATATGATTCATATCCTTGCAATAATTTGACTTGCAAATCAGAGTACAATAAGGAAAAGAAATATATGAGCATTCTGATCTTTGTGCTTAATGTTTCACTATCTTTTTGATGTTGTCAAAAAGGGGGAGAAATATCTAAGTATATGCTCATAATGCCTTTATGCTTTGAATTGAATACAAATCAGCTTAAATTGAAATATGTTGATTGTGTTAAGCTGATTAAATCTAAAGCATTATCATGAAGTATGTTTTTTAAATATATATGTTTTCTACTTCATGCAACTTAGCTATGTATTACTTCTAGAAAACAATATCTTTTATATTGCATATACTCCAAGTTTTGTCATCATCAAAAAGGGGGAGATTGATGACCCAAAGATTGATTCATAGATTGATTTTGATGATCACAAAACCTTGAAGTATAGATACTAATGTTTATGTTGCAAGGAGAAAGATTTTTATTTTGCAAGGAACATAGCAAGTTGGGAGAACACAAGAAGGCCTCCAAAGCTCTCAAGTTGGAAGAAAGCTACAATTTATTGGCCCAAGCTTAAAGTTCAAAGGATTCAAATTGGAGGAGTAAAATCAAAGAAAAAATTCAAAAGAATAGTCTTCGAGTCGACTCCTGAGGAATTCGAGTCGACTCCAATGTTTACCGAGTCGACTCCGGGGAAGTATGAGTCGACTCCTAGGAGTCACAGGCAGAAAAGTCAGAGAGCAGTTTTCGGGTCTGAAATTCGAGTCGACTCCAGTGGAACGCGAGTCGACTCCGATGGTTGGCAGGTCGACTCCAAAGAAAGCAAGAGTCGACTCTCAGCGGTACATAAAGAAAAAATCAGAGGGCAGTTTCTGGACTCTGAGATTCGAGTCGACTCCCGCATTGCACGAGTCGACTCCGAGACACCGCGACCCCAAAGAAGACAGAAGACTAATTTGCTGACTCTGAGATTCGAGTCGACTCCCAGACAGCTCGAGTCGACTCTAAGGCAGCACTTCACCAAAGACACAGAAGACTAATTTTCAGAAACTGAGAGCCGAGTCGACTCCAAGGAAGTTCGAGTCGACTCCAAGACTGGACGAGCCAAAAGACAGAGGATCGGGAGTTCGGGCTCTGAGATTCGAGTCGACTCCCAGGACAGTCGAGTCGACTCGAGAGGACAAAATTCAAAATTGGATCCACGGACTTCAGTGGATGAGACGACTCCGAAATTGCCAAGTCAGCTCCAGAAGTTGGCGAGTCGACTCCAGGTTAAGACGAGTCGACTCCCAGTCGAGGCAAGCACATTAATTCAAATTTGGAACAGTGGCCGAGTCGTCTCCGGTAAAACACGAGCCGACTCCTGCAACAGGCGAGCCGACTCCTGATCGCGCGAGTCGACTCCGATCCCAACGGTAACATTGTCAGGAAATGCAGACTGTGTCCAACGGCTCTTTTTCTTGTCTCTAACAGCTATATTCTTGTTTCCACGCCATCTAAAGCTATAAAAATAAGAAGAGAGCTAGGGGAGAACTCATGGAAGTGGGAGAGATCATTTAGGAAAGAGATTCCAACGAGATTACAAGGGAAATCTCCCATAAGCACAAAAGGGCCATTCAAAGTAAAATAGAGAGAAGAAGAGCATCCAAGTGAATCCCAAAGCTTCCTCTCCATCCGTGTGCTGCCTCGGAGATCCTCTACTTCGTGCAAAATCAGAAGAGGGGCAAGTGAAGAAGAAGCCGAGTTCCTCCATCTACAAATTAGTTTGAGGGCTTCTTCTCTTTTCTTTACTTATTTACATTTGCTATATTTGCTTATTTGAGAAGCTTGTATTTGATTTAAACTCTTGTTCTAATATCTTGTAACTTGATTCAATCAAGGGATTGAATCAAGGGGATAAGGTTTGTTGGTGAGCCAAAGGGAAAAACCAACGTTGTAAGGTTGTGGTTGGTGAGCCTTTGGGGAAAACCAACTGGGTTGATTGTGAACCCGGAAAACAATCATTGTAAGGTTGTGGTTGGTGAGCCTTTGGGAAAACCAACTGGGTTGGATTGTGAGCCCGTGAAAACAATCGGTTGGTTCTAGTCGGTGAGCCTGTGAAAACCGACCGAGTTCGTTGTGATCTCGCAAAACAACAAGTTGGGTTGTGAGCTTGTAAAACAACCGACTGTAATCTAAGGGATTATAGTGAAATTCCCAAGAGGTCTTGGGGAGTGGATGTAGGTACTGGGGTGCACCGAACCACTATACATCTTTGTGTTTGTGATGTCTTATCTCTTGTATTTCATGCCTTCCATTCATGCTTGATTGTGTAATATCTCTAGCTTTGTTTTCTATAGAGTTATAAGTGATTTGCTTAGCTTCCACTCCATTCTTACCATACACATAGATTAAGATTGATCATACAACTATAAGTTAATTTTAGATCAATTGCACCCTAAAGCCATAGTATAATTGCTCTAGCTTAATCTTCCACTGCTTTACTTGTAATCGCCTAGAGCTTAAGTAAATAACATCCTATTATTCTGCTGCAGTCTATTCAAAGTAAAAATTAGGGAACATAATTTTTAGACAACCCAATTCACCCCCCCTCTTGGGTTGTCACCTTGGGCAACAACAGGTAAGTGTCAAGCCTGTTAACCTAAAACCCAGTAATCTGGGTCCCAAAAAAAAATCGTGCATGTGAGCTGCACGTGCTGGCGATAACGGGTATCAGAGTGGGTTGCGCCTGATAACTGAACTCGTAAAGAGTCAAAAAAAAAAATCCTTATGTGACCGCACGTGCTGCTAAAAAAAAATCTGCACGTGACTGCACGTGCCAACCAAAAAAAGGAAAGAAAAGTACCTGTTCATCTTCTCCCGTCGCCTGCTCCACACCGCCGTCACCCCCACCGCTTCCGCCTCACCCTGCGCCGCCGCACCGCTGTCGTTGCCGCGCCGCAGCCACCCAACCGCCGTCACACCTCGCTCCTCCTCCGCCACCGCCGCCGCTCGTCGCCCTGGATCCCCACCGAGTCCTCTGTTCCTCGAGCCTCCTCATTCTCGAGCCCGAGGGGACACACACACTCGCCCGAGCTCCCCCTCCCACACCACTCCGCCTCTTCCCTCGATGCACACCGACGCCCACCGTGTTTCTCCCACCGTCGCCGACATCCATGCCCTAGCACCGCCGACCCTGCCTATCGAATCCCCATGGCACATTAGTACCATCCGCCGACTCCAAACTCCTTTCACACCAAAACACCCCCACCCCCCCCCCCCCCCCCCCGGCAACCCCCTATTCACACCAACTCAACACAACCGACCCAATTTTTCCTCCCGACCCCATTCACACCACCACACCCCCACCCCAAAAACTCCCCAAACCCCTTTCCACTACAACACCCCCACCCCCAAAACTCCCCAAACCCCTTTTCCACTACAACACCCCCCACCTCTCTCCCCAAACCCCTCGCACTGCAACACCCCCCACCCGACTTCTTCCTCACAGGCCCAAGCCAGCGAGCCGTACCACTAAGTGTCGGGCCCACCCCGGCTTCCTCCCCATGGGCTAGCCAATAGGCCCATACCACCGCCGCAGGGCCTATTCCGACCTCCCCCTCACAGGCCCAAGCCAGCAGGCTGTTGCCACCACGGGGGAGCCTACTTCAATAGTCTTTTCTTCTTTAGGGGCTATGCCACCTCTCCTTTTCTCCTCGATTTTCAAGCCTACGACCTAGTTTGCTCCTAGAAATTGCAATCAAGCCTGCTGAGTTGACTGGATTCGACCCTAACTGCAACAACTGAAGAGCCCATCAGCTGCACTGCGTCCCTGATCGGCGTCCCAGCCTCCGAGTAATTCTGGTCGTTGCTCCATGACAGATGATAGGTTTCTACTTCTCTTGGGCTTGTTCATTTAATTATGTTTTAGTTCTCTTGCATGATAGCCATATTTTTGAAAATTTACCTTACTGTCAAAATTGCAGAACCTAGAACATCTACTACCAAACCCATCCTATTTGCCTTTAAAAAAAATCTTAATATTAAATTGGCACACCCTAGCGATGGGTCGTTTCTCAACATTCTACAATCAGATTATTTAGGATCAGAACAACCGTAATACTTGATTGCAACCTAATTTCTTAAATTGATCAATCTCATAGCTTAACTCCGAAGTAACCGACGTAAAAATCAGCAACATTTCAATTTTAAGTTACTTTTATGAAAGCTTGTTGATCTCTAAAATCATAGTAGGGTGTATTAATAGGTTGTCCTGCATCATCTTTTAGTATCAATTGAAATCATTAAGCTAGGGTTCGGTATTAACATTGCATTTCACATCATCATATATAGTATTATCATTGCATGCATAGTGACAAGGAGTACGAGGCCGATCAACCTAAAGTCTTCTTAGCTACCATGGATTCCGAAGTTCTGAAATTCCTCCAGGACCAATTCACTGCCATATGAGCTAAAATGGAAGAAACCAAATAAGAAGTCCGCGAGTTCATGTGAAATTTTAGGACCCCTAAACTACCAACCCCATTGCAACCCAGCCTGAAATCGGTTTGGCCGCACCACCTATAGTCCTTCCCCATATCCCTAGGAACCAAACCTAATGTTCTAAGTGTCAATAATTCGGCCACATAGTATCTCAATGTTCCACTAAGACATATATGATTACTGAACCAGAAGCTGGGAACCAAGAGGTCGAATATATCGAAGAAGTCTATGAACCAAATATAAAAGATTATGTAGAAGACTTTGATAACGAACACATCGGATTAGAATTTGTCCAGAATGATTTCCAAAGGAAAACTATTGACCTAGGTACAAACAAACCACTTCACATCACTATGTCGAAAGGGATAGTGAAAGATATCGAGAGCCAATTACCCGTGTTTGCCCTTGTAGCTCGAGTTAACAGTGTGGGGTCCAGCTTGGAGCACCCTGCCGCCGTAGACCTAATCCTCATGATTCATCAATATAGAGTGTCTGAGTCTGCACAGTCCTTTGCATCACATCTACAGATTAGCAAACGCATTAACTCTAATAACTTAAAATATAAATTTCTTGCTGATTTGCACAAACGTTATCAAGGGCTAAGTGTGGAAAATTATGTCACGGTAAGAATTAGGCATGAACAACTTTCTTCCGGAACGTTCAAGAAACTACAAACTTGTAGTGCGGGTCTATTCATAGTCCTAAAGAAAATTAAATTGAATGCATATGTTATAGATCTTCCTGATGACTATGAAATTGTGCAACATTTAATATTAAAGATTTAATCCCTTACAAAAAGACAACAATTATTCATTCTGACCCCTTTGTTGACACACCTGCTTTTATTGATCACCCTGACCCAGTACTTATTGTTGAGCCGCCACCTCCAAAATTTTATGCACGCAAAGAACAAATAGAGCATATACTGGATGAGCAGCAGAGCAGGTTATGTCAACCAGAAACAATGGATGCCAACATTACCTTGTTCGGTGGAAAGACCAACCAAAATCTAACGTGACATGGATTTCGCGAGCCGAGTTGCAGCGCCTTGACCCTGACCTTCTGGAGTAGTACGACAGTCGACCAGACCTGCACTCGACGGGGTCGAGTTTTTTCCAGGTGGAAGGAGTTGATGAGGATATCAGAGATGTTCATCCAGACGATTGTGCCATCAGAGCCACTCGCTTGCGTTCGCACCAGAGATTGACTTCGTTGTGGCTGGAAGATGATCATGAGCCACTAGATTGAGTCAGGCCCAAATTGGATCCATTTGAGTCTGTTTTATTTTTATTTTTTGTATTTGAGTCGATTTGGTCATTTGCTTTTGTTTTAGTCAAGTCAATTGGGTGAGCTGTTAAGTCGTGTAATTGGATCGAGTGATTGGATTGATTTTGGTATATAATCAATCGGTTGACTTAGTCAATTGATTGAGGATTCAAGTTTGATATGTCGTCAATTGATTGACGTGATGTAAGGCCTATATAAAGGTCACCCCTCTCATGAATTAGGACATTGAAGAATTGAATAAAAAAGCTAGCTTCTCTTTCTTCCCCTCTTCTCTTCTTCCTCCTCTTCTTTTCTCCTCCTTTCTCCTCCTTCCTCTTCTTTCTCTATTCTCTCCGCAGTGGTCCTCCATCATCTGATCCTAATTATGGATGCAGATCCAACCCGATAGATCGGGTCGAGTTGGGTCAGGTCCCCTGCTACAAGTTTTGACCCAACGGATCATTCGGGTCTGATCGAGTCCGGTCCCAATCCAAAAAATACAAGTCTAGGTCGGGTCAATCCATCCATGGCTTCAGAACTTGTATTGCACGCTTGCAGGTTGCAGCCCACGGGCCCAAATAGTTTTATAAATTTGGGTCAAGTTGGGTTGTGGGATTAAAAATTCAAAATTATCTAAATTTCAAGTGGGTCGTGTTGGATATGAATTCAATAAATTCAGACCCGACCCAGCCCCATGGATCCTCTAAAATGAGTTGGGTCAAGTCTAAGCAGGTCGGGTCGGGTCGTATTACGGGTCAACATTTGCAGTTTATACATGACTGGACCAGAAAACTTGATTGTAAGCAAGTGGTGCTTGGCATGCCCTTACCTAGCGGTTTTTATGCGCCATGCACGGAATCGGTGATTAATGAAGGCCTTTACACCCATTTTGTCCATGAGGGCACGCGAAAAGAACTAGGGATCATACAACGCATTTTAATTCCGTCGCAAACAATCTCAACCGATTGCTTCCCAATCCCATACATGTACTCATCCAGCAAGCCAGGTTGCTTGCTTCAATTACAAGCAATTAGAGATAAGATGGAATTGCCGTGGGGCCCTCGTTGTAATGTAATATAAAGAAAATGCCTTTCACTTGCAACTCTAGGCAACAAAGAGTTAACGTCAGCATGCAAGTTGTCTCCGTTCCATTCGCGAACAAGCGGCATCAGCCCAAGCTTTACTGGTGAAGCCTAATCTTTCCAGGATAGCTTATCCTTATCCTCATACCTCAGTCCTTTGTTTCTTCCTTCTTTTTGTTCTTCTCTCGATTTCAGCCTAACTGCTAATGCCACAAGGCGTTCGCAAGCTCGCTGAAGTGCGGCAAGATTGTATTCTTCTTCCCTCGAGAATAAGAGCACCCTAATCCACGAGAATATGTGATTACCTGTACGGATTGGCGGGTTACCATATCGACCTTTGCCTCTTCTAATATTATATCAACAAGCAAGAAGATTTGATTTGATATTAAAGTGTAGATCGTTATGATAAAAAGGGACTTCGGTACATCAAATTCAAAACCTCCATTACCGAAGATGCATGGTGTCATCAAGCCATCAGAAATCGCGCGCGCACATGGGTTGCATCTTTCGCGCAAAAGGAGACTCCACCTTGCCCCGAGCGAATCCACCGTTGGATCATAGCCGCCTCGACATCTGTGCGTGGATCGATCCAACGGTCGACGCCGAGAAAGGAGTCGATCCTTCTCCCGCACGAAAGATACGACCCGAAGAACCCTGTAGATCAATGTGAAAGTAAAAGAAGTGGGACGGAAGAAACTCCGCCGCTGCAGCTAGGCTGGTATCGGAGTTTGCGGGATTCCAGATGGGGTTGCCCCAAAAAGCGAGGGCACAAACTTTCAACGAAATGCCGACTGCCGGAACTTTTGCTTTCGCTGAATTCCAAGCGTCCGCTGCTGTGCTGTCAATTCGAAATCTGGAATTCTTCCTAAATTTTCTCGCCATGGCCGTCCGAGCAGCAGCCGCCGTGGCGCCGGGGAGGGGTGAGGGGGTTGTTAATATTAATTCTTCCAAATAAAAAAAGGGAAAAGCCTATTTTCTTTAATAAACAACAGACGAGGAGGAGAAAGATTTCTCGTCCTCTACCGTAAACTTGAGCCGCAGATATGCGTTGAATTAATTAGAAATGGAAAAAGCAAAAAGAAAAAAAAAACGAAGAAACTTCATCATCTTCATCATCCTTGAGATCGGCTGCTGCTGCTAGTTCGTTCTCTTTCTCGATGGCTACTGGTAGTTGCCGTTGCCTTACGAGGACCAGTCGCTGACGCCGGCGGCGCTGGAGCTGGCACTCGATCGACGGGGCTGGAGGGCCGCGAGGCGTTGGAAGCTGCGACGGCGGCGGGGGGCGGAGGGCCAGCAGGCGGAGCGGAGGCGAACCCAGAGGAGGCGCGGCAGCCTGCGGGCGGCGCGGAGGCGGACCCACACGAGGCGGCGGACGCGGACGAGGGAGCGGCGGACCCGCTCCCGGGGGCTCTGCTTCCGGGAGAAGTGGTAGCTGCGAAGGAAGAGCTGCCGGCGCTCTATATACCCGCCGTGCTGCTCCGAGAACATGTACTCCGACCGGAACACCGGCGCCCCCACCGTCATCATCGTCGCCGACGCCATCTGACGGCTCTCTCTCTCCCTCTTTCTCTTCTTTCTTTCTTGGAGGCAAGAGGAGGAAACTAAACTATCTACTCTACGGTGTTCGATTGCTCAAAGAAACAGGGTGGGCGGCGGGTTCGTATCCTGACGGCTGGAATAATTAAAAGGGGGAGAGAAGGGGAAAGGGAGGTCGACTTTGACTTGAATATAGTTGGGGGGAAGGGAAGGATGAGTGACGGCTGTTTTAGAGGAGGGGCTTTGCGCCGTTTCCTTAATACTTTCCGTTTCTTTTTCACCCCTCTCTCTGCTTTAGGCCTCTCTGCTCTCCTAAATTTGGATCGCCTGCATTCAAAGGTTCCAACGGGGGCTTCCTTTTACTTTTATCACGAACGCGGACGGACGGTTAGATGAAGGTTTGATGAACCGTCACACGATTCTCGTGTGCGCCTGTGGGACCCTTTCCCCCTCTCTCTCCTCTTTTCCTCAAACCATCTCATACGTGCCGGTGTGGGCCCCTCTAGAGCCTCGGCGGTCTAAAGTTTCGTTTCGGTTTCTTTTGGCGTCGTTTTTTATTCTCCTCCTAATCTGGAGCCGGAAATCATAATGAATCAGAGACGTACGTTGGAGGGTACAGTTGGCGCATGCTGATAGTTTACCGCGCGCTATCCGTGTTACGCATGCCCTGCTAATTTATTGGATCATCTCAAATCCTCGGTCAATGATTGTCAAATCATGCACCCTCGGCGGATTCAGCGGTTCACCTCGCTTACCATCCGAACACGATAGGTAGAGGACCTACTTCGTGTCATATGTTGCCCATAATCCCTCTTTCTCTAAGATTTGAATCATTGTTGTTTATATATTAGTAGTAATATTTTGCATGCAAGACAAAATGATCGTACCGTGACTTTTGTTAGGTGTTTGTATTTGACTTTTTTTTTAAATAGAAAATTTTGGGTAAATTTTATTCCTCCCAAAAAATGAGTCCTTAAAAGAGGTTCGTTTGTTACTTCAAAAATAAAAATTAGGCTGCCAGGGTTGCCGATCTGTCCCCCGATGCTTTCGATCTCTCTCCAAATTATCCTCCAAAATTCTGTAACATCATTTATAAAATTGAACAATCAACTTTTCCACTCTATCATAGATAGTTTTTTACAACTTCGTCCTTCTAGGATTATAATACTTTGTAATACAGTTTAGAGTAGTCCGAGCTTTAGGATCAACAAGCATACATGGTCAAAATGCAGTTTAGTTTCCAACATAGCAACCAATGATACCGGGTCGGTAATTGGTTGTTCACCAAGACCTATTGACAGGGTTCTGACTCGATCGATCCCATAGGGTGTAATCAGTAGAGATAATGACACGTTAAACATACTACAAAACTCGGCCAGACGAGATAACAATATCTAGATCTTGTTTGACTTATCTGGGAATATGTGTTCGTAGAAGATGGTGGTGATTTCCACTTCCCGAAGCATGCGAACAGTCAATCCCTGAAGCTGCGTCAGCAGTTTGAAGCCTAGTTTATAACTACATAAAATAACAGAATAGAGTACAAGCAGGTTAACGTAGGGCCAGCCGGCCACCTACCCAACTACGTGCTCAGAGTCGCCTTCCGTCTCCATCCCACGTCAAACATAAGCATGACACCATTTTGATTACTACATTTAAATTTGTAAGGTCAACAAGAACACGTCAGATGCTCCAGGGAGAGAAACCCCGAATGCTAAGATTTGAACATGAGAACAAATTCCTCGCTAATTTCTTTGGGTAGAAGAAGGATCTGTCGGTATTTTCTAGTGCTTGTAAAATCAAAATGATAACAAATTCATGCAAAGATCATCTTTATTCAACGCATGGCAGATGAAAACAATCGGATGTGGACAATGCTGAAAATAATAGGGCTCAGAATTGTGAGGAGAGGATAAAGTGCCCAAGATATTAACAACAAAGAGAGATGGTTTCCTGTTTGTTTATTTTATTGTAATTGGCCAAGGATTCCTTCGATCCAAGAGACATATTTTGCGCGTTCCCAACAACATTGTATTGAAAGAAAACTTCACATATTTCAGATGTCCAGAAAATCACAAACCATTTGGCAACCTACTAAGGAAGACCTAATTCCTGTATTAAAGTTGTCATGCCTCCACCCCGATATCGCAAGCTGGAGGTCGCAATAATCGCCATACACTCAAAGAAATTTTCCCCACAAGCATGCAAGGCATCTAATCATGATATCATGATCATCTAGCAAAAATAATTTAAATTAATAACGTTCAAATTCTATTTAAATGATAAAATTAAAAGTATTACAAAACCAATAAAAATCTAAATAAAAATATCAAAATATTATCTCTAATCGCTCTCCTATGATAAATCTCCGAGTCGAGCTAATTCTTCGGATCTCAGTAAGCAATCATATAATGAGCTAGACAGTCCAGTAAGTAATGAACACTTTAGCTAGATAAATCAGGCAATTAAGTAGATAATATTTTGCAGAAAATAAATATATATGCAGTACTAATATACGAATCAAAATTTTTTAAAAATTTAAGTCTTTGTTCATGATTTCAAATCCTTTCTAATATTCAATTATTCTAATCGATCTTGAGCCATGCCCACATCTTTCCTGTGGCAGAGTCAAAATACCGCACATTTTCTTGTAGTGAGCTACACATCATCTTGCAGCAAAGTCTTTCGAGACAATATATCTACTTGCGATATGTTGCTTATTATCTTGGACAAAATGATGGAGGACTACTCCAGGGAGAAGAGGGAAGAAAGAGGTTGTAGAGACGCAGGAAGAAGAGATTTTGGAAACGTAGGAAGAAAGAAGGGAAGAAGGGCTCACGCCCAGCGTGAGGAAGAGAAGAAAGTCGGCCAAGCCAAGAATTTTTTTTTATTTATTTGATTAATGCCCTAATTCATTAGGGGCGTGGCCTTTATATAGGCCTTACATCAAATCCATCAATTGATGACATACCAAACTTGGGCCCTTACATCAATTCAATCAATTAACTAAGTCAATTAATTGATTACATACCAAACTTAGACCTTTACATTAATTAATCACTTACCAACATTGGTCTAATCAATTGATCTAATTACTTGACTCAACAACTAACCAAATTGACTCAACCAATAACAAAAGCAACTAATAATACAATAAAGTAGAAATGACGCGGACTCGAGTAGGCTTAATCTGGAGGTCCAACTCAAACTAATCTCAATCTCTGGTGCAACATGAGCTAGTGGTTTCGATAGCTCCATCATCTGAATGAAAGGCTCCTAAGCGGTCAACAAGCAGTCGGCTACGACTGGCGGCACCAAAAATAGTCAAAAAAGAGGTTCTGACCCCTTAAGTCATGAAATAAGGCAAATTTGGTGGCTAGACCTCCGACCATTACCACAAGCCACTGCGAAGGAATGGAGGAAGGCTTCAACGACAAGAATCGATGATGGAACTTGCCAAAATAGGACGATAAAGAGGTCGATTTCCGCAAATAAGAAAAACAAGGTATCACCCTTTTTTCACCAAAAAACCCAGGATCTCCAGCAAAATTGGGCTTTCAAGAGTTACCGAAGAGGGAAGAGAAGGTAGATTTAATGATTTCGAGTCCTTACCTAGCTTTTGACAATAATTTCCTGCAATTATGGTGCCAGTCACAAGTGACGATCAAGGAAGAAGAATAGAGAAATCCGATGACAACTATGATAAAGAGGTTGGGAGTTCTCCAGTGAGATCAAAGAAAAGATCGGAGGGGCTTTAAATAGGACCAAAAAAAGGCTAAAATCTGCCCCTTGGTTGAATTACTTTTGGTGAGATTGGGAGACAAAAAGACTTCGATCTGGAGTCTTCTTCCCTCTCCTCATGTGCCAAGCACGTGTGAGTTGTTTTTATTATTATTTTGGCCGAAATGGGCTGGGCCAAATACTCTGGGCCGGTCAAATGGACCGGGCCCAAATACTGGGTATCACAAAAGTGAGTAAAAAAATTAAGATTGCCTGCACAATTGGAGCAGATGAGACCAAAAATAGTAGATGTTTGGTATTATCATGAGCACAATCCTAACGAGGGCACAAAGCACAATACCAACAACTAATTATAAATTATTTAATATATGCTTTGTATAATCACTAAAAAAATCACAATAAATCGAAAGATTTCTAAGCACAAAATTTATATTAATCATCAATACAAAACTTGCTTTATCTACTGGAACACCAAAATAAATTATAAATTAAGATGCCAATAGAATAAATTCTACTGATAGGTTGCCATTAACACGTCTGCACGGATGTCCAGTTCTTTGGTTAGAACCCAACTGGCCACTGAACTCTGAAGATTGAGAATCATCACAAGATTGAATGAATCTCCCTACAATTTCAGTCCAGAGTGAATGGCAACTACACCCCCAACAAGGTTTTCATATTCTACTTTCTGGAAGCCTGTGTCAACAATCATGCGAGCAAACGCCTCCTGCACCAAAGAGAAGGAAAAAAAAGGTTAGGGTAAAACAGAATTGAGAATAATGTAATTTCAATAAGAATAGGAAGGCTATCGAGTCTTGCTATGATTGGGTCTTTCACTATTCAACTACTGAATAATGCTTCTGTAAATCTAGCCATGTGACAGTGCATGGATTCAGACACCACATGTATGGAGACTTCTCCATGAGTGGTAACAGCTTTACTACAATACAGAGCAAAATGAAATTACAATTCCATATAAGGGAATAAATCACCATTTCATTGTCAACACCAAACTACAACCTTCAATTCCAAACATTCAGTTTGTAACAACAAGGTAACATGCATGGTCTTATTAATTCATCTTCATCTGCGGGCGTGCATATACAACATTACATGAGGTGGAAAATGTAGGAGCAACCAGAAACTAGAAACAGCAAAGATGGAGGGATATACATACTTACAACCTGTTTATCTGTACCTCATTTCAACATTTAAGTATATAAAATGGAAAAAGTTTTATCTCACCTGGTTAGGGAACCGGCGGATACTCTCAACCAAGTATTTGTATGATTCTCGGTCACCGGCTACTAGCTCTCCCATCGCTGGAATGACTGAAAATGAGTAATAATCATAGCTGCAAAGGATAATAGAGATTTTCAGATATGCACTGCAGTAGGAAATTAACAGCAGGCGCGACTCCAATATGCAATTCACTTCACAGATGAAGCTGTCGCCTCGATGAGTTAACACGCGATCATGACATAACATATGGGGTTGATCAGATTTGCAGCAGAGGTTTCTAACTAGTAATCATGTTCCACAGAACATGTTTCCATGTTTGCAAGTAGAGAGTAACTCACAGTTGCTTGAAGATCGGAAGTTCTACATGACTCAACTCCAGACAAAGGAACCTGCCTCCTCGTTTTAGAACCCTGAAAATGTAAATGTATCGGACTCATGTAACATGGAAGCCAAGGAGACAAATTAACAAGTCACTCATTCTTCTTCGAGCACAATAACAAATTATAAACAGTTGTTACATGTAAATCATATTTCAGTACATAGTTTGTTATTCCAATTTAACAAGTGTCTTAAGCATTCTGAAACAAATACCTCATGTTTGCCACTTTGACATAATTCTCTAGCATCACACTACATTTCTAGGATAACTTGATAAATTCAAAACAGACATTCAATGATCAACTAAAACTGTCACGCACACAGACTTCAACTTCTTCACCTGTAAGCCTCTGCGAGAGCTTTCTCAATGCGCGTGACATTTCTGATCCCAAAAGCAATAGTGTAACCATCCATTGATCCATCATCAAAACTCAAAGCTTCTGCATCACCCTCTATCCAATGAAGGCAGTGATTTTCACCCAGCCCTATGTAACAGAAGTTGAATTACTAGAAGTAGGGCATAAGATCTTCAGAACAAAGTAAGATGAAATGACAACATAAAAGTTAGGTATATACCTCTTTCAATAGCACGCTTCTTGCCAACATTCAACATATTTGGGTTAATGTCGCATATGTATATTTGTGTTTCTTCTTCCGTCTCAGCTAGACCATGCTGCATGGCCCTGCGGCTGACACTATTTATACTTTCTAAAACACGAAATGCTACATCACCTGCAAGTTCATAAATTTGCATGTCCAGATTCAAATAATTATCTCTATGCAAAACCTTCAAACAAGTAAGCTGCAATATGTGGTTGTCGGATGCAATGAGATATAATGAATGATTTCTCCATAAATAATAGAGTACATGATGTTGACCTTAATGCAGAAAGGTGTATTGATAAAAATAGAAAGGGTAGGCTGTGCGGTAAAGAATAAATTGAGAATTTGTGATCACGTATAATAAAAGGATGCGGTTAATATTAAGCAACTAGGAGTAATTCCTGCTTTTTTACCCTGCCAATCAAGGCTACATCACTTGTGAATAGTACCAACAACTATTGTGGGACCTCCTTCAGATCTCAACAACCATAACAACCAACTTATCAAGTACAGATTGAAATTGCATTAAGATGCATATATATAACCTATATTTGCTTAAAAGTTCATAATTGAAAAGGAAAACGTGTTACGAAATTGTTGGTTAAAATGTTTGATCCAACTAGATCCCTGCTCTACGGTGAACAAATACTGCAAAATTAAAATTAATAAAAAAATGTCCATTTTTGAACTATCTGTTGGTAACTGAAGTCAGCATGTAGAAAAGATGATTTGGTTATCCGTGTACTAATTGTCCCAACATGAGGGGATGGCATGCCTGACTTAATGCTCTATTACTATAAGCAAAAGCAACTAAGTCTATAGCAGCATGATTTTACCTGTTCCCCCGGCCACATCAAGATGTTTCATTCCTGGAAAAGGATGCAATTTTGAAACCAACCTGGAAAAAACATTAACAAAGAGAAGAATCAGGATCAACCATGGCGTATTTGGTTGGAGAGATGCACGGGTTAATTTCAAACGGCCCAACCTATCTTTCCACAGCCTATGCAATCCAGCACTCATCATATCATTCATGAGATCATAGTTCGAAGAAACGCTAGTGAAGACATTACCAACCAATTTACTTTTTTCTTCTTCTGGCACTTCTTTGAACCCTGCACAAGGATTTATCTCTCTTGAACAAAGACAATGAAAATTACAGATACATATTTCAATATGAATACAAGTCTTCACCTTGTCAGCGATAACATGATTTACAGAAACCCAATTAGCACTATAATGCATATGTTAAGAAAGCAGGTGCCCTGAAACTTAGGTATATGCTTCACCATTAGTACGGTAACAACACCTTCCTCCAGAGTATTGAATGAAATTGACAACATTATCCAAATCATTCTGTGAATTGTTTTGCAATGGTTGAATTGATCGATTCAAAAAGTAATTCCATTATCCATGTTTTTAGTCATTCAACTCTTTGTCATTGATTATGCAGCACTCACCAACAAGCAGTTATGCAATTCGAACTAGTAATACTAAAATGTTTCGGGCGATGGTGCTTTTCTTTTTTTACACTTGATCGAGGATAGATATATGGATATATCAACTATGTGGTGTTCCTGTATTTTTCCCCTCCCCTCCTTCCAAACTTTTGGCAATCCATCACACTATCTCAATTCCACATTTCCGTCTCTGGCCAAATTGTTCCTGTTAATGGAAACCAAGAAGATAGAACGCTACTGGATCGAACTGGGAAGTGGAAGTGGAGAGAAAAGAAAACCGGTCATCCTCCAACATCATACGACGCTCGTAGCGTGCAAGCAATCGTCGCTATTAGTGCATGAAAATCATTTATTCCAGAAATCGAACTAATTTAGGCTAAGCAAAAGGAGAGAAGCCTCATAATGGGAGATTCGGCAAGGGC